>NC_064812.1:63099961-63317457 GCF_023721935.1 Panthera uncia | reverse complement strand
TATGGGGTATGGAGTATGGAGCATGAGGTATGGAGTATGGGGTATGGAGTATGGAGTAGTGCTGGGGTTATGTGAGGAAAAGTGCTGCCAGCCCTAGAAAGCTTGTGAAGACAAAATCAAAAAATTGGGACAGAGCTGAAGTCTTGCCAGAAGCACTGAAACTGATTTTCTCAGACTTTGCCAGACCTGTCAAGTGTAGTATGTTGCTCTTTTTCAGCAATAGATCTCTATTTCTTTTCTAAATGAGTTATTTGGAGTTTTTTGGCCCTGTTATATGGAAAAGCAAAGCATACTTTACTGAGTGTATCCATGATCCTATGACTGTAGTTGTGATGAAAATAATGCTGCTGAGAATGAGACCATGCAAGGCCCCAGCACATGTTCTGAGTGTCACAGTCTTGGGCTGAGTCTGTGATTTAACAGAGCCTATCTGTGCTGTCAGCTATGTCTAGTGGCACAGGGGGCTAACACCTTGAACGCCCTGACGCTCTTGGGCAAACGGTTTGATCATGCCAAACTTAGTACATTCGTCAATTAAATAGGGTTCACAACATGCAAGGATGTGATGGAGCCAGTTCACACTGAATCTTGAGGGTGAGGGTTACATTTTCAGGAATTTTGTGAGTTCGGTGATGTCACTATGGCAGCTCTCAATGGGCTGTGGTGGGAACAGTTACATCATAGAAATCAGCAATGCTCAAATCAGGGATGCCTCCCCACCCCACATCCCTAGAGTCAGGGGTGAAATTTACCTGCACACGGGTGGTAAGATCAGTCTTATGGAACTGCTGTGAGAATTGAATGGTATAATCTGTGTAAACCGTCTGATCATAGGAAGTTCTCCGACAATGACAATCATTTTACTAGCGATATTATTTTTCAACATAAGCTGCATGACAGACTGTTTTTGTTTTCCTACTTTCTTTTGTTTTCCTGGTTACCCGTTCCTACTGTGTTCATTTCTTAGGGCTGCCATAACAAAGTACGACAAGCTGGGTGACTTAAGACAACAGAAATGTATTGTCTCATAGTTACAGAGGCCAGAAATCAAAGTGTCAACGGATATATTCTCTCTCTGAAACACGTGGGAGAATCTCGCCTCTTCCTAGCTTTCTGTGATTTTTGCTTTCAGCTATGGAACTCCCATCTCTGCCCCTGTTGTCACAGGCCATTCTGCACCTGTGTCTCCATCTTCATGTGGCTGTCTTCTGATAAGGGCACAGGTCATATTGCATTAGGGGCCCACCCTACTCCATTACAACCTCATTTTAACTAATTACATCTACAATGACCTGATTTCCAAATAAGGTCACATTCTGAAGTCCCAGGGCAGGCAGGACTTCAACATATCTTTTCAGAGAGGACACAATTTAGCCCATAACTTCTATCTAACACCACTCGAAGTTGGCTTTCAGTGTGTGCCCCTACAGCATTGTTCAGCTCATTTCCACTTGCAGTCAGTCTGTTTCAGTTTGCTCTGAGTGTTCATCTGTAGCCTGATAAAGTTGCAAGACATATTTTAATGTTGAACAAAACATTACTTTGGGTCACTACTGGGGTAGTTCACACCGAAGGAACAAAAATACATTTAGGAAGCATTAAATATCAGGCATTGTTCTATATGTACAAATTAGAGATGCATGAAAGATAGATTAGCCTTCAAGGAACTGAGGAGGGGAAATAGATGTACAAAAACCTCATCTACACAATATGCTATGGTAGTCCACATGCATGTGCATGTGCCTTAGAAACATATGAGGCACCAGGCCTATATGGGCAAGTGGGGAGGGGAGGCCGGAAAAGCTTCTCTGGGAGGATTTAAAATGGTCAAGAAGAGGGAGAGCAACGGTTAAGTATTCACATCCCTTAGCTTCCAACACATAAACAGATCTTTTAAAAGCCATTCTTTGCTACTTTTTTTCCATAGCCCTTTGGGAGGAGTCATGCTGTCCAAGTAGTAGACACAGGTGGCACTTACCTTTTGAACCCATGAAAAATGTACATGATCAAGCTTCTTCATGCAGGCTGGGCATCCTGAGTCATGGGTTCACTGGGTTTTGCTCTAAGGAAGATTTTTCGGGTTTTCCATGTATTTATCAGATGCATAACCCACAATTATTGGCTTCTCTATACAATCTCAAGATCTTTAATAATTTTCATAGTGTATTGAGTTAAATAGCCAAGAATGTCAGAAGTGTTAACAATCAGCTTGTAGGAAACCTGTATCCATGTCTATGAATTGGAAAAATAAATTGGATAGCACATATATTATAGGCAATCATGGAAAAGTCAGTAATAGTATAATAAAGGAGAAGGGCCTTTAGAGTCAGAGAGATCAGATGTTGAATTCTGGCTCTGTGTTTTATGAGCTGTGTGACCTTTTAATAATGTTATATCATATGGTTATTGTAAAAATCGAATTAAATGACAGAGAGAGACAGAGTGGGCACTAGAATCAGAGTAAAACTCTGATTTGTTAAGTTCAATTTCTATATCAACAAAATGAAGATAAAGTAATGTACATTATAGAGAAATAGGTACGTGTTGATATAATCCATTCTCACATGACAACCTCACCTTGACCATGAGGTCTCTGTCACAACTCCTCAGCTCTCCCGTTATAGCAAGAAAGCAGCATAGACAATATGTAAATAAAACACATTTATGTAAACATGTCTATGTTCCACAAAAAACTTATGAGCATTAAAACTTAAATTGCATATAATTTTAATGTGGAATGAAATATTATTTTTTCCAACCATTTAAAAATGTAAAATCTTTCTTACCTATAATTTGCCAAATTGTGATCTATACCATTATGGAACAACCCCTGGATCTATGGATTTGATTTTTGGTTGGTGTGGATAATGGCTACTTTTTGTTGGAGTTTTTGTTCATTCTAAAAATAATGTTCCTGGAGTATCTGTCATATTTCAGATCCTATGATAATACCTACATTATCTTATTTAGCTTTCCTAAGAACACCAGGAGGTAGGCAGTCCTTCCTCTTAGTCGGTGAATAAATTAAGGTTGTAATGGCTATGTAAATCTTTATTCATTAGTAGATTCCAGGAAATTCTTGGTAGGGTGCAAAAGTTGGCCATATAAACAAGGTTACTGCCCTCAAAGAACTTACATTCTGGAGAGGAGAAATACAATGAACAGATAAAAAATCAAAGTATAAGATCCTTACAGGTTATAACAAATTTTATGAAGGAAACAGGAAGATGATACAATAGAGTAGACTAGAGAAAACTAGATAAATCCAGATAAATACTTCAGATAGAGTATTCATGAAAGTTCTCCGCAGCGGTGACATTGGAGCAGAGATCCAGAGACTAAGAATTAACCAGCCATGGGAAGAGTCAGGGCAAGCCTCCAAGGATGGCACGGGCTTGAAACAAACAGGTCAGTGTGACAAAGTAAAATGCAGAAAAAGAGTGGGAAGAGATGAGGTTGGAAAAGTAGGTGGGGGCAATTTATGTAGGGCCAATAAGCCATACCAATGAATTTGCTTTTTTATTACAAACATAGCAGGAAGTTATTAACATGGTTTAGAAGCAGAGTGCTGGTGTGCAGTGAATGATTTACACAAGGTCCAGTGAAAAGGCTATCATAGCACTCCTAAAAGGGGATGATGGTGGTTTTGACAAGGAGGTGAGATCAGAAACAGCACGGGTAAGTGGATTTAAGACAGAGTTTGACATTGAACTGATAGAACTTGCTGACAAAGTAACTTGTAAAAAAATGAGGGAGGGGAAGGAATGAAGGATGAGCTATAGGCTTGTGGTTTACACACCTGGGTCGATTGTGCTATATATATCAATGGATCAGGTTGGGGTGGAAAGTCAAGACTTTTATTTCAACAGTGGTATTAAAGATGCCAATTATATATTTGTGTGGCTATTCCAAGACAACAGTTGACTATATGATTCTGAATTAAAAAGAGAGGTTAGAACTGGAGATATAAATCTGAGATTCATCTGCTAATGGGTGGTGTCAAAGCCCTTTGATCACATGATATCAGCCAGGGAAAATATAAATGGAGGTCCAGAGAAAAGGCTTGGGACATTTCAAATTAAGCTTTTGAGAAGAGAGGATTGGCCAATGTGGTAGAAGCATATAGTGTTCCAGAATCCACATGCAGAAAGTGTTTCAAAGGGAAAGAGTTCATTACTTGGTTAGCTCTGAAATGAAACATACTCAACATAGGTATCAGTAAGAGGCCAAGCTATGTCTTTGAATCACACTCCCTCTCCTTCTACATCCTATGGGCCTTCTACAGTGCCTTTTTTCTGGATTAACTAACAGATTTCCCAACTTGATGGTGTATTCAGGTTCTATATTTCAAATTCTGGTAGTCTTCTTAATGCCCATCATTGCCTGTCAATAAAGTTAATAATGTTTTATTTTAGTTAAAGATTCTAAGTTATTCAGGATACTGTTGATTTTAGGTCACCTCTCTACCTTTGAATTTGGGGCTGATTTATTTATACTCAAATATTAACGGATCATCTGAAATCATTCACTCATTTCTCTAGTTTTTTTTTTTTTTAATTTCATGATAGGACAAAAATATTTTTATATGCCTTTTCCAACTGCATAGTTTTATTCCACTTGAATATTTAAAATAAGAAATATGGAGACCCTCTGGGACGCCTGGGTGGCTCAGTCGGTTAAGCGTCCAACTTCAGCTCAGGTCATGATCTCACGGTTCATGGGTTCAAGCCTCGCTTTGGGCTCTGTGCTGGCAGCTCAGAGCCTGGAGCCTGCTTCGGATTCTGTGTCTCCCTCTCTCTCTGCCCCTCCCCCACTCACACTCTGTCTCTCAAAATAAAAAAATGTAAAAAAAGAAATATGGAATTGCTTCTTATTAATCAAAAGCAATTATAATTATTTTAGGAATACAAAAAAAGGAGAACTCTGATGTTGTCCTTTAAGACTATGGTATATATTTTATAGTACTCACCTATAATTACAAATTATGTATCTTGGTTTTGTAATTAAACTGACACTGTGATTTTGTGATTTATGATTTGTGATTATATGAGTTATGTGAGTTAAATACTGCAATTCAATATAACGGTTATATACTTATAAGTAGATTCATAATTGGAAAGTAGAGCTAATTGTATATAAGACAAGACAGAAAGAAGAAAATTATGAGATGCTATAATAATGACTTAATGGGCTATTGTAAATCTAGTAGGATAATGATGTAACACAACACTTCAGACTTAAAATGCCATTAAGAGATTCTAGTGATCCAACTCATGAGCAAAATAGATTTAAACTACCAGTAAATTACTATTTTAGTTCGAAATGTTCTGAAACATACATTAAAATATTAACAGTTAAGAATTTAGAAAATTCACAGTAAACAGATGAAATAACTGGGTTAAAAATGTAATATATTTTTTAAAAGGATGTGTAAAAAAAGTCACACACACACACACACACACACACACACACACACATACACACAACCCTTCAAACCCCCCTAATACAAGTTCATTTGTTTAAATCACTAACATTGATCAACCAGGAAAAATACTTAAGAACTTACACTCATCCCCCACCACTTATGCATGTTTGTATGTGTGTGTGTGTGTATGTATTGTATGTGTATGTGTATATATGTGTGTATATTGTATCTTTCCATGTAGCTTAAGAAAAATTTTATTCCGTTAAAAATTTAAATTGTCCTCTGTGAAAAAAGAGTTTTCTAGTTAATTGTTTATACCCCTATTCTTTATTCCTCTCTTTACACCTCTATTTTCTATTTTTCTATGAGCTTCCATGTGAGTTTTACCTGTTAAATATTTAACCAGCTTTTTTTTTAAGCCTTATGTTTTCAAAAAAAATTTTTTCCAATGTACGATTTTGCTTTCAGCCTTCAAAATAATCTCAGGCACCAGTAGGGTTTTATAGGGCTAAATTCCAGTAGCAAATGGGATTGGCATCATTTAATTCCTGCACTTTAAATATATTTTCAAGAGAGGAAAGCTTAAGCCAGCCAAAATTTATTTAAGGTCAGTAAACATTTATTGACTCTCAACTGTGTATGTAGATATCTATCTCCTCCTTGCCATCGAGTTTACATGATCCCTGCATACCACTGAGACCCATGATATAGCCGAAGGACACGTTTACTGAGCAATAAATTAAAAATATTACCTAATAATGTAGCTGAGAATTTGAGCCCATAGATGCTGAAGAGCATAAGATAAAAGACAGCTGATGAAGGTATCCAGGTCCCTTTGAAACTCTTTACCATATATATATATATACCATATATATATAATTATAATTATAATATATATATATATAAATTATAATTATATATATATACCATATATATATAATTATATAAATATATATATAAAGATATATATATATATATATAATTGCTAAGAAATAACACTGGGGATTTTCTTGTTCTTGAATGTTTAACATTACAATAATGTGTCTTTGCTGTTAATGGCAGATTTGCTATGAAATTTGCCATATCTTAATTTATGTAGACTATTTTTACTAATTAGTGTGTTTAAATTTCCCCCCAAAGGTTGCTTACATATTTAATATTTTGTCCAAAATTTTTTTTAATTTTTATTTATTTTTAATTTTTTAAATGTTTTTATTTATCTTTGAGACAGAGAGAGACAAAGCATGAGCAGGGGAGGGTCAGAGAGAGAGGGAGACATAGAATCTGAAGCAGGCTCCAGGCTCTGAGCTGTCACCTCAGAGCCCGACATGGGGCTTGAACTCACAGACTGTGAGATCATGATCTGAGCTCAAGTCGGACGCCCAACTGACTGAGCCACCCAGCACCCCTGTCTAAAATTTTAAAAAATATATATATATTTTTTTATTTTAGAAAAAAATAAGAGAAATCAGGAATTAGTAAGTAATATTGGCAGATAGATTGTTGATATACATAAAGTATATCTGAGGAATGTAACACAGTTAGTAGTTATATCCTAGAGAAAGGAGCTAAGCAAGTGTTGATGTCTTGGTATACTACAGAATTATAGAGCCCGAGGAGGTACTTAGAGATTATAAAATGTGATTCTTATTTTATAGATGAAGAAACTGAGGCACTCAGAAGTGAATTGTGTGTCAGACTTGGTTTTAAAACCGAAACCCCTGGTTTCCCATTCTATCACATGATCAGCAATAAATCTCTGGTGAAAAACTGCTTATCAAAATAATGAATGTTTACATCGTTTTTTGTTCTCTACACAGTGTCAGTGAGAGACTTTTTTCATTCTGTATTATCTTAGTAAGTTCACAAAATGCACTTCTTTTCAATCTTATGTGAACCCTGAGAAACTTAACAGAAGACCATGGGGGAGGAGAAGGAAAAAAAATGAGAGAGGGAGGGAGGCAAACCATAAGAGACTCTTAAAAACTGAGAACAAACTGAGGGTTGATGGGGGGTGGGAGGGAGGGGAAAGTGGGTGATGGACATTGAAGAGGGCACCTGTTGGGATGAGCACTGGGTGTTGTATGGAAACCAATTTGACAATAAATTTCATATTTAAAAAAATGCACTTCTATTCCAAAATGCATATTATTTTTTTCTTTAAACTCTATAACATATGGCGGAATTTTGTGAACTTTGATATTTAATGTTACGTATTGAAAAGCTGTGAGGGCGCCTGAGTGGCTCAGTCGTTAAACATCTGACTTCAGCTCAGGTCATGATCTCTGTGTTCGTGAGTTCTAGTCCCACAGCAGGTGAGCTCGAGCCCTACTTTGGGTGAGCTCCACTTCTCTCTCTCTCTCTCTCTCTCTGCCCCTCACTCACTTGTGTGCTCTCTCTCTCTCTCAAAAATAAAATAAGATAAAATAAAAATAAATAAAAACCTGTGAATGGGCACATATCTGTATATACAATAAAGAAAGCTGAGGGATGGTCCCTTGGTTCAAGCAATGGTTCTTGGTAAATTTCATTACTTTGTGTAAAAGAAACAACTCTTCCTGTAAATTCTATCAGTGTTGGTCAGTTTAATGATCCATATGACCACAATAGGATCAGTTAGTGCTAAATTCTCCCACATGAAGAAGCCTTTCTATGAAGGCTCTAGGAAAACCCACATACAAGAAGAGTGGCAAGGTCTGTTTTATGAAAAACTTCATGAGATAGAATAAAGAGTAGTACTGTCACAAAGTTTGGGTCTCAAAGTATTTCACCATCTTTATAAGAAAAGGTTTTTTCAGGGTTCTGATACACTTTGATGTCCTATTTTTATATCTTTAGTCTTCCTATGCTTGCCAAAGAGACTTAGAGAAGTATATGTCTGAAAGTAATTTTGCACCACCACACATTAGCATATTTTACTGAAAATCTACTCAACCTTTACTTTTCAATGTCCATGGAGATGATATTTCTGTAGCTGAGGGTTCATTCTTCTTTAAAAATAAAAAAATATCCAGGAGTAAGTTCATTCATGTATACCCATAATGAACAACTGATAATGACTTATCATCCTATTTCAGAGTCACAGAGGAATTTTATGATGGTACCCTTTTTCCATTTTAGAAGAAAAGAACAAAAACACATTAAAGGGACTCTAAATAGAAATATGACTTACATCTGATATGTTTGGATGGTCTCCAAAACCACAGTAGAACCTCTCTTCCTCTGATCAACTTCTGGTGCTGATCTTGCCATCATTTAGTTATTCAAAGACTCAAATTCTCTTGTCAAAAGAACATTGATCTATCTCAGAGCTGCTCTTTGTAACTCATGGTCATAATTTTAAGTATTTCTTAGACAGCATGTTGCAAGATCCTTTGTATGGGGAGTATATGATGAGTCTTTCTGCTTCTTGGTTGAAAAAAATAGACATTTTAAAAGACCAAGGAATAACCATAGGAATATGACTGCATTTCTAAGTATTTCAGAACTTAAAGAAGGATTTGCTAATTTAAATGCTGTGTATATTATGCAAGTGATGTACCAGTTCATAGGGTCAGTATCACATAACTTGGCATTCACTTAATTAGACAACAAGGAAATAGTAAGATACAGTACTTAGAGCTTAGACTCTGGGACAGATGGTCAACAGCTATATTATCTCAAATATGTATCTTAAACTTTTTAAGGCTCAATTTATTTAGCTGTAAAATTGGGAAACTGTTACTCAACTCTTAGGGTTATTGTGAAGCTAAATGAGAATCTATTTATCAATTGATTAGCATAATGCCTGAGAAGTACTGAGAGTAAGTATTCCATAAAAGTTAGTTGTTTTATTATTATTGATTTGTAGATACCAGCTAGATATTTCCAGATACGAGTGCAGTATTGAAAACTAAACAGAAAAATCCATTTAAAGGAAAAAAAAATTAATATTTATTTATTTTGAGAGAGAGAGAAAGAGAGCAGGGGGGAGGGGCAGAGAGAGTGAAGAAAGAGAATCCCAAGTGGGCTCTGTGCTGCCAGTGCAAAGCCTGAGGTAGGGCTCAGTCTCAGGAACCTTGAGATCATGGCCTGAGCCGAAATCAAGAGCTGGACTCTCAACTGACTGAACCACCCAGGTGACCCTAAAGGAAAATATGTTTTTAATCTCAGAAATGGTGGTTAGAAGTGGTTCTATCATTTAGCTCAAGTAATCTAGTTTGCTGATATAAGTTCTAGAATTGCATAGTGTTCAGAGAGCTCAGGACAAGATTGAGAACACTGCAGTATAGGCAAGAAGGCTCAGAAAAGATTTTGAATGTAAGAGTATTTTGAGTATAGGATGGAATTGACTATAGCACATCACTAATTAGAAAATATGCCTCTGATGATAATTTCTCCACAGTTGTGGAGGCCATAATCAGCATTCTTTCAGATTATAAGGAAAATTAGTTGGTGCCACTTCATCCCAGTGCTAACTGGACAGACACTCATATATATATATTAATTAACCGCTCAAGTGTTCCTTCTGGAAGGAAACACCTCTGCTAAAATCATATTTCCTGGCTGATTTCCAGCTTCACAAAACAGGGAAAGAACATTTTCTCTTTGGAGCACATTTACTGACTGATATTTCTACACCAGTTAGTGTGGGAGTTTGGAGATGTCTCTCCCACCACCACCTAACCATTCTGGGTCACTAACCCAGGATAAGAGAATTCATCTCTAGCTAAAGGGTGAAAAGAGACAGATGCAGCCCAGACGATCAATGTCAGCCAGAGACAGATTTGCTGTGGTTCATTCTGAGGAGGGAACTGGAAGGTCAGCATTTCTTCATTCCATCTTCCTATGAACTGAAGCCACAACCCCCTCTTTCTCCTCCCCCTCCTAACTTCTACTCCCCTACCAGTTCCCTCAAGCAAAAGCTCGTTGGAATCAGTTAACTGATAGCCTGAGGAAGAATTGAAAGAAAGGAGAAGCAAACAGGACTCTTAGGGAAAGTAAAGTGGTAGAAAGACAGGCAGGACTTTAGAAGAGAAGAAAAACAAAATATGGTGGTACACTAGTGGGGAAGGACTTACTGCTACCAACCTGAGATAGACAGGATATGGCTTGAAGGGTGGGTTGAGGGTAAACATAAAGAAAATTTACATCATTGGGATTCCTTCCATGTACTTAATTTTCTTCGTGAACATGTCTTTTCAATTATTAAGAACACATCTAAGGACTTTCACTTGTATTATTGTGTTATTCAGCTTGGCTGCTATAACAAGTTCCCATAAATCGGGTGGCTTAAGTGACATTGCTTTCTCACAATTCTGGGGGCTGAGAAGTACAAGATCAAGGTGCTTGAATATCTGGGTTTTGATGAGGAGCCTCTTGGTTTGTAGATGACCAGTCTTCACATTATTTCCACACACAGTACAGAGGAAGAGAGAGGGGGATCTGAACGCTCCTTCCTCTTATAAGACCACCAGTCCCATCAGGGACCTCCGCTCCCATGACCATACAAACTCAAAGGTTTCACTTCCAAACATTGTCATATTGGGAATTATTAGTGCTTCAGCATGTGAATTTTGGTAGTGCTGGGGGGGGCCACATTCAGTCCACAGCAATAATGCCATGATGGGCTCACAAAAAGTGAGCGTTGAAGGATGGAGACATCACTGGCCACTAGGGTGCTTGTGCTGGTGTCAGGAGGATTGACTTTTCCACTTCTCGTCTTTGGTTTCCAGTTTTCCAATTGTCTTTCTACAATGATGCCATTTAGCATATGAAAACAATACACTAAATTGTAAAACATTAAACATCATTTCTTCAATAGAGGAATAACAGAGAGGAATATATTATTAACGTCTCATTTTCCTTTCCTGTTTTCCTTCCAGGATGTAATACTTTTTTTCACATTTTCAAAGATTATTAGTGTATTCTTTATTTTCTCTCCATTTCAGAAATACAGTGATCCCAGAAGCATTATGTAAGCTCGGGGATGGAGTGTTCTAAAGCACTGGACAAATCCAGGTTCAAATCCTAGCTCTATTTCTTTCTAGTTGGTTTTACCTCATTCAAGTTGGGAAAATTGAGTAAGAGAATTTAACACAAAACATGTATGAATTAAATGGCACACAGGAAACCTTTACTGACAGCTTTGTTAGTGTTTTCTGTTTTCCTATATTTGGAAAGGTCTGGTCAATTAAATTTATGCCAGTTTGCAAACATAGACAAAATTACAGATTTGGTCTACTGAGTTGAGCAAATTTACAGTCCCCCTGAAAAAGCATCTAAATTCATATCAACACACAAGAGCAAGCAACCATGATCTCCGTGTAAAGATTACTTCTGAACATTCAAGATGCATTATACATACTCTTAGAGTCTACTTCTGAATTATTTCCCGTCTTATTGGATACTACCATATTTTCTAAAAATTGTCATCTCCCTCTCTCTTCCTCACCTTCTGACAATCAGTCATCAGGTCCTTTTAGCTCTCTTTGTCCTCTGATTATTTTGGAAACCCATCTTCTTTACACCCACTGCTGTTGTCTCATTTCTTATCTGGGCTATCGCAGTGGCCTCTCAACCAGTTTGTTTGTTCCACTTGGTTCTCTAATCTATCCTTTGCACCTTGGCATTTTGAAAGAGCATATCTGATCATGTTTCTCCTACCTAAATCCTACCCAGTGGCTCTCCATGCCTTATGCAATTTATTATATGATTCCTACGTTGGCCTGCCACATACTACTTGTCTTCTAATTACCCATTTTCCCCTTTCCTTTAGTAGTAGAACCCCTGCCCCTCATTTTTAGGAGGCACATACCTGCCCACACTGAAGGCTAAATCCCCAAGCTTCCCTTGTAGCTCATCATGACCGTTTGCCTCCGTGCTGGACAGTGGAATGGAAGAAAGAGTGACATGTACCATTTATGCTAAGCGTCCTTAAAGTGAGGCAGAATGTTCGTCTTTATCCTTTCTTTCCTGATAAATAGATTGCAGATATGAGAGTAGGAGCTAGATCAGCAGTTTGAATTTGTGAGGTGGGATGCTAAAGACAGTGGAGTAGCAAAAGAGAACCTAAGTTTACAAGGATCAGAGCCTCCAAACCTACCTTAGTCTGGTTTACTCAGGTAATAACTTGTGTATGAGAGAAATAAACTTCTATCCTACATATGTCAATATTACTTTAAATTAGTGACACACTGAAGCAAGCTAAATCCTAAAATATATAATATCCATTATCTTTCGAAGTCCTGTTTACTTTTCGTATTTCATATTCCATCCCTTCACTACTGGACTTTTTTCTACAACAATACTGACCTTGGAATGGTTTCAATCTTACTGCTTTTTGTTCATGTCGCTCCCTTTGTCTAACATCACATACTTGCACTTCTAGTCTTTCTCATTTGGATTTTAGAATTCTTACTTGATTTTAAATACCCGGTTCAAACATCAGCTCCCATAAGTAATCGCCAACAATCTCCCTTATGCCCTCAAAAGTAATTTTGCTTTTTCTTTGGGTCTTACAATTTCCTCTGTAGTACAGGATTACATTATTTCACTGTTCGTAAACATTGACAGTTACTCATTTATATGTATCCTTTCCCCACTACTTCTTGGGGGCAGTGATTCTACTGTATACGTTTGCTGTGTCTAGCAGTAACTGGAAATTAGTAATTAATAAAAATTTGGTGAAGTATGGTTTTGATTGTATAGGGCATAACCATATTTCTGGAGACTTTAGATAAAAATAATGGTGCATAGTCACTGTTTCTCAATTCAAAGGAGAAAAGCACATTTCCTCGTTACATGAAGGACTGTTAAAAATGTTCGATTTCTTTGTGGCATGTTATTAAAAAGACTGCATGACTTTATTTCAGATACTACAGTCTGTTTTGAAATGCTTCATGATAAAGAATGTTGCCTCTGATCAATGCTAGAACATTAAAATAACATTTACTTCCAGTGCAATAAAATTGACTACAATCATAAAAGCAGAACTTTAGATATATGTTACCTTTTTAAAACACAACTTTCTAACAAAGTTTTTTTCTTGTATAAAATTTTGTACCCAACTTTTTTTCCTGAAATGTTTCAGAGCATTTTCCCATGTTTTCAAGTTGCCCTCAAAACCATTAAAAGAAAATACCTGCATAATAGTCACTTTATGGCTTCTATGCTTTATTTAACTACTCTACTTTCTGTCCTCATGGATGTTCCTAGGTCGGACATTTCGCAAAAATGGAATCATGCAATATGTGGTCTTTTGTGACTGGCTTTCTTCCACTTACATAATGCTTTCAAGGTTCACTGATACTATATCAGCACATATCAGTACTTCATTCTTTTTGTTGCTTAATGATATACCATTGTATGTCTATACCACATTGTGTTCATTCATCAGATGGATATTTACAGTGGTTCCATATTTTGACTGTTATGAATAAAAATGGCATGAGCATTCGTGGGCAAGTTTTTGTGTAGACATATGTTTTCCTTTCTCTTGGGTATGTACCTAGAAATGGGATTGCACAATCATATAGTAACTCCATCTTTAGCATTTTGAGGAACTATTAAACTGTTTTCCAAAATGGCTGTACCAATTTTCTTTTTTATTATTATTTTTAAATGTTTGTTTGTTTGTTTGTTTGTTTATGTATTTATTTTGGGGAGGGAAGGGGCAGAGAGAGGGAGACACAGAATCCAAAGCAGGCTCCAGGCTCCGAGCTGTCAACACAGAGCCCAACGTGGGGATTGAACCCACGAAGTGTGAGATCATGACCTGAGGTGAAGTCGGACGCTCAACCAACAGAGCCACCCAGGCACCCCAACTGTACCAATTTTCATTCCCACCAGCAATGTATTAGGATTCCAATTCCTCCACATCCTCACCAGTGGTTTTTGTTGTTATTGGTATTTTGATTATAGCCATCTTAGTGTGTATGAAGTGGTATTTTCATTGTAGTTTTAATTTCTTTTCCCAAATGACTAGTCCATGTTGAATACCTCATCATAAGATTATTGGCCATTTTTATATAGTTGAAAAGTCTAATTTATTTCTGTAACAAATCTCACCAATCTGCTCATAGAATTTACTGTGCAATACCCCAGGGCTAGTACGTTCTGGAGGGATTCCATGTCACAAAGCTTAACATGGGGTAGGAAAGGAATTTTCAAATGAAGTACCCCTAATTTATAGTTAAATGAATTAATAGCTAGAGAGGTTAAGTAATTGCCAATTGAGGTGAAGCAGCCTAGAAATCGAAAGCAGTGATTACATTCAAACCACTATCGTCTCTTTGAAAACACAAAGAAGCAGGGTACTTGGCAATGATATAAACTCTCATTTTACACTTGAGTGTTTTGGTAGAATTTAATATAACAGATAGTAGAAAAGCATTCTACTTTACTTTTAGCTACTGAAAAAAACTGGTAATAGTTTGAATCTGTACAATTTATCTCGGTTGATGACCTAGACCTAACAATTCATCCTCTGTCCGTAGCAAAGCACAGTACTAATAGATTTCAAACATATCATTCAAAGAAAGATATTTAGCTTATCTATTGCTGGATTAGGACCAGGATATCAGATTCTTAGATTCTTGACTCATTGGATTGATAATCTTTTAGCTAAACACTACACTGCACCCTCTTTATTGGATCTTTCCAGCAAGCAGAGTTGTCTGCAGTCCTTGATGCAATTACTCTGGGAATTGTTCATCCTAATAAAATCACACTCAGGAAATGTTAAAATATTAAAAAAAAAAAAGGCATGTTCTATATAATTTGCTGTTTGTACAGATGAAGTTGTACAGACTACACAGAATATTGACATGCAATCCATTAGAATTTATGGCTGACTTGTTCTTTCCCAAAGGTTAGTATTCAGAATTTCTAAACCTAAGACATGTCTGAGATTCACAGGAGCAGTGGGGCTGATATTCAGTGTTGTGTTTATCAAAGCTACTTTGCAGTCAAGTATAAACAATTTTTTCAAATTTCAAGAATTAAACATAAGTCACATTTATGTAAGGGAGCTAGCTTTCTTTTTTAAAGTGTTTATTTAAAATCCTATTAGTTAACATACAGTGTGATATTAGTTTCAGGCATGCAATATAATAATCTAACAATTCCATACAACATCCGGTGCTCATCACAAGTGCACTCCTTAATCCCCATTACCTATTTCACTCATACCCACACCCACCTCCCCTCTGGTAACCATCAGTTTGTTCTCTATAGTTGAGTCTGTTTCTTGGTTTGCTCCCCCTCTCTTTTTCCTTTGGCCTGTTTCTTTTGTTTTTTAAATTCCACATATGAGTGAAATCATATGGTGTTTTTCTTTCTCTGACTGACTTATTTTGTTTAGCATAATACTCTCTAGCTCCATCCATGTCATTGCAAATGTCAAGATTTCATTCTTTTTATGGCTGAGTAATATTCCATTGTCTATAAATATATACCACATCTTCTTTATCCATTCACCAATTGATAGACACCTGGAATATTTCCATAACTTGGCTATTATAGATAATGATGCTATAAACATTGAGGTGCATGTATCCCTTCAAATTAGTATTTTTATCCTCTGGGTAAATACCAAGTAGTGCAATTTCTGGATCATAGAGTAGGTCTATTTTTAACTTTTTGAGGAAACTTCATAGTCTTTTCCACAGTAGCTGCACCAGTTTGCATTTTCACCAACAGTGCAAGAGGGTTCCCCCTTCTCCATATTCTTGCCAGCATCTGTTGTTTCTTGTGTTGTTATTTAGCCATTCTGACAGATGTAAGACAATATCTCCTTGTAGTTTTGATTTGTATTTCCCTGATGATCAGTGATAATGAACATCTTTTCATATGTCTGTTGGCTATCTGTGTATTTTCTTCAGAAAAATGGCTATTTATATCTTTGGCCATTTTTTTATTGAATTTATCATTTTTGGGGTGTTGAATTTTATAAGTTCTTTATATATTTTAGATACTAACCCTTTATCAGATATGTCATTTGCAAATATCTTCTCCCATTCCAAAGGTTGCCTTTTAGTTTTGTTGATTGTTTCCTTCCTTGTGCAGAAGCTTTTTATACTGATGAAGTCTCAATAGTTTACTTTTGCTTTTGTTTTCTTTGTCTCAGGAGACGTATCTAGTAAGAAGTTGCTACAACAATGTCAGGAATGTTATTGCCTGTGTTCTCCTCTAGGATTTTGATTGTTTCCTGTCTTGGATTTAGCTCTCTCATCCATTTTGAATTTATTTTTGTGTATGGTATAAGAAAGTGGTCCAGTTTCATTGTTTTGCATATTACTCTCCAATTTTCCCAATACCATTTGTTAAAGAGATGGGTTTTTTTTTCCATTGCATATTCTTTCCTGCTTTGTGGAAGATGAATTGACCATATAGTTGTGGGTACATTTCTTGGCTTTCTTTTCTGTTCCATTGACCTATGTGTCTATTTTTGTGCCAGTACCATACTCTTGATCACTACAGCTTTGTAATATAACTTGAAGTACAGAATTGTGATGCCTCCAACTTTGTTTTTCATTTTCAAGGTTTCTTGGCTATTCAGGATCTTTTGTGATTACATGCAAATTTTAGAATTGTTTGTTGTAGCTCTGTGAAAAGTGCTTTTGGTATTTTCATAGGGATTGAATTAAATATGTAGGTTGCTTTGGGTAGTATAGACATTTTAACAATATTCTTCTTCCAATTCATGGCTAACTTTAGTTTTAATGGCAGATAACACCTCAAGAATCAGTGAGTGAAACTGGACTGGAATCTTGTTATTACCCATAGCAGGGCCACCTAAGAACTACATATATAAAAAGGGCAGGTAACTAGAAATTTTTGCCTTTGAGTAACAATAGCTACTAATGGAGGAAATGTCACAGTGATTATGCTTGATGTTGGGAAAACTACTATATTACCAATATTATATATCCTATGCATATTGTATATACTCTATAGCTTAGAAGTCAACCATAAAATACTAGACTGCAACAAATATAAATTTTGTTATTGAAGAGATGTTCAGGATTTAATTATATTAGTACACCATTTCTTCAGGTGATATCTTTTCTGTATTTTTGCATTATGTTATCATTTTATTTTTCTCAACATAGAATAATGTGAGTATAAACCAAAGGACTATAATTGTCAGAGACACTTGAAACAATTTCATTATTTTGTGTATGTTTCTCTGAAATCTCTTAAATATTATGTATTCTAGATCTTTAATGTTATTGAAATCAAACTAGTCATATAAGAGATTCTTCTAAATAAATAAGTTAAAAAATTTGTGAACCTTAATCTTTTTGTGGGCCTGCTTTCTCCTTTGTGACCAGTGAAAATTTACAAAGGATTCAATTTCATTCTCTATGCTTTCTTTTATGAACACTTTTCATATTAAAGACAATGAAATACAGAAATTATTGCTTTTATAAAAAGAATTGTCTATTCTGAATCTAACACTAAAAATTGAAAAAAATCCACACTTGCCTGTACTAATCACAGTGGCAAGAGGAATACTGATACTGATCACGTATTAAATCTGTTATTATCTAAAGATACTCTTCAAAATTTAGTTTAATTAGAACCTTGCAGCCACATAGAGGCCAATTTCAAGGGAAATTTCATTTCTGAAATTCCATCACAAATAACTGGAATCTAAGTGATAATAATTTAAAAATATTGAAGGATTTCTATCTCAGAAATGTCTCTTCTCCTTCTCTCTCTATGCTTAATTTTACTTACATATATTGAAAGGAAACTACTACTTTAAATCTTTTGTTTCTTTGCTCATTTTTTGTTCATTTATTCTTTAACATGTACTGACCATTTATAGTAACAACCAGGAAACTGTCTGAGATCTATGCAAGGCAGGATTAAATGCCAAATTGATCCTGCTCATAATCTACTAGGGCAACTAATTCATGCATAAGTTGAATGCAGGGAAAATAAATAATTTTCTCTTCCTTCTATTCATCTTCTGTGGCTGTGAAATAGGCAAATCGTAAATGAGATTTTAATGTTATTAGCTAAAATAAGAACATAATTCTAATTGATTCAGATGCTAAATACCATGCTATGATTTAAAGATGTAATAATTTGCAGAATGTATCCCTTCTTTTAAGTATTTACAGGCCTATGTGGAGTTAGGTGTATGAACAGACGCTCACTATACAATTTGACAAGTGTCATAATAGTGGAAAGTCCAGAATAATTAAAGAAAACACAGAAGAGAGGCTACAGTGGCCTGGACATGTTTACCAGAGGAAAGAACTTTAAGTGTGGCTCTGAGCTTCTGAGGGTAAACACGGATATAGATCTAGGTGGACTGAGAATGGATTGAGGATAGGAAGGACAAGTCAGAAGCATACATATGGAATTTTTATGTAGCCACATGGATGGAGATGACCCCAGAAAACCTTGATAAAATGTAAAATCAGTTTTGTTGTTGTTGTTGTTGTTGTTATCTAGAAATTAACATAAACACTCCAGAATAAGCTCATGAAGTGGTTCTCATTTCTATTTCATTTATCTGTGAACTGCATGAATTTTTAGGTACGTATTTCTTTCATGTTAAGGAAATAATGTCTTTTTCTCTCGAATTTATTAGAACTCTGTTAGCCTCTAAAGGAGTATTATCTCCTCATAGAGATCCCTGACTAAATCTGCATATCTGGGAGGGCTGGGAGGACTGTAGAAAACTGAGAAAGAAGGAACAAAGAGTGATAACAACATCTTTGTCCAATATATGCCTAATCGAATAGAGTTGTAAATTAGGAATCCTTCAAAAGTAGAAGAGTTTTCAGTGTAACTTTTAATAGCGAATAAATGTGTAAAAGATGTTCAACATCTGCAGTCATCAGGGAAAATCCAATTAAAACCACAATATCTTACTATACACCACCAGAAGGTCTAAAATCAAAAGGTCTGAAAACACCAAGACTTGGTGAGGGTATACAGGAAATGTAATGACCTCGTGTTGCTGGTAGAATGTAAAATGGTACAAACTCTTTGGAAGACAATTTGTTTGATATTTTACAATTAAACATACTTACCATATGATCCAGCAATCCCACTCCTAGGTAATTACCCAAAGTAAATTAAAACATACCCACACAAATGTTTGTACATGAATGATCGTAGCAGTGTTATTTATAATTGCCCCAAACTGTAAACAACCAATACGTCCATCAACAGGTGAATGAATAAGCAAACATGGTTTATCCATATGATGGGATATTGTTCAGCTAAAATGAACAAGCTACTGTTGCACCCAACATCTCAAAATAATTGTTCCAAACAAAAAAAAAAAAAGAAAAAGAAAGAAGAAAAAGAAAAAAAAAAGACACAAAATCTGATTTCCTTTGTATGAAATTTTAAATCTACAGAAATCTATAGGGACAACAGATCAGTGGTTGCCTAGGGCAGGGGCTGGGAGATTGGCCACAAAGAGGCACAAGGAAACATTTTGTGCGGATGGAGATATTTTATATAATGATTGAGGTGGTAGTTACCTAAG
Organism: Panthera uncia; assembly: GCF_023721935.1. NCBI lineage: Eukaryota > Metazoa > Chordata > Mammalia > Carnivora > Felidae > Panthera > Panthera uncia. Next base: position 63,297,535 of record NC_064812.1, on the reverse strand, counting down.
CGTATATATAACTTAGAACTCCCTAAACTGTATGCTTAAAATTGATGCATTTATTGTATATAAAATAAGCCTCAGTAAACTTAATTAACAATGAGATGAAAAATCCCTAAGAGAGAAAACTACTGAGATTGAGATCTTTCATGATATAAAGTGAATTTTCATTAAACGAGCAGATAATTTGTTTTGATAATTGATGGCACAATATCCAGGAGAAAGTGTGGTGTTCAACTTATGGTTATACCCTTTATCTGCTAGATGATGCTAGACTCTATATTGTCTCTTAATCCAAACCCGATTCTAGCTTTATCATCTTAAACTGTTCACTGCATGAATGGCGCCTGCCATCATGTAACGAGATTAGACAAAGATGATTTGAGAATTTTGTGTGGAAATAAGGAGTCATAATACTATGCATTGTTCACATTGTTATTATAAAGGTACAAACTGCAAAGGTACAGTTGCAAACTGATTAAGGAATATTTCATTCCCGAGGATCTCATTCACAATCAGTACCCAGGTTTCAAGGCATTATTTCAAATAATTTATTACTGATACCTCACTCAAATATAAAATTAGCACAATTCTTGCAGAGTTCTAGGAAATTGCATTAAAAGGGCAAAAGAATATATTTTACGTGATCCAGTGGAAGTACATAAAATGAAAGCTTTTAAAGGTTAGTACTTTCCCTATCTGTTTGGTAATTCCAAACACCCAAGCTACCCCAACTTTCACCCGGCACATTAATTTTTCTAAGTTTTTTTTTAATGTTTATTTATTTTTGAGAGAGAGCAGAGCACACACCCACATGTGTCACCCAGCACATTTAAATTAGGCATGTGAAATTACTCACCATACTGCCTTTGATACATGCCTTTGATAGATGCAAAGAACCATCATGGATAATGAAATGCTGATGATAAGTGAGGATGCATGCCTTCATTCCTCATTTTGGTTTTGTGGTCACCCTGCTTATCATGTACCAGGACTATCCAATCACATCACAAGTAATGATAACAGTAATGAAACACTGCACAAATTATTAGGAGATTAAGTATGATGAACAAAATGCTTTAGAAGTATTGATATAAGGGAAAAAGTGAGTTAATGAAGAAGTGAATTTATATGTATTTCCAGAATAAAAAAAGAAAACCAATATTATACAGAGAAATATTCACAATGCTTTTAGCATATAAACCTAGCTATTGCTTGGTTTGATCTTGAAGCATAGTTATAAAGCATGAAATAATTATGGTAAAGTAGGATAAAAGCCATTATCTCCATTCTGTCATATCCAGTGGTTTCTCCAAGGAGATGCTGAACAAAGTACACTTAAATTTAACACACATAAGTATTGATTTTGACATTTCACTAAATTTCTGGCCCTTAATGACTAATTTATGAATCAGACACGAGAATTCTGATGTTTTAATTCAATGACTTTCATACAATTGCAATGAATTCCAGTGGAAATCCTTATAAGCTTCTTTAGGCTACAGAATAGAACACGTGGCCTTGGTAACACTGAGATTTTTTTTCTTTTTCTTTTTTTACTGTTTTGTTTATTTTTAAGACAGAGAGAGACAGAGTGTGAGTGGGGATGGGGCAGAGATGGAGACACAGAATCCGAAGCAGGCTCCAGGCTCTGAGCTGTGAGCACAGAGCCCGACGCGGGGCTGGAACTCACAAACTGTGAGATCATGACCTGAGCTGAAGTTGGACGCTTAACCAACTGAGCCACCCAGGTGCCCCAGATTTTTTTTTTTCTTTAAAGATGAACATTCACTCACACCTTCATGATAAACATCAATTTATGGCATTAAACATCTTTTACAATATTGAAGCTGATATACAAGTTTAGGATATGTGAAGCCCATTCATGAATGTCTATATTAAGGAACCCTGGTTTATAAAGAAGAGTCTGTAATATGGAAAAATAGTCTTCAGAAGTAAAAAGTCTTCCTCTAAAGCCATATGATCAATGTGCTTGGTGGTGAGAAGGAGAAATTCTTTAGATTTTTTTTTTGAGTCACCCAAACAATCTTTGTTTCATAAATTGGGAATGAACAATTTTTAAGTGACTTTCATGACATGTACTAAACAATAATAAACCTCTGCTAACAATCATAATTAGTACTTCTATCAGGAAGGAATGCATTTTAGCCACATTTTACAGAATATCCAAATTATAGGGGCTCAGCTGAGTAGATTTTATTTCAAAAACTTTTAAAAATTAAAAAAAAAAAAAAAAAAGGACACAAGATGCCCAGAGATGAGGCTGCTCAGACTGGTTTGGCAAATTTGTAATACCTTCGGGGATATAGCACCTTCCAACATTCTGTTCTGTAGCCCATGGGACAGCATTCAGGTTCATGGCTGTTGTCTCATATTCACAAATTGGATTCTCTACATGATCCAGCATTTTGGGGGTGGGGGAGAGTAGAAGAACCAAAGTTGTGTACAAATGAGTTGAGTCTCTTTTAGAAAGCTCTTTTAGAACTCTCAGAAACTTCTACCTTCATGGCATTGGCCAGAATGATCACATGGCCAGTTGTACCTTCGAGGGGACTGGGAGGTATGATTTTGCACCTGGTTACATACTGCCTCAGTCAAAATCAGGTTTTATCACCACAGGTGAAGAGGAGAACAGACAGTGAGGAGGGAAACAAGCGTCTGTCACAGTGAACACGAGTTCAAGTGAACAATACAAACATTACATCTGTATGACACGGTGGGATTGTTTTTAACTTTCTCAAAGAACAAAAGCCTTTTATACTTCAGTTTTAGTCTAAATGATTTGCTGCCAGGGCAAACACTATGCTTCGTTGTTTAGCTTTAATAGTCAAATGAGTGTGTTTGGAAACAGTTTATATGCTAGATTTGAAATAAAAATAGAAATGCTATGTCTTGGTGACAGATGCACCTGGACCAAACCTATATGTAATATAGATTAGTGTTTTGCCAAATTATCTCATAATATTTGTGTAGTGAGTGAATACTTTCTTAAAAACCCGTTTTGTATACAATATTTCAAATGGTTTGTATTCATTTAAAAAAAAATCTGTTAAATGGCTCAGGTATACTGCTATGATGAGGTATTTCCAAAGGCTCTTGTAACTAAAATATAGCACTTATAATTGATCCCTTTAAAATGAGTTGTACATGTGTGCATATTTGCATTAAACATAATTAGCTAACCACAGCCCACAGCTTATGTCTGTACGGTGTGTGTAATCTGTTTATAGAACAGAGCAGATGACATAATGTAGATTTTGGCAGGTAATCACATTCTCCTTCCACAAACAACATCTGAAATGATAAAAACAACATACAGATGAATAGCTCCCAATAGGTAAAATCATTATAACCCACATTTGCCAACACAGTTTTAATCCTGTTTTGTTGGTCAAATATTTTGAGAGGAAAGTCTATGATTCTAGCACATGGCTCAATATTTCACTTTAACAGGAGAGTAATCCTCAGGCATCAAGAATGTGGGGCCAGGAAACACTGTAGTTGGAAACTGAGCTGGGGGCTGAGCCACACGCCTCAGGTTAGCCTTGTTGAAAATGCCAATGCTGTGGTCCTACACATAGTCTTAACCTCATTGTGTCCGCTTCCTTAGCCTTTGAAACAGACTTCCAATTGTATATACACTCTCTCTGTCCCCTGCAAAGAAAGAAAGAAAAAAAAATGTCATCTGAAGATGTAGAATGCTCCCTTCTGCTCCACGCCCTACCGCAGAAGTGTGGAAACCCCTTATCACATGTCAGGCATGGAGGGGCAGGGCTCTTCCCTAGTTTTATTCAAAGCGATGAAGATGTTGCCATTAATCACTAATTTTTCAATATATTCTGCCAGAATCCCGAGCATTCTTAACTGGATTCCTAGTTACTTTCACATAAAGTTTTCAATTTCTTGGAGGATTTCTTTAAACATACATACATATTTTCCTAATTATAAAATACTTCCTATTCACTGTAAGTTATTTTGAACACTTAGAAAAGTAATGAGGAAGAAATTTTGAGTTATCTAAAATTAAGAGATAAGAATTGTTAGCATTTTTACATTTATCTCCTTTTTAGCACACACACATATTTATTTATATTAATATATACATTAATATATATATATACATATTTAAAAAATCAGGTCCCATCCTATGTCCTATGTAGAATATACAGCTGAAAATTGAGAAAATAGTGTAATCTATTTTCCAATGCCAGTAAATACTGTTTGGACTATTCATGGTATTTTTAGAATTTGTGTTGTACCATAATCATTAATGCTGTTTCCATTTTTTTTATTTTTTAAAAAATGTTTATTTTGAGAGGGGGGTGGGCATGCACAAGCAGGGGAGGGGCAGAGAGAGAGAGGGAGAGAGAGAATCCCAAGCAGACTCCATGCTGTCAGCATGGAGCCCGATGTGGGGCTCAGTCTCATGAGCCGTCAGATCATGACCCCAGCCGAAATCAAGAGTTGGACACTCAACTGGCTGAGTCAGCCAGGAGCCCCTCTGTTTCTGATATTATAATAAGCATGGTCATATTTATATGAAAATCATACCTATGTTTATGAATATTCCCTTGAGCTTGATGTATCAGTTGAGATGTTTTCAGTGAACAATAAGGGAAGACCAAACTGAGTAGATTTAAAAAAAAAAAAAGAGTTTTACTCTCACTTAACAAAAAGTCTCACTATTACTGGCTAGCAGGTAAACGATTTAAATTCTGACTTCAGGCAAGTTTCCTTTACAGAAAGAATGTTCAGTAAGATGTACTCTTAAATCTGGCAAATAGACAGGATTCCATTTCTTTTCAACTGTTTTTCAAAAGGACCCCAGAAAACAGCTGTAATGCCAGAAGTTCCACTTCCTGCTGGTGCCTGCAGGTTTTTCCAAGCTCCAGCATCCCCCATCAAAGAAACACTTGAGATCTCACATTGAACCATCAGTTAATTGTGCATTGCATTTCCTATTCTAATCATTTCCAATTCCCTGGCATCCCATGGTCTTCTGAATATAAGGCAATTATTTTATATGTCTCTCAAGCCTTCTAAGATCTTTGCAGTTAAAACATTTAGCCTGACTTGAGCTCTCACTATGTACCAGGTGATGACCCAGCTAACAACGAGGTAAGGTATTTAGACATAATCCCTCCTTTTTAATAAAAGGCAAACTAACATGTCCAAAGAGGCTACATGAACAAATTGCTTACACAATCAGCTTTTCCCCCTCATCAAACTTTATGGTGCATGGTTCCCATGTGGTAACATTTTGTGCTTATATTTTCACCAGGTTCCAGTGAATTTAGGGTAAGGCTCAGAAACAGGCAGTTTTAACCTGTCAGATGATTCCGACCTGTAGATAGACCATCATTTGAGAAATACCACTTTGAGTGATCTGGCTACTTTGCTTCTGGCTTTTTTATTTCCTTGTGTTAGCAAAATAGATGTAGATGGAGCAGAAGTAGCTTTTACAAAGCGTGTTTATGTCTTCAGTTTCCAAAATGGTCTATTCAATGTATCTGATTAATTCCAGAGGCTACTGAAAGAATGTTTGTGTTTGTCTTTTGTTTGGGGCTTGGATCAGGTCTGTCCCTTATCCTACTAAATAGAGTTTGTGAGAACTAAATTTTATCAGTTTGGAAGAAAGGTGATAAACATAAATTAGTGTGTCTGTCCAGCTGGAAATAAATTTAAAGGCTTCCTTTTATATTTGGTGAGAGTAACCCATCGAATATTTATCACCAAATTATTGCTCCAAGTATGTCCAGACTGTAACTTTGGTTTTTACCACAGGTTATTCATACGGGACATTTAAAGAAATGTTTCTTATTCTGTAAGTAATACCTTGGAATAGGGCAGCGTGATTTCCTTAACATACCATATGCTGTTTAATTGGCTCTTGCTTGATTTTTTTGGAGGTGGTTTTAAAATATTACAACTTTGGGAACAGTGGTCATTTAACGAACAAATAATTACATTCCAATTAATATACAAAGACTATAATAATATCCCTTCTTCTATATTCAGACAAGTGAAAATTTTGAATCAAATCTTCAATTTCATTTTATGTTAATATATTAATAAATAAAAGTTAAAGCAAGCTTCAAAAGAACCTGGTTCTTTAACAAGGACTTTCCAAAGTTTAAACTAAGAGCTAGTAAGTTATATAGCCTGCACTACTAGCCAAGTGGTATCTATTATCCTTAGATCCTGAAAATCTTATTGTAAGATGCCTCGTTAAAAAAAAACAGTTAACTTGTCTAAACCTGAGTTTGTGTAAAATGGAGCAAGTATCAGAATTGACTCATAAAGTATCTATAAAAATAAAGTAACAATTATACAGTAAACCGTGGATTTCAAGTAAATTGTTCTGCAGGTGTTCCACAAGATGAAAAAACATTTCTAATAAATTTTAACAGATAAATGAGTGATGTCTTGCAATACGAGTAGTACGGGATGGTGAACATCACATGATCACAACTGACCCAATGGTTCCTGAAACTCGCTTTGATATATGAGTACTTTGGATTACAAGCATGCTTCTGGGATGAATTATGCTTGCAAACCAAGGTTTTACTCTATAATGTTCTAGACCTAGTGATCTAGCGCAGAGCAAGCTTCTCTTCTTCATAAATAAAAGAATAGGATATGAACATTATTCTAAATAATATGTCACCCTAAATATGAATATTATTATTTTTAGTTCACAGAAGAAGGGGAAACCGAGAAACATCAAGTAAGGCACCAACCAAATATCTAAAGCCATGCAGCTTAAAAATGGTAAATCTGGGATTGAAACCTGGACTGTATAACTCCAGACAAACATGGTGCTTTATACCTAACCACTGTGCTAAACCATCATGAGGCAACTGCATTCTGATTTCTCTATCTGCAACACATTTTCCACCCTATCCTCCCTTCAGGAAATTCAGCTTTCTCTGGGCATTTAGGCTGGCATGCAACATAATGCCAAATGAAATGACCTTCTATGGCCAAATGGAAGGTTAATGGGAATGGCTCCTGCCAATTCTCAGTGTGGGACAGGCCTTCAGTTATTGCTGAACTGAGGCAGGATCTTCTCCATTGCTTTCTGTTTGGTTCTTTGAGGTTCTGAAAAACAGATTTCTATTAGAAATGGTAATAGCCATCTTACCCTGCTTCCAGGATTCTTCCTGTATCTATTTCTGCTTATAACACAATACTGGGGAAGATGATACTCCCCAGAATACAGCAGTCCACCATCCACCTCTTTAATTCTTCTTTCTGTCTTGAACATCTTCTGGGATTGCAGTCTCTGAATTAGTAGAGAAAGAAAACATAGGGCACCTGGGTGGCTCAGTCGGTTAAGCATCTGGCTTCGTCTCTCGTCATGATCTCTCAGTTCACAATTTCGAGCCCCACACTGGGCTCTGTGCTGACAGCTCAGAGCCTGGAGCCTGCTTCAGATTCTTTGTCTCCTTCTCTCTCTCTCTGTCTCTCCCCCACTCATACTCTGACTCTCTTTCTCTCTCTCTCAAATAAATAAAAATTAATTAATTCAAAAGATAATCTTAAAAAAAAGAAAAGCTTGAGGAAGTAAACAATAGCACTTTGGCCACCTCCTAAAGTAGTTCCCAGGTACAAATAACTGTCTGATTTTCTATAGGGCACTGAGTTTGGGACTGTGACTTGGGGGAAAGAAGAGGTTTTCTTACCTTCTTTCAGTTGAATAACATACCCCTGTTCCATGAGACAATAACCTGGTGGCCACGCATTATAGCCTTCAGGTCCATGACTGTGCATGGGCCTTTGAACAGTGCTGGGTAGTATTAAGGGGGCTCCCTGTGCATGAAGAACACAGAGTTAGGTGTCTGTCTTTGTCTGTAAGGAGGGACAGGCAATTGAATGAATAATAAGAGTCTAGCATGATGAGTGCTGTAATAGAGATCATACATGGCACAGAAGAGAAATCAATAACTCCACTCCTAAGATAGTCTATGCTTGGAGGAGGAAAAAAAAAGCCAAACCAGGTCACTCAAAGGCAGTTGCTGTGACTATATTGCAAGCATTGATGTAAGATCCAAGCTGGGGTTACAGACACGAATATAATCCCAAGAGGGAAAACAAAATGACACTCAAATGTGAAATTTTTTGTGGAGAATAAAAAAGAATAACCTAGGGCAATTAATGTAGAAGGAGATGGAAAAGTAAATTTTAGCCTGAAGCACATAGAAATGTGAGCACCCAGGTGAGAGTAATATGATTTGAGTTCTCATTCCGGTTCTCTGCCTACACAGTGCATGTGGCAAGTTAAATCCCATCTTTGGACCTCATTCCTCAGCCATAAAGCAAGATGGTTAGCCAAGATAGGCTCTGAAGACCATTCCAGCTCTAGTGTTTTCTGGTTCTGTGTCTTAGCCCCGGCAAGCAACCATAATAGGCAACTTCAGTGAAACGGTCACAGTCAAAGAAGACAAAGTAGTGCTCACCTCTACAACCCTGAAGGAAGCAGCCCCAAACACTGACAGGCCCCCAAAGGAGGCAGAGCCAGTGGGCATATTACAGATGTTGCAGATTTAGAAAAAATAGCCGTTGAGTCTATTTACACGTGAAGTCTCAGACTCGTATCATGCTAAAAGTAAATCATTCCTGAATTTAAAAGAAAAGGTTATTCCAGAAATGAAAAGAATGAATCTGCAAAATAGAATGAAAGTAGAAAGAATACTATGAAGAGGGATGTTAGTTTTTCAGTAGTCACATGTTTGCAAGTCAGCTGTTTATAATAAGCTTAAACTTTAAATTGATTAATTATTTTATGGTTCTGACTGTTCTTTTGAAAATGGTTACATCAAATAGTTTGAAAATGGATCCAGATGTAGTGCCTCTTTGACATTATTGAGAATATATGAGCAGACAGATGATCAATTATTTCATTAAAAATAACTAAAGACTTGTCTTATGTTGGATATATCTGAAATAGTTTGTGTTAGAAGTGTTATATGTAAAGAACAATTAGCCTGTTGGTAATAGTGGAGGAGTACATTGGCTTTATCGCTAATGAAGATTAGTATATCTATGTGGAAACTCATCTTCACAGAGTTAATTGGTTACTTGTTCATTCTAGAAAGGTGGGGGGGTAAGTTTTTAAATAAAAGAGAGTGGAATTCTGTAAAATTGTCATGAGTGGCTAATTCTCATAAGGATATTACAATAGATCTTTGTTTACAGAGGCAAAAAGATTATGAGACTTTTCAGTAATTGGAGAGAGCATTTATTTAATTATAGATATTTTCACTATAATTTTAGAGGAAATACCACACAATTACATAAACACTGAATATAATATCTTTTTAATTTGCATAGTGTGTGGTTAAATCTATACTCGAAAATAAACCAGAGCCATAATTATATATACTTTTGAAGTTAATACCTAATCTTTTCACCAAATACAACTCTCCAGTATTTTATTGGTAAATATGTTAGTATATCAACACTTTTAGCCACTAATATATGATGGTTTCTTGAGAACAATTATTTATATTCCTTTACACTTTTGAAAATATCTACATCATTTCACCTGGTTAATATTTTAGAAGAATATGGTTAGCAACACTTTTTACAACTCCATGTTTTAAAATTGCATCTTAAGTTCTATGTAGAATATATTGCTTACTGTTTGCAATCTATAAGGTTTTGTTTGAAGAATTTTTCTTTCCAGTTTGAATCATAATTACTATGTTTATACTGTTTAACAATTTTATGCACCCTGAAGTGGTTTTTGGTTCAGTGTACATTGCCAATATAGTTTCACAATGTTGTCTGCGATGCACATTTTTATGACTGCTAGATTAAAGAATTGATTTACTTATCTGAATCTTCCACAATATACAGTGGATCCTTGGAAAAAAGGAATAGTTTTTAAATAAAAGAGTTTCTGGTGATTAGAAACTGGTGAAAGAGCACATTTAATTAAAAAAAATTAACTCTCTTAAGAAATCTTCACTGTTTATGTGCTGTGATCAAGGCATAGGAATTCACACATGAACTAGCACGAACTCTACCTTTAGAGAATTTACAGACTCTAAGGGGAGATAGGACACACGCACCATCAAATAGGATAGAAAACAAGTTTGAGGGGCACCTGGGTGGCTCAATAGGTTAAGCGTTTAACTGCAGCTCAGATCATGATCTCACAGTTCATGAATTTGAGCCCCAGAATTGGCTTGCTGCTGTCAGTGTAGAGCCTGCTTTGGATCCTCTGTCTCCCTCTCTTTCTGCCCCTCCCCTGCTCTCTCTCTCTCTCTCTCTCTCTCTCTCTCCCTCTCTCTCTTTCTCTCTCTCAAAAATAAATAACACATTTTTTTAATTAAAAAAAAAACACAAAGTTGAAAGAAGGGAAAGAAATCAGAGTTTTATGACAGACAAACGAATAAATTTGGAAAAGATGAAACTGTAAAAATGTTGAGAGACAGACAAGAGACAAAGGGGATTAGGCCTCCTATGCCTTCCCATTAATCCTCATTCTCAGCAAAGTGCTACCTGGCTTCCTCTTCACTGAGAAAAACAAAGCACTCAGAAGAGAACTTCCATTAAGTACCACCAACCACTTCTGTCCACCTCCCTGCACCACCTTGTCCCAGGTCATCGTGGGTGACCTATACCTCTATCCAGGCCAATCCCTCCATTTTCTCTCTAGACCTCATTCCTTCTTTCCTTACATGGATGTTTTTCCAGCCATTATCCCTTCTGCCTCCTGCATGGTTAAGTTTTCTTTCTCTTTGGATAATAATGATCAGCACAACAACATTCTTTTATTTCTCTTATAAAAAACATAAACCTCTTGACTTCATTTTCCTCTCCGGGTAATGCTATATTTCTTTTCTTCACTTTGTAAAACTCCTTGAAAGAATTGTTCTTATTTGTCATCTTCAAAAGAATTCTGAACACCTGCCTAATCAGCACTTCCCCTTTTCAATCCAGCAAGAACTTTTTTGGTCGTTAAGGATGTCTTCCTTGATTCAGCCCTTCTCGGTCCTCACTTCCATCGACCTTTGCCTACCGGCAGCAACAGACACAGGAGATCATTCCAGCTCGAAACTCTTGCTTTGTTTTGGCTTCTTGTGTACTCACCTGGTTTCCCTTCTGTCTGTCCTCTCCTTCTTAGCATTCTTTACTACTTCTTCTCATCACCTGACCTCTACACTGGTGTCAGCAGTCCATCCCTAGGTCAATTTCATTGCTATCAGACCTTACTCCTTTGAGGAGTCCATTCAACCAAATGGCTTCAAAGATAGTCTTTTGGTTGGTAACTCCAGCCTGTGACCTCTTCCTCCCTATCCATCTACCCACTTGAGAGGATTGCCGGACTCCTCAAATAAGAATATAGGATCTCCAATAAAATTAGAATTTTAGACAAACAGTGACTGATTTTTGTAGAATAAGTATGTACCATGTTTTGTATTTATCTAAAGCTGTTTTTTTACTTATTAGGAATTCTGATTTAACTGGGTGTCCTGTGCTTATTCTGACAAACTTACCGTAGCCCAGTATCTCTATGTCACCTCTTTGGTGCCCGAGAGGCATCTTAAGTAGAAAACTTCCAAAACTGAGCTCCTGACATTCCTCCACACCAGCTCTTGAGTAGTCCTCCTCTTGGTGCAAGGCAACACCATTCCTCTGATCACTCAAACCAGAAACATGTAGTTATAGTGACTCATGTCTTTTCTCACATCCCAGCTGATTTATCATCACATCATACTAGGTCTAAGCTCAAATTCAGTTTCCCAGAATTTGATCTTTTACCTGGTCCCACAGCCACCACCTTCTCTTGTCTCTGAGTAGATGTCTCTGTATCTTCCCTTATTCCCCTTCAATCTCCTTCCTGAATAGCAACCAGAATACAAATGTGAATGCATAGGGTTGGTGTCTATAGACAATAGATGACTGTTTTATAAATTTTTTTTTCATGTTTATTTATTTTTGAGACAGAGAGAGACAGAGCAAGAACGGGGGAGGGTCAGAGAGAGGGAGGCACAGAATCCGAAACAGGCTCCAGGCTCTGAGCTGTCAGCACAGAGCCCGACGCAGGGCTCGAACTCACGGACCGCGAGATCATGACCTGAGCCGAAGTCGGCCGCTTAACCGACTGAGCCACCCAGGCGCCCCGATGACTGTTTTAAAAGAAAGCACCAACCTTGGGTTTAAAAAAATCCTTTAGAATTAAAACAATAGACTTAACTCTTGTCCAGATTGTTTTAAATATTTTTTAATAAGTAAACCTTTGCTGCTTATGAAAGATTTTTCTTCCAAGGTTTATAGGAAGATAAGCTGCCATTATGTAGCCTGCATTTGCATCCCTGAAGTTATGTCATACTGCAAGGAAGATGCCAAAAAGTCCTGGCAGCATAGCTAAGGGCTGACCTCTTAAAAAAGTTTAAGAAATTTAAAAGATCACCAATTCAAATAGCTATTAAGTGGTTGGTTTTTTCTTTCTTTTTTCTACAAAATAATAACAGATGGCATTTATTGACCAATTACCGTGTTTCAGAACCTGTTTTAGGTATTTTACATGAGTCTGTACTACTCTATTCCCATGCCCATATGAAGTACATAAAGGTTAAATGACTTGGCTGGGGCAGCAGTATAGCCATGGGGTTCAGCACATTACCCACAGCTAACTAGATCAGGAGCTCCTTCACCTGAGCTATCCATTATTTTTTGTGTCCTCTGGAAGCTAGAGATACAGTGAACATGTCCGTGGTTTATTTATTTGGAGTTCTTATTTCCTTTAAAAATTCCCTTTGAAATACTTTACTTCTGACTTCATATCATCAGAGAAAAAGATGTCAATAACCCCGAAAATATAAACTGGCTATTGAATTTCACACGCTCATACACAAACACATTCCCAGAGTTTGAAAAGGCTATTATGTTGACATTTACAGTCTCAACCTGTACAGATGTGTTTGAAAGATTAGAACTTAGTAATTATGCTTTTCCGTGACTCCTTGAAATGATGTTGGTTAAACAATGCAACTATATTCTGAAGCCCAACGATTATTACTGATGAGTTAACTACTATGGCTTAGTATTATTAGGGGGTCTCTCATGTGATGCTTAGGAGGATTATGCAGCTGTCCTGTGTCTCTTTCGGAATCCCACAGACTCAAGAAGAAGCTTGGCAAAAATCCACAATGGGACCCATCCACCAAAGAGCACTACATTCTTCACATCTTTTACTGGGCACACCGGAGAAACTTTTCCAACATGAACAAAGGCATTAAGTAAAAGTTCTAATCAACAATGATGAATCAACAACTCTGGAGTTTAATCTCAAATGTGTTCATCATCTGGCAATAGAAAAGTTAATCTTCACGTAGAGCGCCTGGATTTCTTAAAGAGAGTAGCTCATGGAATTATTTATGGAACATGTCACATGGTGACAAAAGAGTACAGTGGCAGTGTCATGTGGACATTTGACCCCCCTCTCAGACAGAGTTTATTTTTAATGAAAGAAACTAGATTAAATAGAGCCATTTCCCTTGACTGTAATTTCACCCAAGAGAACTAAGAGAGAAAGTGTTGTAGATTTGATGTCAAAACATCACATTTATTCACTTAAAAGACACAAATCACCAAATTGACTTTGTGTTTTATAATAGCAAAACAACTGATTGGTGGACTGGTTTTTGTTCACTTTTTAATTGGTTGAACAATATATATGCTTTTAGGGAGAAAACAGAGGATCATATTGACTAGACTTAATGAACTCTCTTTGCTTTATTTTTATTTTTAAAAAACTTTTTTTGATGTTTTATTCATTTTTTGAGAGAGAGAGACACTCAGTGTGAGCAGAGAGAGCAGGAAGAGAGGGAGACACCGAATCTGAAACAGGCTCCAGGCTCTGAGCTGTCAGCACAGAGGCTGATGTGGGGCTTGAACTCACAAACTGCAAGATCATGACCTGAGCCGAAGTCAGATGCTTAACTGACTGAGCCACCCAGGGGCCCCACTTTTCTTTTTTTTAACTAAAATGAACATATATTCTTTTTTGCATGTTAAAATAAAACCAATAGTTGACAAATGAAATCATAAAAAATCCAAGAGTGATTCTCAACATTCTTGTTTCTAGTAAAAGAAGTTTTGGCAGTATTCATGAGGAAATTAAAAAAATCAAAATACACTAAACAAGTAGCATACTTAGAAAGATATAACTGCCACATCTTAACACAGCCTATGGTTACTTGTAAGGCTCTCTTACTTACCATTCAGCACTGTTGGTGTTTAGAAAGAAATGTTTATTGCCTTGACCACACTCACAAAAGAACCCATAAGGCAAAGTTCTTGCAAAAGTTATTCGCAATATTTAGTGAATTTTTCCTGTAGCAAAATAAACACTATTCTAGACTGCAGCAAATTTTCACTTAGCTCAGTGTTTATGCTCATAGACATTACTGCAAAAATGTATACTCAGTTAAAGCAAAATATTTTACGTGTAATGTGATGAAAGATTCATTCTAGCATGAGAATTTCTTTTAGGAAGTATAATTACATTAAAATTTCTCTGCAGATTCTTTGATACTTCTCCCTTCAATTCTCCAATCCTTGAGACTGGGCTGTACATAGTGAGTTGGTTCTGACAAATAGAATATTGCAAGATTGACAGTGTGGAACTTCTTCTAAGAATGGGACATAAAAGGCATTGTGGTTTCCTCTTACTCACTCTGGTGGAAACTGGATGCCACACTGTGAGGATGCTCCTGTCGCCCAATGGAGAAGTCCAAGTTGGGAGGACTGAAGCCTCCTGCCGATAGCTATGTGAGGAAGCCATATTGGAAGTGGATCCTCCTGCCCCAGTCAAGTCTTCAGATGACAGTTGCCTTGGATGATATCTTCATAGCAACCTCATGAGCAACCTGAGCCAAAGCCACCCAGATAATATGTTCCTTAATTCTTAACCCACAGAAATGGTGAGATAATAAATGTTTCTTATTTTAGTAAGTTTGAGCCCTGCATCGGGCAGGCTCTCTGATGTCAGTGCAGAACCTGCTTCAGATCCTGTGTCCTCCTCTCTTTCTGCCCCTCCCCTGCTTGTGCGCTCTCTCTTGTGCTCTCTCTCTCACTCTCCTCCTCCCCCTCCCCCTTCTCAAAAATAAATAAACATTAAAAAAAATCACTTGGAAAAAAAGATAAAATCTTGAGGACATGGGTGACAGTCATAGCCCAGAAAGCCAACAGTGATTACTAATTTGTTCTGGAAAGGAATCTCTTTTTGCTTCCAGCAGGAGCATAAGAGAAGAGAAGAGAAGGGAAGGAATGGAGTATCCAGTAAAGTGCCTAGATGCCATACAACCTTCAGGGAAGGGCCAATGGGAAACCTTAGGAATTTGGAAGTCAAAACGATTTTTAGAAATGAAATGCCTGATGTAGTTTTAAGCTTTGTAGCTTGTGTGTGTGCATGTGCATGCGTGTGTGTTTGTGTGTGTATTTGAAAATCAAGGAAATTCAAGATTAGGAGTAAGCAAAGATGAACATGGAAATATATGCTTCCATTTTTTTTTATCCCTCAGAGAACTATTTGGGCTTTCTTAACATATTTTGCTTAAATCTCAAGACTCTCAGGGGTCTGTAATTATATAAACATTCAGCAAAAGTTAACGATGTTCCTGTAAACAATTTGCCCTAGCCTGAGACATGCCAACTAAAACAAGATCAATAAGGTCCGTCATCATATTTTAAAGGCTGTTATTTTCCTTAATGTCATCCCATGATGCCAGAGGAATAAAATCTAAACTGACAGGTCCTTTGATTGAACTAAGTCTGTTATTCTCCTATTTACCTATCTCTCCTTTCATTCACTCTCTTTCTAACCCTTGTCATCTCCAAATAATTTTCCTTCCAAATGTCTATTCTCCATCTCATTGAAGTAGAGCAGTGTGGAGTTATTCTAGAAATACCATGGACTTTGGAGTCAAACAGTTCTGGGTTCAAATCTCAACTCACACTTTCACCTGCAAGCTTCTACAGCATCTTCCAGCATCTTCTTAACCCCTTCAGACTCACTTTTCTTTCATGTGATAGGGAATTTATAATACTTATCTCCTAGAGTTCTTGTAAGGATTATGTGAAATAATATACATAAAACTTAGTCTCCATTGGCAACTCACATATTGGAAAGAATGGTTGTTCTTTTTACTATGATTATAGCTTCAGACTTACTCTTGGCTATCTGCCCCTAATAAAATGAAGGCTGATAAAGGGGTAAGTTCTACCTTTCTATATTACACCTGAAGAGAGACAGACAGAATGGTCTGGTGAATTATTCTGGGATATTAGGTTGCTTGTCAATGAGCCCCTTGAGAGCTGGGCTTTGTCTCCCTTAGGTTGGAAGAGAAGGCCTTTGACTCTCAGTAAAAGAAGCTGCCTCTGACCTCAACCACGAGCTTAACTTTCCATGAGAATGGCAGAAAGAAGCTCGCTTTCCCCTGCAGCCTGAAGCCTCCTCTTATGAGACGAGCAGGCACTGACAACCGGTGCCATCAGACAACTGCCTCTGCTCAAGCTTTTTGGTGCCAGAGCAAGGACTGATAATGAATAGGCACACACAAGGCTGTTCTCACTGTAAAGGACATGAAGAGGCACCAGCTTCATCCCATGGAGCACAGCCCTATGGTGTATGCAGAAGTAACTCAGATGTTCTCTGTGACATGCTAAGAGAATGAGGTGTGCTTCCTCTTAATGGTTTTGGGCTTTCACATTTCCCCAGTAAAGTCTGCGTTACACTGTGGTATTTGCCATCACACATCTTGCCTGTTTTGAACAAAACAGATAAAAAAAATCCTTGCCCAGAGAGTGTACATTCCATTCAGAAAAAGAAAAACAGAAGCAGAAAATATAGAAAATGGATCAGTAAAATATTTTATATGCATATGTAAAATATATACATATGTAAAAGATATAGGTATTTGTGAAAAATATGTAGCAGATGAAGATAAGTGCTCTGAAGAAAAAATAAGCAGACGATAGAGACTATCGGGAAAAAATATATATCTTATGATACCTATGCTCAATATATGCTCTAGAAGACGTATACAGGGATGCTTGCTATAGTAATGTTTAAAGAATTTTTTTTAAAAAGGAAAGATCTAACTATACGACCCTCAAAGGTCACCTGCGAGTGAGCTTCTGAGAGAAAGATCACTGTAGTCAATCATAGGTGATGGAAGGCAGAGAAGTAAGACTGGCATCAGGAAAACTTGGTAGAAGGTCATTGAGGTAGTTTAGAGAAAAATAATCATAACAAGTAATATTTTTCGTTGCTTACCGTGTGCTGGGTGATGTTCCAAAAAATTAATGTAACCCATTTAATCCTGAAAATAACTCTACGTAGTAGATACTATTATTCATCTCCTAGAAAGAGAGAGAGCTTAAGGGATCTTCACAAGATGACACCTTAAAGGTGAACATAGGTCTCAAGCCAGACAGTCTGAGTTCAGATTCAATATCTCAACTGTGATTAACTACGCTACATGCTGTATGTTCTCAGCAACCATAAGAACAAAGAAAGCATGAAGAATTCCACAGGAGAATTTTTCTAGGGAAAATTAGATTTCCTTCTACCTAGTTACCATCATTTATGTTCTGTTATTCCTGAGAAAAATTGTTTTAGGGAGAATAATTTCTATGAAAGGAATTCCAATAATAATGGTTGAGACTATCGTGTTTTACTGCCCCACTTGCAGTTGACAGAACAAAGCTCCATCTTCATCAAAATGTGCTTAGAGCAATCTGTCTATTCTCCTAATTAGGTTTAGAAATATTTGAAAGAAAAGTATAAGAGTGCTGTATATAGTATAAAAGTATAATTGTCTCCCATCTGCTCTAAGAGAGAAATTTCATTAAGTGCTGAATTATGGAGCCAAAAATCATATTGGAGGTATTTTTTCTTTTGTATTTTCTCATGTATATATTTGTGGGTTATTGTTACTAGCCCTTGATTTAATGCCATAGTTTAACGCTTTTTTAGTTACTCCATTATCATTTTGAGTGTGAATCATAAATCATAAAACATTCTAATGAAATCACAATGGCTTAAAATCAGGCACCAAATGTTCCAAATTACAGCTGGCCTCGGCTATTTTTATTGCAGCCATCCTTTTCCCCTCAATTGTGAGGTCAAGTAGGGGCTATACGGTAGGGTTCAGAGCCCCGCGACTTATAAAACTGCCATTCTTATACCAAAAATATCAGAGGTAGTTTGTACAATGACTACAGCAAGGACATCGATAATTTTGAACATAGTGAGCCTTCTCTTAACTTCTTCTTAAAAGGCCTGTTATCTTCTTTTAATGCATTTATCCTTAGATAGAGTTTATTTTATTGCTTAGCCACAAAAAGAAAATAAAGGAATGTTTTAGACAGATGATTGGATATATTGGTCTAAGCAAATCCACTTTAGAATAATATAATAAGAGCCTTATTGACTCATTAAAGACTGAAATATGGTACATTAGTTTCTATAATTCTAGCTCATGTGCTTCATGCTACATTGAAATTTTTAGAATTTCATAAACTTTCTTACCTTGAAGTAACTATGCTATTCAGCTATCCAGTAGTTTTACTTGTTTCCAGAAAGTCTCAAGCATGTCAATAGACTTAAAATCCTGTGACACTTTTCTTTTTTGTAGGCAGGAAATAACCATAACTCAAATACATTCTCAATCCAACATAGTCATTGGGAAAATTGGGAAACTTACTCTTCTATGAAGAATAAATGCCCAAATCTCCATGAACTATAGAAAATCACTAAAACTTATTTCTATTGCTTCTGTGTAGTCAGATGAAAGGAAAAAGGACAGACAGACCTTGGCGACAGAAAGATCTGGGTTCAAGTCTCACCTCTGCCCTGTTTTCTGTGCTCTTGGGAAAGTCTTGTTTTTCTTTTTTAACTTTAGTTAGGCTCAATTCCCCTGCCCGCATTTGTAAACATGGGATAAAGATAGTACCTACCTTGGAGAGTTGTGACAAAGCCAAAATAAAATAAAGTGTCCAGTGTGGTACTTAGAATATACCCAGAGCTCCAGAAATGGCAGATACTGTCATTATTTATGATTTATTATATCATTACATCTTTCATGACATCCTTGAATTCAGTTTGTCATGCATGCATAATAAAATGGAGAGACTATTATCTCTCCAAATGATAACACTTCATCTGAAAATTCCAGGAAGCCGGGTGCTAAGAAAAGAATGTGTAACTTTTTTTTTTATTTCTAGATACTGTCACTCTAAGATAGCATGACCAACATATCAATATAACACGATTCAATAGTGCAGACATTGCACAGAGTGGGTTTTAGTATATGTCACATCATAAATGAACCCTGCTTACAGAAATAAAAGGGATCATAAGAGAATATGATGAACATTTGTATGCCAACCAATCAGATAATCTAGATAAAATGGGCGAATTTCTAGAAACATGAATTACCAAAACTGCATAAGAAGAAAGAGGAAATGTAAATATGTATATGACAGGCAATGAGATTGACTCAGTTATCAAAAATCACCAAATAAAGGAAAGCCCAGGACCAGTTGGTTTCACTGATAAATTTTACCAAACATTTATACAATTAACACGGACTTTTCTCAAGCAACTCCAAAATTAAAAGAGAAGGGAATAATTCTTAACTCATTTTTTGAGGTCAGCATTACACCGATACCACAGCCAGAAAAAAAGACACTACAAGAAAAGAAAACTGCAGACCAACAAATCTTATGAATATAGATATAAGATACAAAAATCCTTTGGAAAATACAAGTAAATTGAATCCAACAGCATAATAAAAGGATTATACACTGTGTCCAAGTGAGAATTTTTTTTTAAGTTTTATCCCAGGAATGCAAGGGTGTTTAAAACACTGAAATCAACCAATGTAATACACCATAGAATAATACATCATTAGAATAAGGAGGAAAACCATATGATCACTTCAACTGATGGAGAAAAGCATTTGCCAAATGTCATGATTAAAAACATTAAAAAACTAGCAATATAAAGGCATTTTATCAACATGACAAAGGACATTTATGAAAAACCCATAGTTAACGTCATATGTGTTATAGACTGAATTGTGTCCCCTTAAAATTCATATGTTGAAGTCCTAACTCCCTATATGACTATATATTTCATTTAAAGTTTAATTCTTTATTTTGTAAGAGACACATACAAAATGAGTAGGGGAGGGGCAGAGAGGGAGAGAGACAGAACCCCAAACAGGCTCTGTGCTGGCAACACAGAGCCCAATGCAGATCTTGAACTGACAAAACTGTGAGATCATGACCTGAGCTGAAACCAGCAGTCAGACACTCAACTGACTGAGCCCCCCCCCCCCAGGTGCCCCCAATGTGACTATATTTGAAGACAGGGTCTATACTGAAATAATTAGGATTAAATGATGTCATGAGGAAAAAGGAGAACAAAGTTCTTAAAACTTACTATCAAACTATAGTAATCAAATTATGGTACTCGCATAAGAATAAAACTATAGGCCAAAAGAATAGAATTAAAAGCCCATAAATAAACCCATACTTCCATGGTCAACTGATTTTAGACAAGGATGCCAAGGAAGGAGAGTTAAGATGGTGGAGAAATAACAGGACTGGGACTTTCCTTGTCCACACACAGCTGTATTGAGGTCAGATCACTTGGGACACCCAGGCAATTGATCTAAGGAGCAGCAGAAAGATCACCACAGGTGGAGGGAGACACTTGGCAGGGTCGAGGTGCGTGTATGTGAATTGGGAGAGATAAAATGGCATAGCCATGGAGGGGAGGGAACTTTTTCTGTGGAGAGACGAAAGGGAGAGAAAGAAAGAGGGGTCGTGAAAGTGTGGCATCAAGTTAGCACAAGAGGGAAACATCTCTGGACCATAGACTGAGGAATGAGAAATATGGAGAGTGCCAGATTTTTGTTTTTGTTTGTTTGAGGTTTTTATGGTTTTTGTTTTTGGTTTTGTTTTTTCAAACAGCCTTTGTAGCTGAGACTCAGAGTTCTCAGAAATGTGCTACCTTTTCTGGAGAAAAGCTGTGGCATGTGCTCCTGGAGAGAGGGTGCTGGCCCCCAAGCGCATAGCATGATGTAGTGATCTCAGGCGCACACTGGGAAAGAACAGTCCCATTCCTGGAGTACTTTGGCAAGAGCGTTTATTGCCTCCCCAGGGACAAAAGACCCTACAGGTGCCAGCCAAAGGCTGCTACTCCAGAGCAGGGGAGAGGAGCCACACTGTGTTGGGTCCTTTAAGACATAGGGTTTTGAATCCCAGCCGAGCACTAAGGAGATGCAGAACTGTGGAAAAGGGCAAGCTGACCTCCCTGCTCTTCTGTGAGGGTTGCATGAATAGCGTAGGTTGACATACACAGTCTAAGGGGGAGATTTGGGGGTGATGCCATTTCCCCCTGCAACACCAGCACCATGGGACTTCATAGAGCAGCACACAGCCCCCAGTGGAAGTGGGACAAGCTTACACCAAGCCCTGCCCCTCTGTGCCTGGCAGCTGCTTATTGATTGGAGCGAGATTGACTGACCCAATACAGCCGGCCTCTCCTCCAGACCAGCACAGCCACCAGCACTAGGCACCAACAGACAATTGTTTCCTTTCTTTTTTCTTTTTCTTTCTTCCTTCTTCTTTCTTCTTTTGGAATCAAACTCATAGTTTCTAATTTGTTTTTTGTCAATTTTTATTATATATGTATATATTTTTTTGATATATTTGATCAGGCATTTTTATTCTATTCTTTTTCCATCTTTTCTCTTTCTTCTTCTTTCCTTTCCTTTCTCTTTCTCTGGAATTAGCCTTATAGCCTTTTTGATTCTCCGTTTGGTTTTCTTTTCTCCCCTTTCTCTTTTTATGGGATCAAGCTTTTTTCCCCCCAGGGTTACTTCAACAAACAAATCAAAGCACACCTAGTTAAGGATCTAAACACCCTACCACTGCAAAGAAGGAGGAGCTCTGCAGAGGACTGGCTGGTGGGATAAAGCAACCAAAACGCAACAACAGAGTGCAAGCATCATACACCAGAAACACTTCCTGGAGTGCCAGGCCCTGGACAGTGTATGACCCCCTTTTAATATAGTAGTACTCTCAGGTGCAGCACATGTAATAAGCTTTTAAAAGACATAAAAGACAGAAACCTAGCCAAAATGTTGAAATAGAAGAATTGTCCTCAAAAGAAATTCCAGGAAGAAATGACAGCCAGAGAATTGCTCAAACAGGTATAAACAATATATATGAACAAGAATTTAGAATAACAATCATAAGACCAATAGCTGGGCTTGAAAAAAGCATAGAAGACAGCAGTGAATCTATTGGTGCAGAGATCAAAGACCTAAGAAATAGTCATGATTAATTAAGAAATGCTGTAAGTGAGATGCAAAATAACTAGATACAGTGATAATGAAGATGGAAAAAGCAGAGGAGAAAATAGGTGAAATAGAATATAAAATTATGGAAAATTATGAAGCTGAAAAAAAGATGGAAAAGAAATTACTAGACCATGAGGGGAAAATTAGAGACCTAAGTGATTCAAATGAAATGTATCCATATCATAGGAATTCAAAGAAGAGGAAGAGGAAAAGGAAGAGGAAGAAGAAGAAAGAATGAAAGAAAGAAAGAAAGAAAGAAAGAAAGAAAGAAAGCTTATTTGAACAAATTATAGCCGAGAACTTTTCTAACCTGGGGAAGGAAACTGGCATCCAAGTCCAAGAGGCACAGAGAACTCCCTTCAAAACCAACAAAAACAGGTCAACACCACAACATATAGTGAAATTGACAAAATACAAAGATAAAGAGAGAATTCTGAAAGCTGCTAGGGACAAACAGGACTTAACCTACAAGGGTAGACACATAAGGGTAGTAGCAGACCTATCCACTGAAACTTGGCAGACCAGAAGGGAGTGGCAGGAAGTATTCATGTGCTGAATAGAAAAAAATATATACAGCCAAGAATCCTTAATCCAGCAAGGCTGTCATTCAAAATAGAAGGAGAGATAAAGGCTTTCCCAGAAAAACAAAAACTAAAGGAGGTCATGACCACTAAACAGCCCTGCAGGAAATCCAAAGGAGGACTCTGAGTGGAAAGCAGCAAAGACAATAAAGGACCAGAGACATCACCACAAGCACAAAACCTGCAGAAAACACAAAGACACTAAATCCGTATTTTTCAATACTCACTCTGAATGTAAGTGGATTAATACCCCAATCAAAAGACAGGAATCTCTATGACCCAGCAATAGCACTGCTAGGAATTTACCCAAGGGATGCAGGAGTGCTGATGCATAGGGGCACTTGTACCCCAATGTTTATAGCAGCACTTTCAAAAATAGCCAAATTATGAAAAGAGCCTAAATGTCCATCAACTGACAAATGGATAAAGAAGTTGTGGTTTATATATACAATGGAATACTACTTGGCAATGAGAAAGAATGAAATATGGCCTTTTTGTAGCAACGTGGATGGAACTGAAGAGTGTTATGCTAAGTGTAATAAGTGAAGCAGAGAAAGATAGATACCATATGTTTTCACTCATATGTGGATCCTGAGAAACTCAACAGAAGACCAGGGGGGAGGAGAAGGGGGGAGAAGTTACAGAGAGGGATGGAGGCAAACCAAAAGAGACTCTTAAATACTGAGAATAAACTGAAGGTTGATGGGGGGTGGGGGGAGGGGAAAGCAGGTGATGGGCATTGAGGAGGGCACCTATTGGGATGAGCACTGGGTGTTGTATTGAAACCAATTTGATAATAAATTTCATATTAAAAAACAAAACAAAACAAAACAAAACCAAGATCCGTCTATATACCGCCTATAAGAGATTCATCTTAGACCTGAGGACACCTGCAGATTGAAAGTGAGGGAATGGAGAACCATCTATCATGCTACTGGAAGTCAAAAGAAGGCCAGAGTAGCTACACTTATATCAGACAAACTAGATTTTAAAACAGACTGTAACAAGAGATGAAGAAGGGCATTATGTCATAATTAAGGGGTATATCGATCAAGAAGAGCTAACAATTATAAATATTTATGCCCTGAACTTAAAGCACCCAACTATACAAATCAATTAATCACAAACACAAGCAAATTTATTGATAATAATACTGTAATTGTAGAAGACTTTAATACTCCACTTACAACAATGGGCAGATCATTGAAGCGAATATCAATGAGGAAACAATGGCTCTGAGTGACACATTGGGCCAGATGGACTTAACAAACATATTCAGACCATGTCATCTTAAAGCAGCAGAATACACATTCTTCTCGAGTGCACATGGAACATTCTTCAGAATAGATATCATTGGATCACAAAATGCTCCTCAATAGGTACAAAAAAATTGAAATTATACCATGCATACTTTCAAATCACAATGCCATAAAACTTGAAATAAGTACAAGAAAAAATTTGGAAAGCTCTCAAATACATGGAGGTTAAAGAACTTCCTACTAAAGAATGAATGCTCTAACCAGGAAATTAAAGACGAAATTTAAAAATACATGGAAACAAATGAAAATGGAAAGATGACAACCCAAGCCCTTTGGGATGCAGCAAAGGCAGCCCTAAGAGGAAAATAAGTCGCAATTCACGTCTATCTCAAGAAGCAAGAAAGTTCCCAAAGACAAGGATGCCAAGACCTATCAATGGGGAAAGAATAGTCTTTTTAACAAATGGTGCTAGAAAAACCAGATAGCCACACATCCAAAAGAATGAAGTTGGACCTCTACCTCATACAATATACAAAAACTACTCAAGTGGAATAAGAGCCTAAATGTAAGAGTTAAAACAATGAAACTCTTAGAAAAAAAACTAGGGAACAAATATTCATGACCTTGGATTTGGTAAAAGATTCTTAGATATGACACTAAAGGTACAACTACCAAAAGAAAAAAAATAGATAAATTGGACTTCATCAAGATTTAAAACTTTTATGCAGCGAAGGACATTATCAACAAAGTGAAAAGAGAACCTACAGAACGTAAGAAAACATTTACAAATCATATATCTGACAAGGGCCCACCATATAGAGTATATAAGGACCTCTTACAACACAACAGCAAAATGACAACCCAATTAAAGATGCGCAAGGGACTTCAACGGGAATTTCTTCAAAAAAGATATACAAATGGGCAACAAACACAAGAAAACATGTTCAACATCATTAGTCACTAGGGAAATGCAGATCAAAACTACAATGAGACTTCACAGCCATTAGGATAGCTATAATAGGAAAGAAAAGAGAAAGAAAAGAGGAAGAGAAGAGAAGAGAAGAGAAAAGAAGAGAGAAGAGAAGAAAAGAAAAGAAAAGAAAAGAAAAGAAAAGAAAAGAAAAGAAAAGAAAAGAAAAATAAATACTGGCAAGGAAGTGGAGAACTTAGAACCCTCAGACATTGCCAGTAGGAATGTAGAATGATGCAGCCACTGTGGAAAGGTTTGATGGTTCCTCAAAGAGTTAAACATAGACCTAGCCATGTCCACTCATGGTATAAACTCAGCTAATGAGAACAAGTGTTCAGATAAAAACTTACACACAGATGTTCATAGTAACACTATTTACAATAGCCAAAATATGGAAATCACCCAAATACCCATCATTGGGTGAATGGAGAAACAAATTGGTATATACATACAATGAAATATTACTCAGCAATAAAAAGGTATGAACTACTGATAGCATACTACAATGTACCTGAATCTTGAAAACTTTATACTAAATGAAATGCTAAATGAAAGAAGCTAGATACAAAAAGTTATGTATTGCATCATTCCACTTATGCCAAATACCCAAATAGGCAAATTCATATTCAGAAAGCAGATTGATAGTTGCCAGGGGTG
This sequence comes from Panthera uncia, assembly GCF_023721935.1. Classification (NCBI taxonomy): domain Eukaryota; kingdom Metazoa; phylum Chordata; class Mammalia; order Carnivora; family Felidae; genus Panthera; species Panthera uncia. Next base: position 63,271,662 of record NC_064812.1, on the reverse strand, counting down.
GGGGAGAAGAGTCAAGAGTGATTTTTTTTTAAGGGAGAGAGAGCACACGTGAGCAGGGGAAACGGGCAGAAGGAGAGAGGGAGAATTTTAAGCAGGCTCCACGCTTAGCACAAGTCCAACACAGGACTCAATCCCACAACCTGAGCTGAAAATCAAGACCTGAGCTGAAATCAAGACTCAGATGCTCAACCTACTGAGCCAGCCAAGTGTCCCAAGAGTGACTTCTAAATGGTCATGGGAAGGTTTTTTTGGAGGTGATAAAAATTTTAGAATTAGATAGAGGCAGAGATTGTAGAACAGTGTAAATATATTAAAACCCACTGAGTTGTGCACTTTGATATTATTCATTTGGGATGCCTTGGTGGCACAGGGTAGCTCTAAACTCTGTTGCATCAGGCATTTTTCCCTGAGTTCCCAATTTCTTCTGTTGCATGTGTCCTCCTAATCCCTACCACCATCAATTCCCACCGCAAAAAAGTTAGCGATCTATCTTTTCATCCTGTAAGCCTCCAGTATTAAAAACTAGAAGCCTCAATGAAAATACGCCATTCTGAATCACCTTTACCTATATCCACAACTGCCCAGGATTCCCTCCACAGTCTAGTCAGATAAGCATAAATATCCTTTTATTCCTAAAGCCAAACTTACTCAACTAGATTACGTGGCTTTACAGCTCTACTCACAAGCATTAATTCTTTTCAAGATGAAATACATTCATTAGTATTATTTAAAGCCTGCTTGGCTTAAGTTAATTTCTGATCCTCTTTTATGAGTTTCTGGCCTTGGGCTTTAATTAATCTATGCTAAGAATGGCAAACCCCATCCTTACCATCCATCCTCCCTTATTTTAATAAGCTTAAAAATGCTAACACACATTCAGCCACTCCAACCCATAGCATTATGTCCGTATGCTATTTTTGGTTTATAGAAGGATAGGACAGAGGGCTGGATAAAGGCAGGGCATGGGTTTTGAACTTCATGAGGGAAAGCAATAAAATGTGACTTTCAAAAGATGTAAAACATTTGGTTCAAAATGTTAGGCCTATATTTTGCAAAGTGAGTTAGCAGAAAAACTTAAGCATCCTTTAGTTTGAAGAGTCCTGCAGAACTGGAAAAGTGGATGAAGTCAAGTCATATCACATGTCTTTCACCTTTCCAATTTCACTTTTTAAAGACTTTGTACTTGATCTTAGCCCATTTAAACATGCAACTCCTAGGACTCATAAACTCATAAACTTCCAAAAGATAGTTGCTTCTCTCGTAATAACTAGCATTTATGTGATTACAAAGCAATTTTACACACACTGTCTCATTTGATGGAATGCAAAATATAACTGTGATCACCCTCATTTTAGATATGAGCAGCCTTACAATCAAAGTATTTAAATAGCTGATAAGCACAAAATTAGAAGCCAAACCCAGATCCTTTGATATCCATACTCTCCAAACTCATTATGCTACTTTTTGAATGACAGGTTATGACTGACTATCCTGAATATTTTTTTGTTTCTATTATTTGTATCAATTTTTCTGGTAGGACTTTAGGTACATGAAACGGATACCCCATTGTGATAATTTTGAATTCAAGCAGAGAATTTTGTTTTATTAATTAGATAATCTGTAGAAAACATTGCATTAGACAGGTTGGAAGATTAAAGCCAAAGTAAATGAATAAGACATTGAAATAAATCTATTGAGTGATAAGATTTACACAGATGGCTAAAATACACATTGAAAGTGTTTGTCCAGTTTCTCCTATAATATAACACTCTTAAAGGTACTTACTAAGGATATAGAGTCCCGCAGACCTCTCCTGAAGATTCTGATTTAGTATTTGTATGTTATCAAGTATTCTGGGTGATTCTTATGATGGGAAACACTGAATTATAGAAAGCTGGTGGTAGTAACAGGAATAACTAAAGTCTTATGGCATCCCAAAGAACATAGAGCTCACCTCCAGTTGTGGAAATCTATAAAGGCAACAGAAAGGATGTGATATTCAAGTCAGTATAGTTGGGTACGATTTCAATAACAGAGGAAACTCAGAGACAAAGTATCATGAGTACATACAGTACATTTTGGAATGGAAATTATTTCAGCATAACTAATGCTTATGACATGTGTAAGGAAGAATAGGCCATAATGAAAGGGGTCTTTGACTACTTATGCCAGCGAATTTTAAATTAATTCAGTGTTTTATGAGGAACAACGGTAAGTTAGGGTTTTTTAGAAACTGAACCAATTGATTGCCTAGAGTTCTCTGTTATTTTTCACTGATTCGAAGTGAGCTAAAAGTGACTTCTTATTTTCATCACTTAAAGCAAAACAATATTTTTTTGAAAAAGAAAAACAGTTCATGTGCTTTCCTATGCAAGTGAATAAATCCTTTATAAAAATGCAAGGTTAGGTGTGTAAATACAATAGATGATTATTATACTTCATATACGCTCATAGATTATTCCTGAATCTTCCCCGGTAGACTTAAATTAACTTTATCACACTAATCTTTGTACACCACATTATTTATTATGTATCTATTTTATTTCCCTTCATATCCTAGTGCAATGTTTTTTTAGCAACCAGCCGAAAAATTTCATTAAAGCATTTGATTAAGTGAAGTATTTTGGATTCCGGTTTTATTTTTCCCATATGATTGGGAGACTCAGTCATGGGGAAAAAAATCTTGCCAAGCAATCGTCTAGTTATCCATACATTTATCAATTGCCCATTCTAGACTATGTACTGAGATTAGCAAGGCTCAGTCATACCAATGATGAGCTTGCATTCCAACAGGGGGAGAACAGGTACAAATAAATTAAAGCAATGATTTGTTACAGGGCTATAATAGAGAGTAGAGATGGTACAGAGGTAGAGAAGTATGTTCACTTCTGGGGATGAAAATAAATGAGTGAAAAGAGCAGACCAGAGATAAGAAATCTTCTACTTAACCAAGGGCATTCAAAGCAGATTCACCTTATTGCACAAATCGTAACCTGCAGCTACTCAGGAGAAAATTGGCTTGTCTTTTTCAATACTCATACTGGTACAGCAGAGTGGGTTTTTCATTTATAATCATTTATATGCATTTATGTCTTTTAAATTGGACCATTTTAAAAACACTCCCTAAACATAGTGAGATGTATTCAGTTTATTTATTGTTTATAAGTTTTGCTTAGTGAGATTATGGACAAAACAGATGCTTTGTAATACATAATGGCAAAAACAAGAATAAATTACTCAAAATTTAATGTGTTATGTGTCAGTTAAGCAGTAAGAAAAACAAAAGACTGGAAAGTTAACTTTTGTGATATACATGTACCAACAATAAGAATAGTTTATAAAATTCCACAAAGCGTAGTTTCGCCAAAAACTAAACTGTGTGGAAGCTTCATCTGGCATGGCATGGATGGAATGAGGAGAGAGAACCTGGTGACTACTTAGGGGACTACTGTCAGATTCTAGGCAGATGTTATCAAATGGGACATCAGGGGGTGGAAGGAAGAGAAAAATGCAAGAGGCCTGGCAGTGCTTAAGGCCAAGACTTCCATACTGATGTGATGTGAGGAGACAGGAAAGAAAAATTCAGTATGGCTCTGAGGTCTGAGCAAGTGAAAAACTAGAGGTGTCATTTACATAAGCCATGGAAAAAGCTGGCTTTGACGGAGGGGAGATCAGTTCTATTTTGACTTCAAAATATGACAGCAAGTGATTGTGGGTAATGTTTTGTTTTGGTTCATTGAGCCATACAGATTGCTATCACTTATAACAATAGCCTAACTGGCAAGATCACTAACACCTTCTGTTAGAAACAGGGAAATACTACTATGATATTTCATCAGCATATCCAAGTGACAAGTGAATTCTATCTCCAGACAGCCACCCTTTTCACAAGAATCCTGTGAGATGTATGTGGGCAGATAGTGATAGTAGGGAAAGAAACATCTATGAGAATTTTGGCTCCAAAGTGAAACTTTAATCCTTTGCAGAACTAGGCTAGCTTATGGAAAGCCATAAAGGTGCCTTTTGCCTAAGTGGTCTGTTTTCTCCTAGACTTCTCTCTGGTGGTTTCTTGGCTTAGAGCTAAGTGGTGGTGGAGGACATATGAATGTATATGTGTTAGAGTATTGGTGTGAGTTTGTGTGTGTGTGTCTAAGACATTTATCTCCAAATTGCAGGAATTCCTGAATCATTTTTAAAAATTTTTTAAAATATTTATTTATTTTTTGAGAGAGAGATAGAGAAGACGTGCGCAGGTGAGGGGCAGAGAGAGAGGGAGACACAGAATCTGAAGCAGGCTCCAGGCTCTTAGCTGTCAGCACAGAGTCCGACTTGGGGCTCGAACCCACGAGCTGTGATATCATGATCTGAGCTGAAGTTGAACGCTTAATTAACCAACTGAGCCACCCAGGTGCCCTGGAATTCCTGGATCTTAATTGCCTCCAGTTTGGTGAAAGATGGTAATAGTGGTATTTTGCATTTGCTTCAATTATCTAAGTATAGTACAGGAAAGAATTATTCGGTTCTTATTGAAACCATGTATTACTAGCTCCATTTTACAAAAAGGAAAACTAAGGCAAGGAGAGGCAAGTCAAGTAAGTTAACTGAAGTTACACAGTAAGGGGCAGAATCAAGATTCCAACCCAACCAGTCTGATTATCGCCCTGCTTCTCAGTAAAAGCTCTTTTAATCAATTTCAAATTAAGCAACCAAACAGATGAACAAATGCTCTCCATCAGCTCCATAAGGCCTAATGATGGACCACTGCTCTGCATTCTCTTTGTCAGGTCCAATGATGGACAGAGCACTGTATCCCCTCTGTAAGGCCCAGTGATAGACTATTGCTCTCCATTCCTTCCATAAGGCCAAATGATGGACCAGTGCTCTCCATCCTCTCTGGAAAATACACTGACTGAAGGTAGGAAATACACAGGGTCCTGACTGGTAAGCCAGTCCCTGAAACCCCAAACTTCTACCTGCAACATAAATATTGAATGTACCAAGCATCAGTTGTTTTTGTCTCCAATCTATTTTTTGCCAGTTGAACCTGTTGTTGGCATTATACAATATAACTAAATATCACATTAAGTAGTAAGACAGGTGCAAAAGGAAAGATAAATTAGCAAAAAGAAAGAACTATTGCTTATATAAATTGTTAATTTGTTTAATTAATGAAGAAAAGTCATTTATAAAATATTGCTGTTAAATTAGGTATGAACAAGTCAATTGTAAAAAATTATAAAAGTTCAGAATCGTTTTGTATTCAAACTGCTTTGGAAATATCTTTAATTAGGGATGCCTGGGTGGCTCAGTCAGTTAAGTGCCCAACTCTTGATTTCAGCTCAGGTTATGATCTCATGGTTCCTGAGATCAAGCCCCACATCAGGCTCTACACTGACAGAATGAAGCCTGCTTGGGATTCTCTCTCTCCCTCTGCCCTTCACTATCTCTCCCGCTATGTGCTCTCTCAAAATAAATAAATGAACATTAAAAAATTAAAATATTTCTAATCCATGGTTCTACTTTTAAAAGTTGATGCCAGAATTTGTAAATGATATAAGTTTACTTTCTATAAGAAAGACTACAAATTCTAATCAGGAGACAGATCATCAAAAAAAAAAAATCTTTATTTATACATCAAAATATCCATACTACCCAAAGCCATCTACAGATTCAATGCAATCTTTATCAAAATTCCAATGGCATTTTTCACAAATTAAAAATAAATACATACGTAAATACCTAAATAAATACATAAATAAGGCCCAAATTTGTATGGAACCACCAAAGAATCTGAATAGCCAAAACAATCTTGATAAAGAAGAACAAAACCTGGACGCATCACAATTCCTGATTTCAAACTAATACGAGGCTATACTAATCAAAACTGTATGATACTGGCATAAAAACAGACTCACAGATCAATGGAAGAGAATAGAGAGCCCAGAAATAAAACCACACATATGCAGTCAATTAATTTATGACAAAGAAGCCAAGAATATACAATGGGAGAGGACAGTCTAATAAATTGTGTTGAGAAAACTGAAGTCATATGAAAAAGAATGAAACTGGACTGCTATTTTACACCACAGACAAAAATCAACTCAAAATGGATTAAAGACTTGAGTATAGACTTGAAACCATGAAACTCCTAGAAGAAAACATAGGTGGTAATCTCCTTGAGATCAGTTTTGGCAATGACTTTTTGAATTTCACAACAAAAGCAAAGGCAACAAAAGCAAGAACCAACAATGGGGATTCCATCAGGCTAAAAAGCCTTTGCACCTCAAAGGGAATAATCAACGAGATAAAAAACAACCTCTAGAATGGGAGAGAATATTTGCAAACCACATATCTAACAAGGATTTAATATCCAAAATATACACGGAACTCATGCAACTCAATAGCAAAAAAACCCGAATAACCCAATTAATAATTGAGCTTACGACCTGCATAGACACTTTCCAAAGAAGACATACAAAGAGTCAACAGGTACGTGAAAAGGTGCTCAACATCACTAATCATCAGGGAAATGCAAATCAAAACTACAATGAGATATCATCTCACATCTGTTCGGAGGTCTATTATAAAAAAGACAAGAGACAACAAGTGCTGGCAATAACGTGGAGAAAATGAAACCCTTGTACACTATCAGTGAAAATGTAAACTGATACAGCCAGTATAGTATCATGTGATTTGCCAACAGTAAAAGTTTTATTTTTTTCTTACCAATTTAGATGATATTTATTTCTTTTTCTGGTCTGATTACAGTGGCTAGAGTTTCCAGTACTCTGTTAAATAAAAGTGGTGACAGAGGATATCCTATCTTGTTCCTGATCTTAAGGGAAAAGCTCCCAGTTTTTTACCTTTGAGTATGGTGTTAGCTGTGGGCTTTTCATATATGGTCCTTATTATGTTGACGTATGTTCCCTGTAGACTTACTTTATTTATCCCTCTGACCCTATTTATTATGAATGGATGTTGTACTTTGTCAAATGCTTTTTTCTGCATCTATTCAAATGATTGTGGGTTTTTTGTCCTTTCTCTTGTTGCTGTGATGTAGCGTGTTGATTGACTTGCAAATATTGAACCACCCTTGCATATCAGGTGAAATCCCACTTGATCATGGTGAATGATTTTTTTATGTACTATTGGATTTTTTTGCTAATATTTTGTTTAGGATTTTTGCATCTATGTTCACCAGGGATACTGGCCTATCGTTCTCTTTTTTTGTGGGATCTTTATCTGGTTTTGTTATTGGGGTAATGTTGGCCTCATAGAATGAATTTGGGAAGCTTTCCTTCATTTCTATTCACACTCTTTAAGTGTTTGGTAGAATTCACCTGTGAAGCCTTCTGGTCCTGGACTTTTGTTTTGGGAGTTTTTTGACTACTGATTTAATTTCGCTGCTGGCAATTTGTTCAGATGTTCTATTTCTTCCTGATGTTTGGGAAGGTTATATGTTTCTAGAAATTTATTTCTCCCAGGTTGTCCAGTTTGTTGGTGTATAATTTTTCATAATAGTCTCTTAAGATCCTTTGTATTTCTGTTGTGTCACTTGTTATTTCTCCTCTTCATTTCTGATTTTGTTTATTTGGGTCCTCTCTCTCTCTCTCTCTCTCTCTTTTGAATATGATGAAAAGTTTAGCAACTTTGTTGATCTTTTCAAAGAACCAGATCTTTTCAAAAAACCAGATCAGTTTTATCAATCTGTTCTAGTTTCTATTTTGTTTATTTCTGCTTTAGTCTTTATTATTTCCCTTCTTCTACTGGTTTGGGGTTTTGTTTGTTCTTTTTGTAGCTCCTTTAGGTATAATGTTAGGTTGTTTATTTGAGATTTTCCTTGCTTCTTAAGGTAGAACTGTATTGCTATGAACTTCCTTTTTAGAATAGTGTTTGCTGCATCCCAGTGATTTTGGACAGCTGTGTTTTCATTTTCATTTGTCTCCATGAATTTTTAAATTTCCTCTTTGATTTTTTGGCTGGCCCATTCATTGTTTACTAGCATGTTATTTAACATCTATATATTTGTTTTATTTCCAGATTTTTTCTTGTGGTTGATTTCTAGTGTTGGAGTAAAAAAAGATGCAAGATATGATTTCAATCTTTTAAAATTTGTTGATACTAGTTTTGTGGCCTAACATGTGATCTGTTCTGGAGAACATTCCATGTGTACCTGAAACAATGTGTGTTCTGCTGTTTTCTGATGGGATATTCTGAATAAATCTGTTAGATCCGTCCAGTCCAATGTGCCATTCAAAGCCACTATTTCCTTGTTGATTTTCTGTTTGGATGATCTCTCTATTGATGTAAGTCTCCTTACTATTATTGTACTACTCTGAATTTCTTTCTTTATGTTTGCTAATAGCTGCTTTTCATGTTTGGGTGCTCTCGTGTTTGGTGTGTAAGTATTTACAATTGTTATTTCTTCTTGTTGAATTGTTCCCTTGTTGTTTATGCAGTGTCTTCCTTTGTGTCTTGTTACAGTCTTTGCTTCAAACTGCATTTGTCCAATAACAAATATTGCTACCCCAGCTTTCTTTTTACTTCCATTTGCATGAGTGCTTTTCTATCTCTTAACTTTCAATCTGCATGTGTCCTTAGGTCTGAAATGAGTCTCTTGTAGGCAACATATAGATTTTTTATCAATTCCATCACCCAGTGTCTTTTGATCAGAACGTTGAGTCCACTTACATTTGAAGTAATTATTCATGGGTATGTATTTATTGCCATTTTGTTCCTTGTTTTATAGTTGCTTTGTAATTCTTCTCTGTTCCATATTTCTTTTACTCTCTTCTCTCATGCTTTACTGGTTTTCTTTAGGGATATATTTATATTTCTTTCTCTTTATTTTTTGTATATCCATTACTGGTTTTGATTTGTGGTTACCATTAGGTTTATATATAACATCTTATGCAATGGCAGTCTATATTAAGTTGATGGTCACTTAAGATTTAAACATCCTAAAAGCACCAAATTTTTACTCTCTCCACCCCCTTGTTTTAGGTATAAGGTGTTATACTTTACTTCTTTTTATTTCATGAATTCCTTGACCGATTTTTATAGATATACTTAATTTTACTATTTTTGTGCTTCCTACTTTTCTTACTCCTGCTTACGGTCTTTCCTTTCCACTCAGAGAGTCCCCTTTAACATTTCTTGTAGTGTAGGTTTAGTGGTGATGAGTTTCTTAACTTTCAATTGCCTAGGACACTCTTTATCTCTCCTATTCTGAATGGTAGCCTTGCTGGGTAGAGTATTCTTGGTTGCAGGTGTTTTTCTTTTCAGAACTTCTGACCTACAAAATTTCTACTGGAAAAATTAGCTGATAGCCTTATGGAGTTTCTTTTGTTTTCTTTTCTCCTTTTGCTTTTAAAATTCTTTCTCTATCACCACTTTTTGCCATTTTAATTACTATGTATTTTTGTGTGGACCACTGTAGGTTTATTTTGTTAGGGAAGCTCTGTGCCTCCTGGATCTGGATGTCTGTTTCCTTCTCAAGATTCAGGAAGTTTTCAGCTACTACTTTTTCACATAAGTTTTCTATCCCCTTCTCTCTCTCTTCTTCTGTGATCCCTATAAAATGAATGTTATTATGCTTGATGGTGTCACTGAGTTCTCTTAGTCTAGTCTCATTTTTTATTATTCTATATTCTTTCTTTTGCTCAGTTTGATTGCTTTCCATTCCTCTTACCTCCAGGTCACTGCTCCATTCTTCTGCTACCACTAGTCTACTAATGTATTTTTAATTTCAATTATTGAGTTCTTCATAGCTACTGGGTATTTATGTTTTCTGTCTCTTTGTTGAGGGTCCCACTGAGGTCCTCCACTCTTTCCTCAAGTCCTGTGAGTATCTCCATGACCATTACTTTAACTTCTCTATCAAATGTATTACTTATTTCCATTTTGTTTAGCTCTCTTTCTGTGATTTTGCCCTGTTCTTTCGTTTGTGATTTATTCCCTTGTCTCCTCATTTTGTTTATCTCTCTGTGTCTGTTTCTATGTGTTAGGAGAATCAGCTACATCTCCTGCTCTTGAAAGTAATGACCTTATGAAGAAGAGGTCCTGTAATGCCCTGTAGTGCAAAGTCCCATGTTTAATAGAGGTTGGGGCTTCAGGGGTGTCTCCTGACATATAGCAGGCACCCTGCTATTGTGGCTGAGCTGTGTTTGTCTTCAGTCTGGTCATCTGCAATGAATTTCTTTGCCTGTTATGAGCAACGTTTGGTCCCTGTGCTGTTAATGGACCAGTCTAGGGCTGCCCTGGGCTTGAGCTGGGTCAGACCAGGCATTTTTGAGGGCTGCAGTCACACCAAACTGTTGGGTTTCCCTGTGTTGTCCCCTAAGACTTTTGTTGGTGGGTAGGGCCTGCAGTCAGACCAGATGTCCACTTCCGGATCACTGTTGGGCTGCAGTTGAACTGTGTGTGTAGTTTTCTTCCCCTATCCCCAGGATAGGAGTCACTTTAGAGTGGCACTGACCCCTGTCGGGGCTGCTTGCACATTGCCACACTGGTTGCCCTGCTTTGGATGGACTCCTGATGAGGGTGTGTTGGATGGGGTGTGTCTGCAGGAGAAGACAGTGGTGGGATGGGAACTATTAGCAAGCTGTGTGGAGAGTGTTCCTGCCGCACTCGTTTCTGCAGGTGTCCATGTGTCTAGGTTGGGAAATGGTGCCTGCCAATTCTTTTGTCTTAGAGAAGACTCCTGCCCCTCCAGCACATTCTCTGAGATTAGTAAGTAAATCTCCTTTCTTATGCCCCAGGTGTTTTTTAAACTGCTGCTTCTGTGCTGTATCTCAGTGGGGCTTTTTGTTATACTGTCTCTTTAAAGGCAGGGACTCAGTCTTCTGTCACCCTCCTTGTCTCCCAGAACCCAGCCTGCTGATTTTTAAAGTCCCAAGTGTTAAGCCCCACTGATTGTAAAAAATCACCAAGTTAAGACTCTTGGGTTTTCAAAGCCAAATGTTATGAGAATTCATCTTCCTAGGGTAGGTGCTCCATGCCTGGGATGACTGGTGTGGGATCTGCTTCTCTTCCCTCTCCACACCCAGTGTTCCTCCCTCCTCAGGATAGTCTTGTGGTTCAGTTTGACTCCTCACTGGGTCTCCACCTCTCCTACCATTTTTGATGTGACCTCTTGTCTATGATTAGCTGTGGAGAGTCTGTTCTGCCTTTCTTCAGGTCGTTTTCTGGGTTATTTACATATATGGATTTTATGTAGGTGTATCCATGGGACAAGGTGAGCCTGTGATCCTCCTACTCTGCCATCTTCCCCAAAAATCCAATAACTACTGATTTTAATTTATTTTTCTCCAATCTATAATAGGAGATTTTTAAGTCTATTTAACACATGATTAAGGATTTATTTTTAATTTTTTTTTCTCATTTGAGTATAGTTGACACACGATGTTACATTAGCTTCAGGGGTGCAACATAGTGTGATTCAACATCTCTGTGCTTTATTCTATGCTTACCACAAGAGTAGCTACCATCCATCACCACACAACACTATTACAGTACCATTGACTATATTCCCTATGTGGTACCTTTTATTCCCATGACTTATTTATTCTGTAACTGTACCTCCCACCCCCCATCACCCATTGTGCCCATTCCCCCAGTTCTCTCCCTTCTGGCAACCATCAGTTTGTTTTCTGCATGTATAGGTCTGATTCTGCTTTTCTGCTTGTTTATTTATTTGTTTGTTTTGTTTTTGGATACCACATATAAGTAAAATCATATGGTAATTGCCTTTCTCTGTTTGACTTATTTCACTTAGAACAATACCCTCTAGGTCCATCCATGTTTTGCAAATGGCAAGATCAAAGGCTTAATCTGGGAAAAGATGTGTTAGAAGAGTCCCCAGGCTCTGCTATCTTTTTGGAGCCAGTCTAAATAAGTATTAAAAGAAGGCATTTGTTACAGAACTCAGAGTTGTAGTTTTGTCACGATAACATGTTATTGGGGTATTCATTTTTCCTTATTTGTTCCATTCATAAATATGAATTATGTTTCATTCACAGAAATGATGAGATCTTAAAGGTCTTAAAATGAAAGGTATTAAAGGTTGAAGGTAAAAGGTTGAAGTTATTTTTGTCAATTGCCTGTGCTGCCTCTATCAACAATGTAAAGAATGTCTAGAATGTTTCTGTGTGTGGCCTAGACACTCTGACTCTGTTGTGATGTTTCTGTAGAAAACAAAAAATCACCAAACCACAATAACCCACAAAAGAAGTAAAGACTTCAAGTCGAGGTTCATGTTCTACCCTTCCAAAGGGTTCATTCTCAGATGGATATCACATTTGAACATAGCATAAATAAGTGGGTGCAAAAACTTTGGAAGAAATCCAAAGATTTTTTCTGGTTGCTTTGTGACTGTCATTCATGGGCAAAGAGGATTACTGTCTTATAAATGGTGATCTTGTGTTTTAGGTATCAGCTATAAACCTTTTCAGAGTCACATTGAGCTGATGCTTACTCTGTTGGAAATTGCTTTAGGAAACCCTCAGATCATTTCATGAGAAATCAGAAAATAATAAAAGTATTAAAGTAGTTACAAGTTAAGATTCTAAAAAAGAAACCCTCACACTTAGGGTAAATAGAGTTAAAATGCACTTCCTTTTCATATCCATGCACATTCATTCCATAGAAACATTCTAGAGACTAATACTTGAATGCTTATTTAAAATGGAGTGACAGAATTCTCAAAAAAAGGTAGTCTGAACTATGGAGAGAAATGAGAAAATATCTTTTTCTAGGGAATAGGAGAAGTTCATAGATATTCTAATCCCATGATTTGTTTCGGAATACCAACTTCTTGGTCAGCCACACTACATTTATATGGGTATAAAAATGTGTTGTCTTCTTATTCCAAGTTTCCTTGGAACAGTGGACTGAGTCACACTTTGAAATGTTGCTCTCCTTACCAAACACACCAAAGAAATCCTAACAGGCTCCCAATGAAGGAGTCAAAAGAAGGCTTTTGTGGTAAAGGAATAAGGTAGTTATTTTAAAGAGTTACAAAATAGGGCACATAAAGTTCTCAGTGATTTTTGGATGGGACGTTCTTTTCCACCCATTCTGTCAAATAAAAACATCTGCACCACAGAATTATAATACACCAAGGAGGAGAAAATCATGCCTATTCTTTTCGAATATATTCATGAGCTCTCAGGATATAATTTTCCACTTTTTTTGAAGTCAAATAAGAAAAAAATAGACTATTACTGGATATTTCTTTTTTAAATGTTGGCCAAATAATGAACTTAACAAGCACTGGAATTATCACGGTTGTCTTCCCCCATCGTTCCGGGCTGGATCTGAAACATCAAAATGAAATTTTCCATGGTGATTTCTTCCTTCCTTCTTTCCTTCCTTTCTCCCTTCTTTCCTTCCTTCCTTCATTCCTTCCTTCCTTTCTGTTTTTCTGTCTTTCCTTCCTTCCCAAGGTATTTGTTTCTTATTTTTCTGGTTTTTATTAATGCATAAGCAAATGCCTATAAAGATTTGGCTTTAGGGGGTCCATATTCTAAAATGGTATTCACAGGACTCTGTTATCATGTTAAAATTCTTTACTTCATGTGCCTTCTTTGCATTTGTCTAGAAGCAGAGTATTTAAAAACAAAACTAAAAGAAAGACCATCATTGAAGTATAATAGAATGAGAACTTGGTACTTTATAAACTAAAGATAAAGGAAGAAGTCAGTATAGAGGACAGGATTTTTTTTAGATGAATGCATAAAGGAAGTTGAAAACGGATTTTTAAAAACTTTTTGGTTGTTGTATTTTGGCTTAGTAATGGTATAAATTTGGAATGTCATTGCCACCAGCGCGAAGGAATTTTTTTCTATTTCATTGGACAGAGAGAGAGAGAGCATGTGCCATTTAGATGGAGGAGAAAGTGAGGTGTCAAATGTGCATTATTAATATAAAAGTAAACACATTTTTAAAAGATGATAAAAGTCTGTAGGCACTTTAGAATAACCTGGTAAAAAATGTTTCAGAAATTCAGCTTCAAGTGGAATATAATACATGTGTCTAAAAGAAAATTTTCTGAAAGTTCAGGGGCTTTTTAAAGTCAAGCAAAGAAGGACTGACAGCAAAATTGTGTTTATGTACTATGGATTGTCTCCTATCTTGAATACAACTGTGACATTTCTATCTCTGGAGTCCTACTGTCCAATGTCACTTCACAAATCAGCAATTCAATGGAGCCCCCTCTTTTTGTAGTTGATTATAAGAATTGCAGATCTGATTCCAGAAGTACATATGACTCTTATGAAATGAAACTGTGTAAAGCAGAAAGAGTTCACAAAGTCTACAGCATGTAAAAACTTATCCCATTTTAACTAAACAACCACCACTTAAAAGAAATAAAGGTTTAATTTTTTTTCTTTGAGAGAGACAAGAAGTGAATCTGCCTGGCTAATAAATTGTTGTGGTTTATCAACCCATTATCCTTCTATGGTTATAACTGTGTACTAGAAGCTGTGAGGCAATGGTCTTCCTCCCTCCTTGCCTCCTTCCCTCCTTCTCTCTCTCCCCTTCCTTCCTTCCTTCCTTCCTTCCTTCCTTTAAATGTTTCATTTTTACCAATAGACTATATATTTTTTAATTTTTTAATGTTTATTTATATTTTGAGAGAGACAGACAGAGTGCAAGCAGGGAAGGGCAGACAGAGAGGGAGACACAGAATCCAAAGCAGACTTCAGGCTCTGAGCTGTCAGCACAGAGCCTGATGCAGGGCTCAAACTCACGAGCTATGAGATCATGACCTGAGCCAAAGTCGGATGCTCAACTGTATATTTTCAAAAATCACATTCCAATAAGGGAAACATAAAACAGTGCAGCAGGTGAGGCTGAAGTTGAGGTAGAGACCAGAGCCCAGGCCTTCAATTCCCCTACAAACAACTTGATGAGACATAAAAAAAATAAATAAGTAAAATAAAAATTTTTTAAATATTAAAAGGCTTAGCACTCAGAAATTATACAGTGTGGTCAAAGAGTGCAGTGAACACACGGGAAGCAATTACATGACGTACAACACGTAAAATGTGCTAAGTCGGGCCTCTGGACTGGGCCATTATACAGCAGTGTTCTGGACCCTCTCACCTGTGCTGGTATGTTGCCTCATCCTTCATGGTAACTTCGTTTGTGTTACCTATGTACCCCAGGGTGCGAATTTCTGGTAGAAACTTTTGAAATATTAGAGAGCTGAGATGGAGCAGCAACAGGGCCTTCCTGGTAATTGAAGACAAAAACCACCCATTTCCCTGGCAAATAAACAATAAACAGAATGCTCTAGCCAAACGGAGACTTCTGTGGACTGAAGTTCCCAGAGATAAAGAGGATGGAAGCTATTTGATGATTTGAAAGAGTGATTTGGTGTGCCCTAAGTTCTCTTTTACATTATTTATGAGAATGTTCAGTTCCATAGGACTTGTTCAATAACAAAAATACAACTTTCTATTTACATGATGGTTGAGTTGCTGTTAGATGTTTGGGCACTCCTGGAAAATGTTTATCAATTTACCGTAACTTTTTATCTAACTTTTATCTACAGAAGACCGGAATATCTACATGCTTTTTGAGAACCAAACAATAAAAATGATTATTTGTGTTTTGTGCCCTTTCACTTAACAAGAATTTATTGAATTTCTAACATATGCCTATTTTCCATCCCTGTCTTTCACCATATGGCCAGGAAAGCAGATATAGACGTAGAAATTTCATGAAATTAATAGAAACATTTCTTTATATATCTCAATATTGAGTCTGATTATATTGCTTTAATATGACCATCTATTTCTCCAACAGTTTGTTCTTCAGCTGAAATGCAAGATTATTTTAAAGGGTCTGTTCAGTATAGTCCTGGGTACTATCGATACAGACAGGTTCCACCCCCTTCCATTATTAACTAAATTAAATCAGTAAAGGTGTTTCTTTTCCTTTCTTCTTCTATGGTAGCAGACATAAGTTTAAAATTTTTAATGCAAATTTGTAACTAACTGGTTCCATTGTAAAGTTTGGTATTCTAGGAGAGTTTTTAAAAGTTTTAAAAATCTCAGATTCCTGGGTTAACCAGTCTTGAGAGAATACTGACTCAGTGATGGTAACTGGCCCTTTTAATGCAACATTGTAAATATTCTGTCTCCAAAGGAGGAAACTTACATTTAAAAAAAAAGTTTCCTTTGTTCTAAATGAACTATCAGGGTACAAAAACAACTAAAATATTTTTTTGAATCCTATAAAACTGCTATTAAGATGCTCAAAACTCATTTTTTAAATGACATACCTGAGATTGAGAGGTTAGTTTGCCCAAACAGCTCATAAATAGTGAGGCTGGGATTCAACTTCAGGCAAAATGACTCCAGAGCCTGCCTCCACCATTAATATATTATTTAAACTCTATCTGCCCAAAGGGGTGGGTCCATTTTCTGAACTGGTTTTATCTCATGAAACTTCTTGAGTCAGATTTGCAATCATGTTTTTAGGAATATATTTTATCAAAACTTCAAAAATTATTAGCAAAAAAATTTTCAAAATATTGTCTTATTACCCTTTGAAGGTCTGTAGCATTTTATGTTTTCTACTTGGCCCCTAATATTTGTTGTTGTGCTTTCTCTCTCTCTCTCTCTCTCTCTCTCTCTCTTTTTTCTTAAATAGTCTCACTCAGGAGATTGGCAATTTTGTTTGTAAGGAAACCACTTTGGGCTTTGTTCGTTCTCTCTTCTTTTGTCTTTTTTCTCTATTTCATTAATATCTTTTCCACCCACTATTGTCTTCCTTCTTTCTTCCTTCTATATTCTCTGGGCATGTTTTGCTATTCTTTTTTTTTTTTTCTTCTTTCATAGTGCTTTAGCTACACCTGACAAGTTATAAACTATTATCTTGTTCAAAATATTTTATCATATCATTGCGATTTCTTTTTTATTATGAGTTCTTCAGACATGCTTCCTAATTTTTAATCTTTTTTCGGATTTTATAGCTCATGATTTCTGGCTTAACTGCATTATAATCAGAGGATATGCTCTATTTGTTTTCAGTTTTTCAAAATTTGTTGTAACTTATTTTATGACCAAGTATGTAGTCAATTTTCTAGTAATGTCCTGATTTGCTTGAAAAGAAAGTCAATTGCTACAATGGCAAACACTTATTAGATCTAGTTTGCTCATTGTTGCTCAAACCTTCCTAAGGTTTGACAGTTTGTCTATTCTTCTACATAGTTCTGTCAACTTTCCCTATATAGGTTTTGAAAGCATGTTATTAAAGCCTTAAAATACAGAAGAATTCTTCCTGGTGTATTTAACTCTTTTTCTTATAAGGTGATCCCTTTTTCTTAACTAACGACTTTCACCTAAATGCTTTCTTGGCCTAATATGAACATTATTCAACTGGTACCCTTCCAATTCATGTTTTTGTAGTAGATTTTTCCAACACTTTTTCAGCCTCTGCATATGGCTTTGATTGAGATGTGTCTCTTATTAACACCATAGAGTTAGATTTTTAAAATATTCAGTTCTCTGTGTTCTTTTACTTTGATTATTTAGTTCATTCACATGTATTATGTAACAGTCTCCCATTAACTATAACTGTTGTACTTCATTTTACATGCTAATTTTTTTTTCTGCTGAGGAAATCATTTGTTACAGTTTCCAATTGTCAAAATGATGCAGTTTTCAGAAGCTGAAAGCATTTTATGTGTTTCTGTTAATATGACAATAAGTAACTACGGTCTCTTCCCTGCTCCTGTTATAGTATGATAGAGTGATAAGGACACAATGTCATAATGCAATGTAAGTTCTAAGTTGCATGTTGCATGTTGTGAATGTTGTATGTTGCGTGTTGTTAAAAGCAGAGGAAATGGAGACTGTAAGCCAGGACTACTCTTTAAAGAAGCAGTAAGAAAATGTGAGAAAAT
Organism: Panthera uncia; assembly: GCF_023721935.1. Taxonomy (NCBI): domain Eukaryota; kingdom Metazoa; phylum Chordata; class Mammalia; order Carnivora; family Felidae; genus Panthera; species Panthera uncia. The sequence continues at coordinate 63,253,745 of NC_064812.1, read as the reverse complement.
GACCGGAGAACAGGGCAAATATTTGAGAAAGAGGCCGGGCTATGAGAGAGATTTTTATAGTTAAGAAGGAATAGAGAGGCTGAGAACAGACCATCATTAACCGATGCAGTTAGGTGCTCGTGGCTTTGAGGAGTGATGAATCAAGTACAGAGACGGTGGGACTCCCCTGGGAAAGAGGAGTCATTAGCATAGTGACCACTTTAGGGACAAAGAGAGGGATAATCGACAAAATTTGCAATATTACTGAATTTGTTATTAGATGTGATGGGACTTTTGGCCGTCGCTGCATATTCTAGCTTTCTTGAATGAGAGATAGATGGTATTTTTTCCTCCTGCCTCATTCCTTTATTTGACTGATTTCTTCGGGCCACCAAAACTGCACCTTTCACACCATTTCTGTCAATGGGAGTAGAAGCCCAGGTTCACCACGTAACCTCCTCTGACATCTGAAGTAGGTAGGTGGGTAGGTCCCTCTTTCCTACTGGGGCGGTGAGTGTACCGGCTCCCAACGTGCTTCCCTTTCACACCACAGCGGGGATGACCGTCTTCCCCCTGGACGATGTAAAATGCCTGACTTCTCCACTAGGTTCCGCTGACACCATTCCAGCAATGACAGGGAAGGGCGCCTTGTTAGTGCCTTAGGGAGTCCAGGCTCCTCTTGTGTTCTCCACGACACTGCAGGGTAGGGGGAGCTGTGTTACCAGCCTGCAGAGATTAAAGTCCCAGCTCCTTGGGGAGTGGTAGAGGGCCTCACGACAGCCCCTCAAGGATGGCGTCCAGATGATCCACTTTTTGATAATGTGGGTGGAGATGGGGACACAATTTTTCTTTCGTGTTTTGGTGTAACAAGATTATTGTCTACAAGTTTCTTGTCTTGTTAGCCTTCTAATTTCCCCCCCTTTCTTCATCCTTTGGCTGGATAGAGCAGGATTTTCTTTTTCTTTTTCTTTTCTGGTCTGTACCTGTTGGTGTTTAGGGCTCCCAGCTTCATCATCATCAAGTCTGGGATATATAAAACAAACAAACAAACAATAAAAAACACTCTGGGAACTCATCATCATGCAATTCTTGGGTATTAAGTTTCCTAGCTGGTCTGCCTTCTCTCCACCTTTCAAAGTCTTCTTATGTTTATGTATAATATGCATGGTTTTTAGTCATATTGGCAAAATAAGGAAAAGTACATTTAATCCATCTTCCCAGAAGTCTCTACTGTTAGGTATTAATATCTTAATTTTAAAAATTATCTTTCATTCTTTTTAATATCTACTCTCTTTCTCCCTCTTTCCTTCCTCTTCTTTCCTTCCCTCCCTCCTTCCCTAACACCTAGCTTGCTTGCTTTGCTTGCTTGCTTTCTTCCCTCTTTCAATATGTCTTGCTCCATAATTTCCAGTTTTTCTTTTCTCTCTTTTTAAAAAAATTTTTTAATGTTTATTTATTTTTGGAGACAGAGTGAGACAGAGCATGAGCAGGGGAGGGGCAGAGAGAGGGGGAGACACAGAATCCAAAACAGGCTCCAGGCTCTGAGCTGTCAGCACAGAGCCTGATGCAGGGCTTGAACCCACGAACTGTGAGCTCATGACCTATGCTGAAGTTGGACTGAGCCACCCAGGCGCCCCATTCTTTTCTCTCTTAAACACAGCAAGCATCTTTGTTTTATGTTCTATATTTGATAATTCCATATTTGGAATTTTGGTGGTTTGAATTTTACAATTTCTCAATAAAGTTGCTTTGTTCCCTTTAGTTGCTTGCTATCCTTCACTGTCAGCCAGTCATTTGGGGGGGAAATTATTTGTGGAACTTACTTAAGCCTGACATAAGAATTGGTATCCTTTAAAGAGAATTCACATTTGTTTCTGCCAATGGGAACGCTATGGGTCTCGGTCCACTTTATACAATATTCACAGCTTGAGGCTTATTGGCTCATTCAGTGATGTGACTTTAAGACAAAAAAATCCACTCAAGGACTGACTTGTGGTGACCCTGTCTCAAAGATGTCCTTTTCCCCTCTATCCCTTTCTGCGTTGTGCAGCCTTGCAGTCCTCCAGGAGAGGGAGTCAGAGTGGACTGACTTCTGGGTCACTTTACACTAATGCTGTTGTGCTTTGGGGTTGGAATTTTGTGAATGGGTTGGTAGCCTGAGACTGGCCTCAGTCCCCCATGTTCTATGAGTGAGTGAAATGGCAGCTCGGTTTTTCATAGGTAGCAAATGCCCTCAGAGCAAAGGCACCTTAGATATTCATATTACCTCTCTGGGTCCAAACCTTCATTTAGATTTTGGACTGATAATTCTTACAATTTTGTCAGGGTTTCCATGATTTTCAGAAGAGTTGAAAAAAAACATATTTGAATAGTTTTTATCAGCATTGTAGGTCTGAATAACCTGAATTTTCCTCAGAAAGGGGAATCTTAAGTGAAAGATTGGCAAATTTATTTCAACACTAAAATAGTAATACAACCTATGTAATAAGTTATATTTCAGGATGCAAGATTCATTTAATATTTAAAAATCTAATGATACATTTAAACCATTAATTAGCTAATATAGAAAGATATTAAACTATCTACATAGGTAGCAAAATGAAATTTAATAAAACCCAATAACAATTTCTGCTAAACAAAATATATTAAAACTCTCTAAGTAAACTAGAAATGGAAGAATGATTTCCTAATAAGATAAAAAATATATATTTCTAAACTCTATAGTTAAATCATAGCTTAATAGTATAGCACTAAAGTCAGTTAAATCATAACTTAATCGTATAGCACTGAAATCATCTCTCAGTTTCAAAAGTAAAACAAAAATTCCTCTAGGCCATTATTATGCAATATTTTTCTACCAATTTTAAGCAACTCAATCATATAATAATCATCAACTATTAAAAAAGAAGCAAAACTTTCATTATTTATAACTTTAAAACTTTAGATATAATATCTACTTAAATAAATATATAAGCATCACTTTTAATACAAGCATCGGAACCTAGCTAAAAAATATATTAGAAAAAATGTCAATCAGAATAATAAAATGAATATAAAATAGTTAGGCACAAATGTAAGAAAAATTGTTCGGGTCCTATTTGATTAAAAAAAGCCAAACTTTTATTAAGGAACATGAGCCAAGTGTGAATAAATCGGAAGATAGGTCATGTTTCCAAATAGGAAGACTTAAAATGAGATAACAGTACTCTCCAAATTGCATATATATTTAGGTCAATCCCAAACAAAATCCTACTCTGGTTAACTTAAGACTGTGGCAATATGTTAAATTTTCATCCGAGAAAAAACCATACAAATAGCAAAAACAAGATGTATGAAGGTAAGAGTGGCAGCTTGGAGTCACGATGTTCTATGATATTTTAAGGGCCACGGAATGACTGTGATGCTTACATCAACACAGGTCAATGGACACAGTCACCAAAGTGTGTAAAATAATTTAATATGTATAAGAAACGAGCACTTCAGATTAGTAACAAGAAGAGGAGTTATTTCACTAATAGTGTTGGAATAATTGATTCATTCTTAGGAAAAAAATAAAGTAGCTTCTTATTTTGCATCATACAGTAAAATAAATTACAGATGCATAAAGATTTAAATCTAACTTCAATTTAAACAGCCAAGATCAAATCACAAAAGTGTTAGGAAGAAATAAATGAGTATCGATAGCATCTTAAGCTTGAAAAATCTAAATCTAAATCCAAAGGTAAAAGCCTTGAAGAAAAAATGATAGATTTGATTGCTTAAAAAAAAACTTTAAGAAATTATCTTAAAAAAATTGAAACACCATGAATAAAGTTGGGGGAAAGAAAAGGTTTGCAATACAGTAATAGATAACTTATTAGTTACTATGATAGTCTCCTCAGGTTGCCGTAACAAAATACCACAGAGTGTATTGCTTAAATAACAGATATTTATTTTCTCACAGCGCAGGAGGCAGGAAGTCCACCATCAAGATGGTGGCAGTTTGGTTTCTCTCCCTTTCGCTTGTGGATGCCACCTTCTCACCATGTCCTCACATGGCCTGTTGTTCTCCATGCGGTGCATTCCTAGTGTATTTTCTTGTTGTAAGGATACCAGTCCTACTGGATTAGAGCCCAGACTTATGACTTCATTTAACCTTAATTACTCATTTAAAGGCCCTTTTTCCAAAAACAGTCACGTTGGGGACTAGTGCCTCAATACACAATTTGGGGAGAAACAATTCATTCCATAACAGTTGCCATATGAATAAATGATAAATTCCTTGAATCAATAAGGAAAATAGGAACACCATAATAAACAAGTGGACAAAAAGGAAAAAAAAAACCACAATGTCTCTTGGAAGAAGTACAGATGTTCAATTAACTGAAGAAAAATATTCAACTCTCTTGTAGTCAAAGCATAGCTTACTAAACTGCCAATGTGGAACATGTTATTTGCCTATAAAATTGGTGAAGATACTATTAAGATATTAATAGTTATCAATTAGTAAAGTTAGTGGGGAAATGACTTCTTAGGTTTCATGATTAATCATAATAATCTATTAACTCAGAGCTAAAACTGTCTCTACATTTTGACATAAATGTCCAAAGAATTGACAGAAATGTTTATTTTACAACTAAATATTAAGTATTGAATAGATAGTCCATTATATAGGTTACAACCAAATTTGGAATTCAAAATGTCAAACTTGCTTTTATAAGCTTTAAAAAAATCCCTATATAAATTAAATAGTAAAATTCTCACTAAAAAATATCCAAGATCATTTATTTCTTAAAAGTCTCCTTAGAAGTCCATGATCTCAGTATTGACAAGGCCATTGTATTTAATTAAAGTGCAAGACTCTGAAATTTAGGAGTGCCTTCATCCCATTGTATATAGAAATTTCATGAGGCATACTTGTAGTGGGAGAAATACATGAGATATTATCCAAAACATGTTTAGGATCCTGACAGTGGTAAAAAGGATGAGAAATTTAAAGTATTACTAGGATAGTTTAAGATTTCTAAGCACTCAAAGTATACTATAAACTGATAGACTCTCGGAAACATATTCAAGGATGTGCAATAGTCAGTGGAAAAAGCGAATCAGCATAGAGGAATAGAGAAAGAGAACACGATAAGTAACAAATGGTTATGGTGATTTAAGCCTAAAAAAAAAAAGGAACTTTCAAGACCCATAACAAAAGAGCCTGCCATACTTCTTCTTTTTTTAATGTTTATTTATTTATTTTGGGAGAAAGAGAGAGTGTGTGCAGGGGGAGGAGCAGAGAGAGAAAGAAAGAATCCCAAGGAGGCTCCATGCTGTCAACAGAGTCCCACGTGGGCCTTGATCCTGTGAACCGTGAGATCATGGCCTGAGCTGAAATCAAGAGTCAGTTTAACCAACTGAGCCATCCAGTTGCCCCGAAGACTGCCATACTTCTAATTTAAGGAATATAACGAACCCGTGAAATATTTCACTGAATTAAAAGCCATGTAGTTGACGTCAGCAGAACTGCAAGATTGTGGCCCACATTCTCTTGGCGAGCTGCTGATCTAATGTCAGACAACCTTGGGCTCCACTAGGATAGTTAGTTGCTAGAGAATGAAACAAGAGTTTCCAACCACCCCAAAATTTTGTATGGAAAATGTTAGGAGTTAGGAGTATCATTCTAGTTCTTATCATGCTTTGAGATTAGTTTATTGGCATTTTACACTCTGAGCAATGTGTTCATATTTATGTAAAAACCAAAGGACCTATAAATTTCAAATAAATTGTTGCATTAAAAAATAAGCTCTTGAGATGACATAATTGATTAAGGATACAGTCATCTTTTTTTTTTTTAACGTTTATTTATTTTTGAGACAGAGAGAGACAGCACATGAACGGGGGAGCGTCAGAGAGAGGGAGACACAGAATCTGAAACAGGCTCCAGGCTCTGAGCTGTCAGCACAGAGCCCGATGCGGGGCTCGAACTCATGGACTGTGAGATCATGACCTGAGCCGAAGTCGGCTGCCCAACTGACTGAGCCACCCAGGCGCCCCTACAGTCATCTTTTTAAGTGTCCTAAAAAATCATAAACTGGGAGATTCAGGTTAATCTTTTAGAAATATTCACACACAGAGAAACAGTGTACAAAAGTTGATAGAAGTTATTTTGTGTTTTTAATCAATTAAAAATATTGAGAATAGATTAGAGCATCACCAGACTAGACATATGGAGGGCTCTTGGAATTCTCAAATAATAACATCAAAATTATAAAGACTTTGCTTGTAATAACTCTTTTTTTATTACAAAATTGTTTTTGGAGAGAGAGAGAACATGAGCAGGGGAAGAGGGGGAGAAGGAGAGAGAGAGAATCTCAAGCAGGCTCTGTGCTCGCCACAGAGCTCAATGCGGGGCTCAATCCCCTGACGCTGGGATCAGACCTGAGCAGAAATCAAGAGTCAGATGCTCAACTGACTGAGCCACCCAGGGCACCTCACTAATGGCTCTTTTTTTTAATATCAAGGTTTGTTAGATGGTTAATCGTGAGATGTACCTATGATATTTAATGTAAGCCCATCATATATTCAAATACTTAAACTCTAAAACTGAGTTAATGTCCGTGAAAGTAATTCTTCCTAACCACGCCTCTAACTGGGAGGTACTTGCCATTTGTCAGCTATAAATAATCTTTTAACTTTAAGCAGCAGTCTACTTAATGATAGTCATTATGTAAGTAACAATGTCTTAGAATTTCACAAATGTATACAAAGTTCAGACATTTTCACTGTTTTTTGTAGGACTGCCTTAGTTAATATCTTTAGGGAAACAGAGTTCTGAAGCAGGCAGAATGTTTAATTTAGTGATTAATTTACACTATGGAACAACAAATAGAATCCTATTTAATGAATTTGATAATGCATGGCTATTTGCTATTGAGGACATGATGAGCCACATTTATAAAATAGCTGTATAACAGAAAACAGCCAAGGACAGAAGACAGCCACTAACACACATTAATCCTGAAGTCATTTATAGTCTTTTTATAGAGGAAAGTTAGTGGTTGGTTTCAGATCCTCTGTCTTAAGTCAAACTGCATTATGTAAATCAGTGTGTGAAGCTGGGTCCCTGCCAAGAAATACAGCATGTGAACTGTGCACATCCTTATAGAAACTCAGGTGCATATACCTAATGCACACATATGTATAATTGAATGAACTAAAGTCTACCAGTTTAAAGGGCAAAAAAATGTTGACAACTGACACTAAGACATTATCACATGGATTAATTATTTTTCTAAAATTAGTTTATATATGTATATATGTGTGTGTATATATTATATCCACTGTGGGTTTGTCTTACAGGCCTTAGTTGTACGTGCATAAATGGCCTGGGTAGAGATTTTACCAAGCCTTCATCCTGAAAAATATTACATTCACCCTCACCATTATGCATGCATTACTCTGAATTGAATTTGTGATCTTCACTGAAATGCAAACATCTCTGAAGGGAGTTACATATATACGATGCTAATCTCAGTCAGTAACATTTCATTATTTATCCTTTATCAGAGTATCCCCAGTTCATTGAAAAAAGATTTTGATGTGTCTGAGGGAAGAAGGAAAAATCTGGAGTTTGGAACTAGGATCGGTTCTAGTTGGAGAGGCATAGTTAGCTGGAAGACATTCAAAACATGGAGGAGGAAAAGAGAGGAAGAGGGTTAACACAGAGAAAAATAAGATGACATTGAACTTCAGCAACAACTACGTCCAATTCACATTCTTAACGTTTCTCCTGGAGAGCTCTGGGCACCAAAATCAAATATTCCACTAAGTTCTGGACAAATTTTGATACATGTAGTTCCAATCTTACAAGCACATTATCTAAAACTGATTTATGTGTCGGTTGTTTAGAATCTAGAAAGGGCTTTCCCAGAGAATCGGTGCCTTAAATCATAGATAGGATCCTGGTCCCGCCCCGAAATTCTGTTTAAACCATGTAGACACATAGTAACTGCTAGCTGTCTATTGCTACATAACTAACCACCCCAAAATTTAGTGAGCAAGAACAATCTTTTTTATTATTTCTCACAATTTTCTGAGTCTACTGGTTTTTATGTTTCTTGTGATGTGACATTGGGCTGCAGGTATCTTGGGGCTGGATGGGTGGAAATGTCCAAAATGAACACTCACAGAGCTGGCAATCGATGCTGGTTCTTGGCCGGGAGTTCAGCAGGCTAACAACCAAAGCACTTACACATGGCCTCTCGTTAGACTTGGGATTCTTATTGCGTGGCTGTCTGTTCAAAGAGGGAGCCTCCCAAGAACAAGAGTGTCAAGAGACAAAAAGAAGAAGCTGCCAGGGCATTAAGGGTTACACCCAGAAGTGACAAAGTATCTTCAGCCATATTTTATCAGGCAAAGCAGCCACAGAGCTTGCCTGAACCCTAATAGGATTCAAGAGAGGAGAGAAATAAACTCCATCTGTTGGGAGAATGGTCTAGTCACATTTCGAAAGATGATATGGGATCGAAGTCATTTGTGTGGCCATCTTTGGAAAGGACAATCTGCCATTCCCTATCTACTAATACCACAAAAATGAATTTACCACTGTGTAAGCAGATAGCCATGATGTACTAAGATCGAGAACCTTAAGGCTTCTTTGTAAGTTTTATTAGCCCCTTCTAAAACATGGGATATTATAACAATACAAAAACTGCTTATTTAGCAACTACTATGTTGAAGTGATTTATACTTATTTAATCCTAATGATTGCTCTAGGAGGTAAGTCCTTTTATTATTCCTATTTTAGGGTGAGGAGACTGAAATTAAAAAAAAAAAAATTAAAGAACTTTCCCAAGGTTACAAAACTAGTAAGTGACAAAAACTGGGATTCTTCCATATTCTCATAAGGATTAAATAAGGTAATATATGTAATTATAAAATGAAAGTCATATCTTCATCATTACATATAACTAATTCATAATGCTGTTTTAAAATTAAACATATTTTCATTACAAGATATTTCAAACATACAGAAGAATTTAGGAAGCAATAAAATACAGATAAAAAGAACCACCATGTACATTGCAATTGTCTGATACATTGCAGGCTCAGTAAGCTATAGCTGTCATTGTTGTTATTATAAACAGTCTCCTGTTTAAATAAAAATTATACTCCTCAAAACACCATGACGTTTGAATTAATAAGTTTTGAATTACAAAAGAAAATTTCCTCACAATTTTAGCACATTCCTCCTCTACATTCCCTGCTACTTCACAGTGTGGCAAGAACTACTCGATTTTACCCTTTGACTGAGAGAGGTGCACTTTCCCCATAATTATACACATGTCCACCTTGTAAATATTCAGTATTAGAACTAATTTGGAGGGACACCTGGGTGACTCAGTGGGTTAAGTGTCTGACTTCAGCTCAGGTCATGATCTCTTCGTTCGTGGGCTTGAGCCCCAGGTCAGGCTCTGTGCTGACAGCTCAGATCCTGGAGCCTGCTTCAGGTTCTGTGTCTCCCTGTCTCTCTCTCTCCGTCCCTGCCCCCTTCCTCAAAAATAAACATTAAAACAAAATTTTTTTAAAGGGACTAATTTGCAGAGTAAAGTGAAGAATACAGTTCTTTAGGCAGTCCCAAGAAACAAGAAATTAAAGAGAAACCCAGTTCTAAGTGAGATACGTGAGAGGCAAAGGAATTAGTAAAGAAATACAATATAGGTTCCCCACTCTCTGAAAGTAGAGCATTTCTATAAAAACTTTTGTAAACTGGAAAGGTGTGAAATGAAGAAGCAACCACTAATTTATAATGGAAAAGGCTTTGAGCATTCCTAGACCTCCAGAATGACTTCTCAGGCTTTCTGGTACCTTAGAACACATCTTGCTGAAGAATGCCTGCAGTAAATTTACATAAAGCACGGATGCTCACAGACTCAGTTCAAAGCTTTGGCGGCTCGATGGGTAGACACTGAGTGCAGTTCCCTAGGAAGGCACTTGGTGGCGCCACTGTCACCACACGGAATGCATATTGCCTCCATAATGGCTCACTGCAAAACAATGTTGAATGCTATTTTCGCTTTTTTGCCTTTTTCCGTAGAAGTGAAAATCCTTTTCAGATTTCCATCAGTTAGCAAAAAGGGTAGTAATGTAGGTAGGCATAAACACATTAAGTGTTTTTAAATCTGGTGCCTTGCCAAGTTAAAGGAGGTTGACTTTTATGCAACAGTGAGGCATTTTGTAGTCTCTCAATATTAAGGAAAAGCTAGAATGTACATCCCAGTTCAGCAAGAACAGTATTCGTTATCCTTGAGTAATTTTTTTAAGTCTATTTATTTACTTTGAGAGAGAGCAAGTTGGGGAAAGGGGGAGAGAGAGAGAGAAAGAGAGGGAGAGAAAATCCCAAGCCAGCTCCACACTGTCAGCACAGAGTCCAATGCAGGGCCCAAACCCACGAACTGTGAGATCATGACCTGAGACAAAATCAAGAGTCAGACACTTAACCAACTGAGCTACCCAGGTGCCCCTATTTGAGTAATTATTAATAGCACAATTTTTCACTCAAAAATGCCCTAATTTGCACACTAAATTACATGGTCACCCCACCTAAATTTAGTAAATGAAATTACCATTCTTCTATTACCCAATCAGAAATCTGAGTTTTATCTTACATTCTCTTGGCTTTCATTCATTCATTCAGCAATCAATCAATCAAGGAAGTAAGCAAACATCTACTCACTGCTTAGGATGTGGTATTCATTGTGCTTGGAACTAAGGATACAGAGATAAATAGAACAAGCATAAAAATATATTAAAAATAATGTGTCACTGGGGCATCTGGGTGGCTCAGTCAGTTGAGCGTGGGACTCTTGATTTCCGCTCAGGTCATGATTTCACAGTTGGTGGGATGGAGCCCCACCTTGGGCTCCTTGCTGACAGCGTGGAGTCTGCTTGGGATTCTCTCTCTCTCTCTCTCTCTCTCTCTCTCTTTCTGCTCCTCTCCCACTCTGTTTTCCCCCAAATAAATACACATTTAAAGAAAATAATGAGGGGCGCCTGGGTGGTTCAGTCAGTTGAGCACCCAACTTCGGCTCAGGTCATGATCTCACAGCTCGTGAGTTCCAGCCCCACGTCCGGCTCTGTGCTGACAGCTCGGAGCCTGGAGCCTGCTTCAGATTCTGTGTCTCACTCTCTCTCTGCCCCTAACCCACTCGCATTCTGTCTCTGTCTCTCTCAAAAATAAATAAACATTAAAAAAATTAAAGAAAATAATGAATCGTCAATGAAACCAATAGACATGCACATATCATACTGTAAAAGAATAGATAAGAATATATCAAGGAAATCTTAGAAGAGGTAAATCTTGAATTAGGCCTTAAAAAGATCACTGAGCCAGGTAAGCAGAGGAAAACCTAGAGGTATCAGGAGAAAGAACATCCTTAACAGAGGAAAGAACATCCTGGACATGGTGTTAATTTTCCATAGCTTCATAACAAACTACCTCCAACCTAGTGGCCTTAAACAATGCACACTAATTGTATCACCGTTTCTGTAGGTCTCAAGTCTGGGTATAGTGTGGCTGGATTTTTTGTTCAGGAACTGAAATAAAAGTGTTAATTAAGAATACAGTTCTCAGGAGCACCCGGGTGGCTTAGTCAGTTAAGCGTCCAACTTCCGCTCAGGCCATGATCTCACGGTCAGTGAGTTCGAGCCCCACACCAGGCTCTGTGCTGACAGCTCAGAGCCTGGAGCCTGCTTCGGATTCTGTGTGTGTGTCTCTCTCTCTCAGCTCCTCCCCCACTCACACTCTGTCTCTCTCTCTCTCTCTCAAAAATAAAATAAAAACATACAAAAAAATTAAAAAAAAAAGAGCACAGTTCTCTCTGAGACTTACTTAGGCTCTACGATCAAGTTCACTGGTTGTTGGTAGAATTCACCTCCTTGTGGCTCTAAGACCGCGGGTCCCCATTTACTCCCCACTATAGGCCAGAGAAGACTCTCAGAAACTAGAGGCCATCCTCAGTTTCTTGCCATGTGGCTGTTCACAGCCACAATGTTGCTTTCTTCCAGGGGAAAAAAAAAATTTACCTCTCTGCTTCCCTAGTCTGTGACCCAAACTGGATAAAATTTCCTGCTTGCACAGGACTCATGTGATTAGGATGACCTACCAGATAATCTCCCTACTTTACAGTCACCTGATTTGGGATCTTATTGCAACCACAAAATTCCTTCATAGCAGGAGCCAGATTAGTGCTTGATGGAGCACGTAGGAGGAGATGTGTATACACCATGGGCCAGGAATCAGAGTGGATCAGGGGAATTAGAACTCTAGCTACCACAGAGGAGATAAGTAAAAAGACCTAGAAAAATCACAGAATGGGTCGTGGGAACCCTAGCATTTCAGACTTTATTAGCGTTTGTCCAAGTATGGCCCATAGCACTCTTGCATAGGAATCACCTGCCGTGCTTGTTAAAAATACAGATTACAATTTTAAATGCAGACTTCCAGGCAGATGGAAGAGGAGGAGAGTCCTAAACTCACCTCGTCCCACACATACACCTAGATAACACCCACGTCAGCCTAAGTCATCCAGAAAATGATCCAAGGACTGGCTGAACAGACTCTCCGCAGCTAAACATAGAGAAGAGGACACATCAAAAACGGTAGGAAGGGTGGAGATGTGCTGGGGAACCAAGGTGACCCCTGAGACTCTGTGGGAAAGAGGCCCACTGAAAACACAGAGAAGACATGGGAGACCCTCACTGGGAAGACAAATTCCCATAACATTTGGTTTTGAAAACCAGAGAAGCTTAACATCACGAGTTTTTACAATCAGTGGGGCTTAATAGCTGGAACTTTAAAAATCAATAGCTTTACTCTGGGAGCACCAAAGACTGATAAGAAACTGAGTCCCTGACCTTAAAGAGACAGCATAACAAACAGCCCCTCTGAGATACAGTTTAGAAGCAGCAATTGAAAAATGCTTGGGGTATATGGGAAGATTTCTTTACTAATCTCAGAGCACGTGCAGGAGGGGCAAGGTTTCTTTGTTTGTTTTAAGTTTTTGTTTAAATTTTAATTAACATACAGTGTAATATTGAATTCAGAGGTAGAATTTAGTGATTCGTCACTTACACAGAACACCCAGTGCTCATCACAACAAGTGCTCTCTTTAATACCCACCACCCATTTAGCCCATCCCCCACCCACCTCCCCTCCCTCAGTTTGTTCTTTATAGTTAATAGTCTTTTATGGTTTGCCTGCCTCTTTTTTTTCTTCCTTCTCCTATGTTGATCCATTTTGGTTGTTAAATTCTGCATATGAGTGAAATCATATGGTATTTTTCTTTCTCTAACTTATTTCACTTAGTTTAATACACTCTACCTCCATCCAGGTCCTCACAAATCAAATGGCAAGATTTCATTCTTTTTGATGACTGAGTAATATTCCATTATATATATATATATATATATATATATATATATATATACACACACACACACACACACATACATACATATATATGTATATATACATATATACATACATATATATATATATATATATATATATATAATATAATACCATATCTTCTTTGACATGCTGAACCAGATGAACTTAACAGATATATTCAGAACATTTCATCCTAAAGCAGCATAATACACATTCTTTTTGTGTACACATGGAACATTCTCCAGAATAGATCACATATTGGGTCACAAATCAGGTCTCAACAAATACAAAAAGAGTGAGATCATATCATGCATATTTTCTGACCACGACGCCATGAAACTTGAAGTCAATCACAAGAAAAAATTTGGAACGACCAAAAATACATGGAGGTTAGGGAACATCCTACTAAAGAATGAATGGGTTAACCAGGAAATTAAAGAAGAAACAAAAAATACATGGAAGAAATGAAAAACAAAACACGATGGTCCAGACATCTGAGATGCAGCAAAAGAATTACTAAAAGTATTTGGCAGTACAGACCTACCTTAAGAAGTAAGAAAAATATCAAATACACAACCTAACTTTACACCTAAAGGAGCTAGAAAAGGAACAATAAACGAAGCCTAAAACCAGCAGAAGAAGGGAAAGAATAAGGATTAGAGCAGAAATAAATTATATAGAAACAAACAAACAAAAACCCCAGTAGAACAGATCAATAAAACTAAGAGGTGGTTCTTTGAAAGAATTAATAAAATTGACAGATCCCTAGCCAGACTTATCAAAAAGAAAAAAGAAAGGATCCAAATACATAAAATCACAAATGGAGGAGCAAGGGTTTTTGGAACCATTTCCCTCTCCCATCCCCAGCCTAGATACATGGACATCTGCACAAACCAGTGAAGCAGAAACACTCTCCACTTTGCTTGCTAACAACACACGCCACCCAAATACACTTCTGCAGACCCACCCCCTCCAACCTGCCCTCCACAGCTACCCAAAGCAGTGCCAGGTGTCCTCCCATAGCTGATCAGCACAAACCTTACTAACTTGCCTGCCCCACCCCTGCACATTCTCCTGTGGACTTGCACCCTCCAACCCAGCCGAGACAAGAGTCCATGCAAAGCAGTTCCACAAGCATAGCAGTGTACAAGCAGCCCTGACAAGAGCCAGCACCACTCCAAAGTGACTCCTGCCCCAAGGAGAGGGGAAGATAACAAAACACACCAATTTGAATGCAGGGCCAACAGTGGGCTGGGGGCAGACATTGGTCTGACTGCAGGCCCCACCCACCAATGAAAGCTTGGGGACACAGAACAGAGAGTGCCCTGCAGCTCAATGCCACCATAGCTCTGGAAAACTCCTGGTTTGACCCAACTCAAGCCAAAGGCAGTCCCAGACTGGTCCATTAACAACGCAGGAACTAAACCCTGCCAACAATAGACAAACAGAGCCGTTGCAGATGACTAGGCTGAAGGCAAACGTGGCTCAGCCATAATAGTTGGGCCCACACAACATACCTAGGAGATTCCCCTCAAGTGCCAGGTTCTGTTAAACAGAGGACATTGCATTACAGGGCACTATAGGGCCTTTTCTTTATAAGGTCACTACTTTCAAGAGCAGGAGATATAGCTGACCCTCCTAACACATAGAAACAGACACAGACAGTTAGACAAAATGAGGAGACAGAGGAATATGTCCCAAATGAAGGAATATGGCAAAATCACAGCAAGAGAACTAAACAAAATGGAGATGAGCTATATGCCTGATAGAGAATTTACAGTAATGGTCATGGAGATACTCACTGGACTTGAGGAAAGAGTGGAGGACCTCAGTGAGACCAACAAAGAGATAGAAAACATAAAGACCCAATCAGAGATGAAAAACTCAACAACTGAAATTAAAAGTGTACTAGAGGGAATAAATACTAGACTAGAGGAAGCAGAAGAATGGATCAGTGACCTGGAGGACAGAGTAATGTAAAACAATCAAATTGAAGAGAACAGAGAAGAAAGAATAATAAAAAATGCAAATATACTAAGGGAACTCAGCAACACCATGAAGCATAATAATATTCACATTGTAGGGGTTCCAGAAGGAGAAGAGAGAGAAAGGGGGACAGAAAATTTATTTGAAGAAAACTTCAAACAGAAAACTTTATTAGCTGAAAACTTCCCAATTCTGGGGAAGGACACAGACATCTAGGTCAAGGAGGCACAGAGAGCCCCCAACAAAATCAACTTAAGGAGGTCCATACCAAGGCTTTCTAGTTACTGTAGTAATTAAAATAGCAAAAAATAGTGATAAAGAACTTTAAAACCAACAAGAGAAAAGAAAGCAGGTACATACAAGGAAAGGAAAACATCATAAGGCTATCAGCTGATTTTTCAGCAGAAATTTTGCAGGCTAGAAGGGAGTGGCATGATATATTCAAAGGGCTGAAACAAAAATCCAGTAGCCAAGAATACTCTATACAGCAAGGCTACCATTCAGAATAGAAGGAGAAATAAAGAGTTTCTCAGGCAAACAAAAGTTAGAATTCACTACCGCTAAACCAGCCTCATAAGAAATGTTAAAGGGGATTCTTTGAGTGGAAAGGAAAGACCATAAACAGAAGTAAGAAAACTCAGAAGCACAAAAGCCTTAAAATTGAATCAGTCAAGGGATTCACAAAATAAAAGGATATAAATTATGACACCATGTACCTAAAATGTTTGTGTTTTGGAGGGGGGGAGGCAAGTAAAGGATAGGTTCAGACTTAAGCGACCATCAACTTCATGTAGACTGCTTACTTGCAGAAGATGTTATATACAAACTGAATGGTAACCATACATCAAAACCCGCAATAGATTTGCAAAAAATAAACAGCAAGGAACCCAAGTATATCACTAAAGAAAGCCAGCAAATGCGACCGAAGAGAACAAGAAAAGAATGGAACAGAAAAGAACTATGAAAACAACCATAACACAGGTAAGAAAATGGTAATAAGTACATACCTATCAATAATTACTTCGAATGTAATGAGATAAACACTCTAATCAAAAGACATAAAATGACAGAATGGGTAAAATTATGAGACCAATCTATATATTGCCTACAAGACATCCATTTCAGACCTAAAGACACATGCAGATTGAAAACATTTATGGAAATGAATGGAAGTGAAAAGTGAATGGAAGTGAAATGGAAGTGAAAAGAAAGCTGAGGTAGCAATACTGATATTGGACAAAACAGAGTTTAAAACAAAGATAGTAACAAGAGGCAAAGAAGGACACTACATAATCATTAAGGGAGAAATCCAACAAGAAGATATAAAAATTGCAAATATTTATACACCCAATATGAAAGCATCCAACTACATAAAGCAGCTATTGGCAAATATAAAAGAAGAAATAAATAGTGATACAATAATAGTAGGGGACTCTAACACACCTACTTACATCAATGGATAGATCATCCAAACAGAAAATCAACAAGAAAACAGTGGCTTTGAATGACACATGAGACCAAATGGATCTAACATATTCAGAACATTCCATCCTAAAATAGAGGAATACACATTCTTTTCAAGGACACAAGGAACATTCTCCAGAATAGATCATACAGTAGGCCACAATACAAGTCTCAACAAATTCAAAAAGATTGAAATCATATCATGCATCTTTTCCAACCATAATGCTATGAAACTAGAAATCAACCACAAGGAGAAATCTGGAAAGAACACAAATACATGGAGGTTAAATAACATGCCACTAAAAAGGAATGGATCAAGCAGGAAATCAAAGAGGAAATAAAAAAATGCTTGGAGACAACTGAAACTAAATTTTAAATGTCTACTTATTTATATAATAAAGACAGTGGCTACAGCATACTTAGTATTATTCTGCTAATCCACCTTCTGTGTGCCATTAAATATATGCACATTCTTGATAAATACACAATGTGGTTTTGTGGATGTGTGTTTTATTTGATTGGCAACAAAAGACATTGTGCTATACGTCTCATTCGAGTTCTCCTTTATTTTTTTTTAGTCACTTTTACTCACCATTGTAAAGCATTCTGTCCTATTCAGAATCACAGTTTGCTCATCCAGTCCTCTGGGATTGGAAACTGGATTGTCTCCAACTTTTTGTAATCACATCCTTTGTTCTCTTACAGAGCTGTGTGAGAGTTTCTCAGGGCTACATATCCAGGAATGGAAGGGCTGTGTTATAGGGCATACACATACATGATTTCACTAAGTGCTATCAGACTTGTCTGCAAAAATCTTGTGCTAGTTCAACCTCCCATCAGAAGTGTTTGAAGGCTTTTGTTTCTCTGTGTATCTCCCTACAGTAAGTATTTTTAAATCCTATGTTTGGTATTCTAGTGGGATTGAAAAGGTATCTTGTTGGTTGAAGTATATGTATCTGATTACCATTGAGGCCGAATATTTCTTCGTGTTCTTTGTTCAGCATTCTTTTGGGTATTTTGTCTTTCTCTTGCTGTTTTACAAGCAGTTGTTTCACATTCTAACTTTTAAATAACTGCCAGTTTTAGAAATTACAAATACCTTAATATGTCACCTATCTGTTAATTTTGGCTTCAATACCTGTAGTTGAGTAGAAGCTATAATTGTAATATTTTCAAATTCCTTATTGTTTATATTATGTTTACCTATAGTCAAAGAGTTATAGGGGTGCCTGACTGGCTCATTTGGAAGACCATGTGACTCTTTTTTAAAAAATTTTTTTAATGTTTATTTATTTTTGAGAGAGAGACAGAGTGTGAGCGGAGGACGAGCAGAGAGAGAGGGACACAGAATCTGAAGCAGGCTCCAGGCTCTGAGCTGTCAGCACAGAGCCCAACGCGGGGCTCGAACTCACCAACCGCAAGGTCATGACCTGAGCCAAAGTTGGACACTTAACCAACTGAGCCACCCAGGCATCCCTACATGACTCTTTTTTTTTTTTAATTTTTTTTTAACGTTTTATTTATTTTTGAGACAGGGAGAGGCAGAGCATGAACAGGGAGGGTCAGAGAGAGGGAGACACAGAATCTGAAACAGGCTCCAGGCTCTGAGCTTTCAGCACAGAGCCCGACACGGGGCTGGAACTCACAGACCACGAGATCATGACCTGAGCCTAAGTAGGCCGCTTAACCGACTGAGCCACCCTGGCGCCCCCCTACATGACTCTTGATCTCAAGGTCGTGAGTTCAAACCCCCTGTTGGGTACAGAGATTACTTGAACAAAACTTTAAAAAAAGAGTTATTATACATTTTATTTCTTTCTGTTCTTAGCTTTGTATAGATGTCTTTCCCATTTAAATCTACAATTATTTGGGGGGCACCTGGGTGGCTCAGTTGGTTAAGCGTCTGACTTCCACCTAGGTCATGATCTTGCCATTCCCGAGTTCAAGCCCCACATCAGGCTCTGTGCTGACAGCCCAGAGCCTGGAGCCTACTTCAGATTCTGTGTCTCCCTCTCTCTCTCTGCCCTTCCCCCATGCATGCTCTGTCTCTCTCTCTCTCAAAAATAAAAATAAACATCAAAAAAAAAATTACAGGTCTACAATTATTTGGAATTATATATGGTATGAGATAGGGATCTAACTTAACTATCTCTTTTCCATATTGTGAGTTAATTACTCCATATCTTTTGCTGAATCATTTCTCATTTTCAAAATTTATGTAATATCATCTCTATCAAATTGGTTATATAAAATAGCCAGATTCTGAGCTCTCGCTGTTCAGTGGGCTTACTTGACAGTTGCTGTGCCAGACTACTGGTTTTTAAGTGTGGTCATTTTATAGCATGTTAAGAGCTAATAGGGAATGCCCCTTTCTTTGCTTTGTTTCTTTTCTAAAATTGCCTTTGACATTCATTAAAATGCATTTTAGGGGCGCCTGGGTGGCGCAGTCGGTTAAGCGTCCGACTTCAGCCAGGTCACGATCTCACGGTCCGTGAGTTCGAGCCCCGCGTCGGGCTCTGGGCTGATGGCTCGGAGCCTGGAGCCTGTTTCCGATTCTGTGTCTCCCTCTCTCTCTGTCCCTCCCCCGTTCATGCTCTGTCTCTCTCTGTCCCAAAAATAAAATAAACGTTGAAAAAAAAAAAATAAAATGCATTTTAGAATCAGTTTGCAAGTTTTAGAAACAAAAAACATGGACATTGTTATATCCTTTATGAAACTCTAGGCATTTTTTGTTGTTCTTTCCGGTTTTAGCTTCTAGCTATTGTGACTGTCATCTTGTTTTCTATTATATTTTCTATTTGATTCTTTCTGATGTAGATAAAGGCTAAGGACTTTTCTTTGGTGGTCTAGTAACATTGCTGAAAGGTCTTATATTCTCATTGTAACAATTCATGTGACCAGGAGCACAATTAAGGACAATTCCAGAAAATTAACACCTAAGGAGAGACAACATACTAAGCTGGTTACACAATGACCTTTTATCAAAGATACTCTTGATAGGAAAAAGAGAAAATGTGCCACAGACTACAAAATGCTTTGCCAAAACTAGCTATATCAGTTCTTTCAATATCATTATTTTAAGTGTAATTATAAAATTAATATACGTCTGTAACACCAGCTTATAATACATTGTGTATTTACTTTTTATACTGTTACTTTTTCAAAAATTGTGCAATCCCATACATGCTTCTGCTTTTTTACTTGCAATATGAACATTTTTACTTTACTGATTTTTTAAAATATGGTTTTTAAGTCTTTAACTGTTTTTTTTACTGTTACATTTTATTGCGTATAATATATATATACAGAACAGTGAACAAATCATTATTCTATAGTTTGATAAATGTTCATGAAGTGAAAACACTGGTATAACCAGCAGCCAGACTAAGAAACACACACAAAAAGCATAATTTTGAATGTTTAGGTTGTTTCCAATTTCCCAACACATAAAACTTTATTTACAATTCTGATTTTATTTCCTTTGGAAAGATTCCTAGAAATTGAGTTACTAGTTAAATAACAGGGGAATTTTTAAAGTTCTCTCTATATATATTGGTAAATGCCTTCTGGGAAAGATGGAATCATTTCATAGATCCAATAAACAGGCTCATGGAAGAGCATCTGTGCCCACGTAGAGTAATATTGCTTTGTTATATTTTCCAATTTGAATGGTAAAAAAATCTCATCATTGTTTCAATTTGTACTACTAAAAAATTGTACTATTTGGCATCTCTTTCCCTGCAAATTATCTCTCCTTCATTTATTTTTTTTTCTACTGGAGTGTTACTGATTTTTAAATTAATTAGAAATTAATTTATTTAATTGTATTTTAAGGATTTTAACTTTGGGTAATATTTGTTACAAATAGTTTTCTACTTTTGACTATTGTTTTTCAATTTCTAAATGTTTTAAATTTAGTTTTAATTTTTCTTTTTTTTTAAATTTTTTTTTAACGTTTTTATTTATTTTTGAGACAGAGAGAGACAGAGCATGAACGGGGGAGGGTCAGAGAGAGAGGGAGACACAGAATCTGAAACAGGCTCCAGGCTCTGAGCTGTCAGCCCAGAGCCCGACGCGGGGCTCGAACTCATGGACCGCGACATCATGACCTGAGCCGAAGTCGGACAAAACCGACTGAGCCACCCAGGCGCCCCAAGTTTTAATTTTTCAAAGATCTATATGCAATTAATTTAGCGTAAGTAATTCTAGACAGTTTAATCATTCTATCTATCTATCTATCTATCTCTGTATTTCAGTCTCCCACCAGAATTTCTCATTTCTAAGTGGGACTAACATTTTTTTAATGTCTTTCTTTTGGCATTTATATTTGTAGTTCTAAATAGCATACTTCTATCTCTATTTCTTGTTGTTGTTGTTTTTTTAATATCAGTCATGACCTTTGACTCCCTCTTGTGAAAAATGAAGATTTATCCCTCCCTCCCTGCCACCAGCTATCCACAAGCACCTTACACATCTGCTCCATACCAGTACAATAATACTATTTCTTAGGTCAGTATTCAGTGCCTACATCAACATGGCTATGCAATCATATTCACCGCTAAACCATGTACAAATTATATGATTACTTTTAAATCTTCATTACAACTTTTTGTTTCCCCTGGAGTTAAGAATTTCTTGCTTTTCATTTACTTGCTTTCTAAAGTGTTGTTGGACTAAGTCACCCAGGCACCTCAATGCCACGTGTTTTTTATCCCTCTCAGAATGTTATAATTTTTATTTAGTTTCTATGTCCCATGTTCTCTGCTGTTTCTGACTAGGTTACTTTCTTGCTATATTTCATGTGAGAGCTTTCTCAACATGTTTAGTTTTTATTGGTTGTCCGTTAATGTAAGAGGGAGACCAAAGCACTGACCACAAGCCTTCTGTGAATAGGGCCATCACCTATAGGCTTCACTACAGGGTACTTCGCTGAGCAGTTTTGTAGCTACTGATGTTGTTTCAATGGAGAACCCATGATGTAAGTACTTTAGGTCTCTTTGGGGTTGTTCAATAGGCAACAGAAAAGAGTCCTCTACTCTTTTGCCTGTGAAGTATAAATCTGGCTGCCAAACTCTGTGGGCTGACTTGAAACAAGGGGTGAGAGAGTGGCTTCTTAGCATTCAATATGTATACTTTCCTTAATCTGCCTGTTTACAGCATAATAACCTTGTCTCCAATCGTACCTGGTGTTCTCCAACCTAGAAAACATGTTGTGCTGTCTTTGGAGAATATGCCTCCAGTTTTCTGCCAGGTAGAAAAGGAGGAGTTCCCCAGCTGCTTTTTATAGTGGCAGTGATTAGCGTTGGGGGTAACCGCTTTTTTCTTTTTTCTTTTTTTTAATGTTTATTTATTTTTGAGAGAGAGAGAGAGAACACAAGCAGGGGAGGGGTGAAGAGAGGGAGACAGAGGATCTGAAGCGGGCTCTGCAGAGCCTGATGTGAGGCTCAAACTCACAAACGGTGAGATCATGACCCGAGCCAAAACGGATGCTCAACAGATTGAGCCACGCAGGTGCCCAGGGGGGTGAAAGATTTTTAAACAGAACCTCACTCCATGCCTTTCTTTTCAGCCCAATCTCACTCTACTGCCAGAGGTAGCTGGTACCAATGCCTGAGCTTTGGGGCAGGGGCGGGGGTGGGGGAGCTGGGGAGGTGAGGGGGATCTGCAGTGCAATCAAGTTGCTTCTCAGCTGCTGACAGAATTCTGTTCTCTGCATTTACTAAATCAGTTATCAACAATTTAATTTAAACTACATTGCTACAGTTTCATTTGCTTAATTCAGGTTCATTGGTTTTAATTCCACTGTCACTTTTTGTCTAACTTCTTCCTATATTAACTTTGAGTCAAATATTTTTCTGCTCTGTGGCAGAACATACCTGTGGTGCTGGCTTTCACATTAAAAGCTGTGGTGGGGATTTAGGAAAAGAACAAGTAAGATATTGCTACAGTCTGAATTGTGCCCCATCCCCCAATCTATATACTGAAGTTCTAATCCTCTGTGATTACATTTGGAGATAAGATCTTTAAAGAAGTAATTAAGGTTAAATGGAATCATAAGGCTGGGGCCCTAATCCAATGGGACCAGTGACCTTATAAAAAGATGAGACCCCACAGATGGATGCCCACAGGGAAAAGGAAGGCCATGTAGGGTGCAGTGAGAAGGCGACTATCTGCAAGCTAAGAAAAGAGCCCCCAGGAGAAACCAACCTTATCAGGACCTTTATCTTGGACTCTAGCCTCCAGAGCTGTGAGACAATAAATTTTTGTTATTTAAGCCACAAAGTGTGTGGTATTTTGTGATGGCGGCCTCAGCTGACCAAAACAGGTAGAGAGTCGTAAAAGAGCTTTATGCAAGTGACTGAAAACATTTAGGAAAACCGGTATCATTGCATTTCTCTTCTTTAAAGAAATAATCCTACTGCAGACTACCAAACTGATTTCGCCCACTAGTGGATCGTTTTAATTTTAAAATGCAGATTTGTTCTACTGCATCAACATCAGGATGGAGAACCACAAGAGGGATAATATACTTGCTTGGTGTGATCATGAGGCATGCTTCCCGGTAGGGCGGAGGTCTTCGCTGGCTCACTCACATAGAACAGAGAGGCTGCTTAGACAGATTTTGTGCTGCTTAAGACAAGAATGCTACTTCATCACCATGCCCAAATTTTTGGTTTTGGTCCTACCTTTATTTATTTTTTTAAGTTTGTTTATTTATGTTGAGAGAGAGAGAGAGAGAGAGAGAGAGCGAGCATGTGTGTGAGCAGGGGAGGGGCAGAGAGAGAGAGGAAGAGAGAGAATCTCAAGCAGGCTTCACACTGTCAGTGCAGAGCCCAACATGGGGCTCAATCTCACGATTGTTGAGATCATGACCTGAGCTGAAATCGAAGAGTCAGAGTCTTAACTGACTGAGCCACCCAGGCATCCCTAGTTATGGTCATACCTTTAAATGAGATAAGTCACCCAGTTATTTATTCTCTATCCCAGTTTATTGATAGGTATAACAGCTTAATAGCAGACATTGTTTGGGTTACACTAAGTTACTTGTGAAAAATATATGAAAAGAAAAATTTAAAAATAAGTGCCGGACTATGATATTTAACGGTTTAGAATTTATTTCTCCTTAGTTTTTTCTCTTGCCAAAATATATAAAAGGAATAAATCACAGCAATAAAAACAAATGATTATAAAATAAAACAAATGTATGAGTTGGTAAATTTGGGGAATTCTTAACAAGAAAGCATTCCATTCTTTTATCTTAACTTTTTCATCAAAGAAAAATCAATTGGATGTATCGTATTATTTTCTAAAAACTGAACGTCATTTGGTCATGGTCCATTAAGTCAAATGCATCAAATTCATTGATGGCTTACTGTTTTAATCTTTATATATATAACAGTTTACAAATCCAGAGATTATAGTAAAATTGTTTATGTTTTTAAAATTACTAAAATTCCACCTCTCAGAGATAAAGACTGCGATCATAGTTTTTGTCCTAAGAGGAAACAGGGGGAAAGATGAAGGAAAGAAACGTGGGAGTGGAGCCAGAGAGATGGCAGGCACCATCAAGTCTGACCCTTGGTGTCCAATGAACAACCATTTAGATCTTTAGTAAAGCTTCTAACTGATGTCCTCCCACCTGTGCGTGGATTTTTGTGGACACTGGTGAACGGGCTGTGTTTCTCACAGGAACTGGGATTGGAAGTCTAGGATATGGGGAGATGGTTGTGGAATGAAGACATCTAGTCAAGGCGCAGCCGAGGCCTGGGCTCCTAGGCTGTGTCTTCCCTACATATTGCAAGTATTGCCCTGTAACCTCCTTGACTAAGTCATCTCTATGTACATTTTAAGATAATTCAGTTGATTTTACATTTGCCCTTGATGTGACACCACCTGCCCCTCAGGACTCTTCCTCTGGACGCCCCAAGGCCAATTCTAGGCAAGTCCTTTCTTCCCTTGGGGCCTGTGCTTCCTCAGCTGTGAAACAAAGAACTTGGATAAGAGTCTTTAAAATCTCTGTCCCTAGAAACCTCTGCTTTCTAGGTGTAAGATCCCTAAATATATGTTTCATTCCTTGAGGGAAGACTTTTTGTTTAATTTCTTCATAGTTTCCATTATGCCTAATACTTCAGTTCCATATGCATTTACTACATTATTAAGTGCCTACTCTGATGTTGGCACAATATGTCAGCTGACTAACATCCACTAAATAAATAAAAAGTCAAATTCTTCTGATAATGTAGTAACTTTACCTTTTAGAGTTTACATGTTGTAGCAGGTTCTACTAAGTTTCTGTTTGTGTATTTGTTCATTTTTGTTTGCATGATAGGTAATGTTACAGATTAAAATGCTCCCAGGGATAGAATACATGATACCATAAATAACTCTTATGAATTATTTTATTGGAACATAGTTGACTTGGTTATTGTAATGCTTGAATACCTCAGCCAGAAAAAAAAACCTATGCAAAACCATTTTTATACATATTTAACCTATTTTTCAGCAAAATCAATATTGTTGCCTAAAATAACGTAATATCATAACATAATGACCAATGAAAGCTGAGTACACCTGTGCTTGGGGCTTGTAAAAAGAGCAAACTTAACTAAAATTTAAGCATGTGTTAAATCTTGACTATATTTTTTCAGAATTAATGGAAATGCAAACTTCATATGCAGCCAAATTTCCGGGTGTGCCTCTGCCAAGAAAAATAGATCTTTGAAGGGTAAAAGCAGGTGGGAAACAAATGTCTTTCTAAAATCATTCAATCATAACCTACTTAAGGAGAGTACTAGTGGAATTCAATTGCTCAAACCCAGCATATCCTTTTATGCCAAGGATATGGCCTATTCTAACAAATGAGGTTTTATTTCTGACATCCCCCTAATAATCCAACTAACCTTATTCACCTGTGTTTTAGTCCTCTAACAAGCGTTTATGTGATAAATGCTTTGTTGTAAATGCTAAGCCGGGATGGTTTCAAAGAAGAGTTGATTTCTCACTTGAGTCTTTTTTTATTAATGTTTTAAAGTTTATTTATTTATGAGAGATAGAGATAGCATGAGAGGGGGAGGGGCAGAGAGAGAGGGAGACACAGAATCTGAAGCAGGCTCCAGGCTCTGAGCTGTCAGCACAGAGCCCAACGCAGGGCTCCAACTCACGAACCGCCAGATCATGACCTAAGCCAAAGTCAGATGCCTAACCGGCTGAGCCACCCGGGAGCCCCTTCACTTGAGTCTTAAAGGCTATACCAGCAGTTCACCAGTGAAGACATCAGGAAGAGCTCATTCTAGCTAGAGAATAGGGTCAGTACTGATGGGCTCTTCACATGACAAGGCCTTTCATGATGTGGCTTTGCTTCAAGCCGTCTATCTCTTCCTCTCCTCTATTTATGTCATAATATCCAATCAGACTCAACTCTTAGCTATCTACCTTAATGATTTGCACCTACAACTTACGCTTAAGTTTGCTTGAAAACCATCCTCAGCTTTTAAAAGCACATCCAAATTCTTATTTCTTCATTGACTCTTATTTTGTCTTTGCCCCCTAGTCCCAATATAAAACCTCTCCTACCTTTGTGTCCCCAAATACTTCCTGCCATCTATTTGTTTACATATGAGTCTCCCCTTCTAGTCCCTTTAGCATGGAGGCTTACTTTCCAGTAGTCATGGATTCCTGAAGCACAAAACCGTGCCTGGCACCGTGGAGAGTCGATAAATATGCATTTAAGAAGGAGAATTACTTATTTATGGAAAAACTATATCAGATGTTTAAGGAGCCCATTCTTTCCTACAATTTGAAAGATTTTTCAGTGATAAAAATTAAAACATGCTGTTAAAATACCTCTGTAAAGCTAGACTAGGAGAAAAGGATTTTAGTGGTCAGTAATTAGGTTCCATGTGCTCCTCTATACATAACTTTCTTAAGAAAAATGTTTAAGTGTATCATTTCCAATTTAAAAAGGAATGGTGTGCTGAAATTAAGTGAGAGTGGAGAGCCCACTGTCTATTCCTTATTTTGTATTTAATCTAATATTAAAGATAGTATCTATTAAAATAAATAAAAATCAAATAATTTTTACTGCCTTGAAATTTTGGAATGAGTCAAAAGACTTTAAGCAGTAACTTATGTGATGCCAGATATCCAAATGATGTCATATCCTATCTTGTGGTCTGGGTAGTTTGACTTGATATCCAGGTCATTACCTATGTTACATTATTCCACTTTGACAGATCTTAAAAGAATAATTGCTTTTTCTAAGCAACTTTTAAAATTAAAAGTTGTATATTTTCTATAAAATAAGATTCAGGTAATATTCAGTAAAGTATAAAGAAGAAAGTCAATATTGTTTTTTAAATGTCCCTTCAGATATATCAGAAATAATCACTGTCAATGTGTTGATGAACATTCTTCCTAATCTATTGTGTATGTATTCTCTCATGCATTCACACACACATACACACACATTCACACCACACATACACACACATTCACACCACACATACACACAGTCACTTAAAGATATAATGAAAAGAAAATGATATTTAAAATAGTATTGATAAAGATATGTCTTTTGAGTTGCTATTTTAAAGTCCCTCTTCTTTCTGACTGTATTGTTTAACATCTCTAATGTCATGTAGTTTTCCTTGTTTTCTCCCTGTCTTTAGCGGGAATGGGTCTAAAGTTTCCAAAATATGTAAAATGCTAGTTTGGGGACTGAGATATATGTATTATAATGTCAAGAGAGAGATATTTTTGAATACTTTCTCAGTATCTATAGATTTGATATGTGGTTTTCCTCCATAGGACTGCTAATATAGTGAATCAAACCAATGGATTTCCTAATATTGAACCATATTTGCAATCTTGAAGTAAACACAGTTCTTTTTTTTAATGTTTATTTATTTTTGAGAGACAGAGAGAGAGACTGGGGAGGGGCAGAGAGAGAGGGAGACACAGAATCCAAAGCAGGCTCCAGGTTCCACACTGTCAGCACAGAGCCAGAAGTGGGACTCAAACCCACGAACCAAGAGATCATGACCTGAGCTGAAGTCTGATGTTTAACTGACTGAGCCACCCAGACACCCCACAACTCTTTTTTTTTTAATGTGCCATTGGATTCTGTTCGCTATTTTTCTCTCATAGTGTTTGCACTGCTATTCATAAAATCAATCTGTAGTTGTTTCTTTTGTGTACTTTTAATCCAATTTTAGTACCAATAAATAAAAAATTATTGGTTTAAGTGGAAGACTGCCTGATATGTGAAAATAAATGAAAGAGTGGCCAACAATAATGATACTTAATACTGGCAAAGATGACAGTGAAACAGAATTTTTTCTGAGATTCTTTCAAAACTAAGATATTCATCTATCAAAAATAATATGTAACCTCTTTTTCATAAAGACTGGACCCTCCCTAGGAATTCTTTTCATGGCTTCTTTTTATTTGATGTAAACATCAGCCTTTTGCATATGACATGTTTTACATTCATAATCCATTAAATTAAGTTGTGTCATTGGTTATTTAATTAAAAAAAAAAGCTAAATCTAGTAAAGATATAAGTACATTCACAGGCCACAGAATTAGTAAAACAACCAAAACACTTAAGTACTTTATGATTCTCCTCGTTATTCCTGAAATTCAACATAAAAGTTGAGTTCTCATTTTACTTGGCTCTAATATTAACATTATCATTGTATTGAATTCCATTGTGTGTTGCAAAGTTGAACCTCAAGATGTAGGATTATACGGCCATAAATTAGAATTATTTGACATGTGTCAATAAAATAACATTGCCAAGCACTAAAACACTTTGGCTTTGTGTCAAGTCTGAGGTCAGGATTTGTAAGAATGACATAGTCCTTTTTCTTCTGCTTATTGCTATGGCCCTGAGGCTGTAGTAACCAGATGTCTGGCATTTTGCATTTAAAGGTCTCACAGTTTTAGCAGATAAAGTCTCAATTTTTCTTTCTCTAACTGAAAGCTATAGTTTCCACTAAAACACACTTCTTTTTATTAATCTTATTTTTTTTCTATAATCTATCATCAACAATGAAAAATTTTTAAAAATGGAACTTATTGTACATTTGAATTACCTTTTTTACTAAGAGTCAAAGAATAAGTATATTTAATTTTTCCCTTCTGCTGTTTAAATTGTGTTGTGTAAATCTTAGATACTGTTTGAAATTTAATCTCCCTAGGCAGTGTAAGCAATTCGATGGTAGCTTCTTATCTCTTCATCTCTGAATTTCCAGTCCCCAAATGCTTAAGCAGTATGCAATAAATATGTTGAAAGAATAAATAAATGCACGAATCTAGAGCTAACATCATTTGAAATCAACAGCTTCTAAGACATCTCCGTACTGTGATTCAAAAACAAAGCAATACCAAAACAACAACAACAGCAAGAACAGTAACAGCATCAACACTGGCCTGCATTAGTTTACTAAAAGATTGTTGGTTAAATCTCTGTAGGGGAATTTATAGTTGGACCTACTATCATAGCTAAAGAGAATTGAATCTCATAGATATTTAGCTATATTTTAATGGTATATAGGAGGAGATGAGGATCCAAAATGCACTCGTAGGGACAATAGAAACTTTATCATTAAGTTCCCTTTATTAAATTTTAAAATTAAATTTTATTGGGGTAATTATGACCAACCATCTGGGTTTTATCTGAGTAACTCAAAGACCATAAGGGCTCTGTTGCATCCACAGTAATCTTTATTTCTGGGGGGAAAAGAGCCTTTTATAAAATATGGGAAGAGATTGTAAACACTATCTAATGAGCAACTGAATCCCAGAATAGTCTTATAAAAATAGAGTAAAAAAACAGAGGCCGTGAAAACACCAACACTGATTTCAGGTCAGTCACAACAGATACGCAGATGAACCTGGGGCATTGCGTTGCACCAGAAATGAAGAAATATTAACAATTACTCAAGGGTATATCAAAAGGATTCAGGAATCAAGTGGAAGAGGCTCCCACTGGCCAAAGATGAAATAGTTTGAGTATTCTTAGGAATAAGTGAAGTGCACTGAAACACTTATGTGTTTAGAACCCATAATTTATCACATATGTGCACACACATGTCTGTCATTGCCTTCACGGTTCACCTTTAGAGGATGTTGAGAAAAACATCTCAGTCATTTTAAAACCAGTAATAAAGGTTTATTTTTGTTTATTATTATTGTTGTTGTTGTTTATTAATTTTGTTATTATTGTTATAATCTTTGTTTATTAACAAAGATTTGTCCTGCCTTTCCTCCATGAACTGTACCTCAAAGTAATCCCATAGTGGATATTGGAAGTTTCTCAATATATAACCATCCTAGCCAATATATGAAGAAGAAATGATCGAATACGACTATCATTTTGCCATTCTTTGCGAACTAATAACTCTAAGAAATAATTACCAAATGCGGTTAACACCACAAATACTGAGATAACCAGACAGGCATATCTGCTGGTGGAAAGACACAGCACCACCTAGGAAGTTGTCTTGCCAAAAAATTAATTCTGAATCTGACCAAGACATTAGATGGCCCACCTGCCTACATGAAACATTGGAGACAACGGGATAC
The DNA here is from genome assembly GCF_023721935.1 of Panthera uncia. Lineage (NCBI taxonomy): Eukaryota > Metazoa > Chordata > Mammalia > Carnivora > Felidae > Panthera > Panthera uncia. Next base: position 63,223,309 of record NC_064812.1, on the reverse strand, counting down.
GTTAAGTGACATTCTGAAGATTCAGAAGACATCACCCAGGCAATGATACACTCTAAAACAGTGCTTCTCAAAATGTGGTCTCCAAAGTGAAAGGCTTGGGAATTGTTACCAGTCCATAGTGAGATAAGGATCTTGTGTCAGATTGTAAATCAATTATATAACTAGGCACGCTCTTCAGTTCGGCTGAAGGAAGCTGTGTGTCATTATCATTCTGAGTCAACACGCTTATCTCCCACAGGCCAGCACTAGTGCCAAAATGACCTGGTCTCTTAAAATTTATTAAAACAGAGGAAATAAAACTCACAGATTAAAAAAGATGCAATAATGGTATCAACTAATTGCAATAGGTTAAGTGTATTTTTAGGCTGACTTAAACAAATTATGATGAACATGTATAAGGAAATGAAGAAAACGTGAACACTGACCAATAATATTAATGAATAAGGGCATTGTGGCTATAGCTAATACTTGGAGACATAATTTGGAATTATTATGAATGAAATGAAATGATGTCTAGAACTTATTTCACAATAATATGGAAGGATGTGCGAAGTGATTTTATGTAAAAAGTGTAACAGTAGCAGGATCAGACATTTGTTGAAGTTAAGCTGGATGGTAGATACATGTCCTTTCTTTACATTATTTTCTCTACTTTTGTATATGTTAAAATTTTCTAAAATAAAAGGTTAAGAACATGCTTATAATTTTCTTTGCCAAAAAACGTGTTTTTCTAACATTGAAATTTAGCTGGTGTATAAGGACATATACGGAATGTTCCTATAACCCACTATCATGGGTTGAATTACGTTCCTCAAAAACATACGTAAAAGCCCTACCCTGGTACTTGTGACTATGACCTTATTTGGAAAGAGTTTTGGAGACCTAATTAAGCTAAGCTGAAGTCAGTGGGGTGGGCCCTCATCCAATATGGCCAGAGTCCTTACAAGCAGAGAGAAATTTGGATACAGAGAATCCAGAAGATGAAGGCAGAGATTGGAATGACACATCCATAAGCCAAGAACACCAAGAAGAGACACGGGAAGAGAGATGTGCAACAGATTCTCCCACAGGGTGCTCAGAAGAAACCAATCCTGTTGACACCTTGCTTTCAGACCTCTGTCCTCCAGAATGGTGAGACAATAATCTTTGATAGTTTGAAGACAACCAGGTTACAGCACTTTGTTACAGCATCCCTAAGAAACTAATAACAGCTTCTGAGCTCGTTAAGACTGGTGCCTATGTGTCTGTATGTTGGGGGAAATGAGGCAGGGAGAGGGTGGTTCACTGTGTTTTTCCAAAAGCCTTTTTATCAAAAATAATGTCATCTTTTACAGTTGACTGGTTGTTGACTTTTTTATTTTCAGATTTCAACCCTGCGCTCTCTTTTTTAAAAGTCCCAAAGCTTAAGAAGAGACAGCTACAGCACTTACTCGTGAAGCAGGAAGAAAAAAAAAAAAATCCCAAACTTTTACAAAGGAAATGGGCATTTTTCCTGTGAGATAAACCATAACTATTCAAAGCACACCAAAACAACTGGACATTATAAATGAAAATCTGATTTCTTGGTGAACTTTTAAAAATGTGGTCAGCTAATTAGATGGACATCCTCTGGGCCAATGTTTTCTAGTCCTGTGTTCTACCAGGCACTTGTAGATGGCCAGCTTTTGAAAAACATTGTAATGAAATCCGATCTATCTGTGCTTACAGATCCATGTTTGTGCGCACAGATTCGTGGCACAGGAGGCTTTTTAAAAACTGCATTCCTTACTACAATTGGGAGGATAAAAGAAGAAAAGGAAGCTGAAGTGGGACAGGGGTCCAGAAAAGAAAAAAAAAGATAAATTAAAAGAGAAAAGCTCCTAATGGGCTGCAAACCCGTGGCCCCTTTTCTCTGCTTGGGCTCCTGCACGGTTAATACCGGTTTGCTTTGTGGCGAATAGATTTGATGTCTTATGTCTGCAGTGGATCCTCTGGAGTGACTAGAGAGTTCCTTCTGTGACCCGGCAAAGACCTAAGTGAAACAGATCTTGTTCCTTTACAGAATGATAGTATGAGAAACAGAAAATCAGTCCTGAGAAAAGGAGGACTCAAAGTTTCCTAGAAGAGGATCCCAGGGAATTAAACCCAACCCCAAATAAGTTTATCTCGCTGTTCACAGCCGTAAGTTTTGCTGGCAGTTCTTAACTCCTGGCACCACTCAAAGTTTCGTCAGTGGTGAGACAACTCATTGTTTTCCTTTCAACGCCTTCTCGGAGTGCAATGTATGGTACTTTCTGCTGCCTTCCAGCAGCTGCTGTCATGCTCCACAGGAAGTTTTCCAAGTTCTTCAGAGCTGCACCAGGGAAATAAACAGAGGAATGGAAACACATTGTCACCCTGTCCCCCCACCCCGGCCACCTAGGTGCCCCGTAAGCTCTTTAATATCAGAGGCCTAATGTTCAATCCGACTGTATTCTGACATATCCTGAGGCTATAGAGTATCCACCATCACTCTTTCAAGGGAAGGCCAGGAGTGAGAGGCGAGTGTATTTAACAAAACAGGGGAACAAGCATTTTGATTTAGATGATGTTGTTTTGTAAAGAACTATAAAATATTTTAGCTCGGACAATTTCCAAAATTTCAAGCTGAGGGATAAAATTTGACTCAACAATATGATACATGTTTATGACTCCAGTTTCATGTTTTCTCAAGTCAACATTAGAGAAGAGATGACATATCATGATAAAGAAGGGAATTGAGTGACCAGAAAGATAAAGTAGAATGGCAAGAAAGAAACCAAGGGAGGATACAGAAAGAGAAGAGGAGAGCAAAGGAGAAACGTATCCGTTCAGTACATTTTGAGGTTGTTAGTTGATTTATTTGGGTCACCTAGAGTGACCTGATCGTTGGCAATGTTAATTAGCTTATTAGTCATTGCTCACAACTTTTACTTCTTAAACTTAAACCTAAGGTTCTCAGTTCTGGGTACACATTGTAACCATATGGAGGCTTAACAAAAAAAATACAATGTCTAGATACTTTTGTTTAATATGGGTACGGACTGGGAATGTGTTTTTTAAAAGTTCCTCAGATAAATGTAACATACAGCCAAGGTTGAAGAAGCTGCCATGATGCTTCCATGACTGACAAAGCCATAGCACCCTCCTCCAAAATAAGGAATGAACAGGACTCTCAGAACTGTGGGAACTACCCATATTTTAGACCAGTGGCTCTCAAAACAAGGCGTGCATCAATAGCCCTATGGAACATTTTATGAGTACCGATTCTTTTAAAAAAAAATTTAAGTTTATTTACTTTGAGAGAGAGAGAGCACAAGTGGGGTAGGGGCAGAGAGAGAAGGGAGAGAGAGAGAACCCCAAGCAGGCTCCACACTGTTAGCACAGAGCCTGAGGTAGGGCTCGAACTCATGAACTGTGAGATCTTGACCTGAGCCGAAACCAAGCGTCAGATGCTTAAATGAGCGAGCCACCCAGGAGCCCCAAGGACCGAGTTTTGATCCCCATGTTAGTGATTCTGATTCAGTACGTTTTGAGGGTTTGCCTCATCGTTCGTGTTTTGAAAAGCCTTCATGGATGGCTCTGAAGTAAAACAAGCACATACAGCCACTAACTTCGATATTCATTCAGACACTGAGAGTCAGGAAAGTATCAGAAAAAGAGAGGGTCTTTACCAGACCTAGAAATTGCCAGTGCTGCCATAACAGAGTAACACAACTGCAACAACAGAGTTGTGTTGTTTCACAGTTCTGGCAGCTAGAAGTCCGAGATCAAGACGTCAGCCTGACTGGTTCCTTTTGAGGGTGATGAGCAACAGTCCGTTCTGTACTCCTACCCGAGGTTCTGGAGGTTTGCTGCCAATCTCTGGCATTCCTTGGCTTGTAGATCTCTGCTTTCAGGTTCTCATGGCGTTCTCCCTGTGTACTTGTCTGTGCCCAAATTTCCTATTTTTTTAAGGACACCAATTATATTGGATTAGGGCCCATCTCAGTGATCTCATTTTAATTAATTACCTCCATAGAGATCCTCGTTCCAAATAAGGTCACATTCTGAGGTCCTACTGGTGGTTAGGACCTTCATGTGAATTTTAGGAAGACACAACTCAACTGGGAACATCAGATGTCTCCTCTTCTTTCTCCAAAAATACTTTGGCATGGGTAATATCTGCACTGTCAGTTCTCCAGGAATTAGATTTCAATAAAATACAAGTAGTGTGAATTGTCCAGAACCCAACCTGAATCTTATTTGTAACGTGAAAGGCTTTAGAAATCGGATTTTCTAGTTTATCTATCGACCATTCTAATCAGATAAAACTGTAGTTAACACATTTTACAATTGCCTCTCTGTTTGCAAACATCAGCGGGGACTTTATAACATGCTAAGTTTTAAGAATGCTCTGCCTTGGAGACATTTTTAAACTAAAATGGTAGTGATAAAACAGTGGCATCTTACATGAAAAATATCGAGCTTTTCCCTCATAAAAAGGTTGCTACTGCCCATAAGTTACTTTCCAGGTTTGAGATCAATTTTGTAAGGCAGTCCATAATCCTGAGGATAACAAATATTCTTTGCGATTCGTCAGTTATCATGCTCATTTGGCTCATACTTTTTTCCCCCCTCGCCCCTTTCTTTCTGACAGCTGAGTGTCTTTGGACATATGTGGCTGGCTATCTGAGATAGTGAGATCTGACCTAGAGTCAGCAAACCACCTACCTAATTAAACGGATCCTTGAAAATAAAATATAGAACATTCTCTTTCTCACCCCACAGTTTCTAATTAGAATTTTTATTTTTTGTAAAAACAAAAAACAAACAAAAAAACCCTGAGAACGTTTCAACTGGTCTAACTGGCATAAAGTCTGAATAAAGTTTTTTCAAAACTGTTTCAACATACTAATGTTTCCTGATTTTTGAAGGGAAAATTGGAAAATAACATCACCTCGACACAGAGGAGAATCTAGTGCTAGCAAGTTCGAATGCAAACAAATCAATTAAATTTCAGAATTCAACAAATGAAGAAACACTAAAAGCATACCTATTTTATTTTGGATCTGGAAGAGGAGAGCTAAGGGAGAAATAATGGAGGAGATTAAGATAAGAACCGGTTTCATGGCAGTTTCACCAACTGTCATCATCTGCTCATGGGAAAAAGGATGTCAGAGCAAGAGACCTTAAAAAAGAAGAAATAAACAGACTTGAGCCCAAACACTAAGCTGTGGGATTTGGGTTTGTTCTGGGTTTTCACGATTTCTCTTTGGGGACTTTGCTTTAAGATGGAGTTTTGTATTAAACCTTCTGCCTCCCTGAAGTGATTCCATGTTTTATAAGAGAGGGAGCAAGGAGTGTGTGTGCATGCATGTGTGTGCACGTGTGTGTGTGTGCGTGTGTGTGTGTGTGTGTGTGTGATTTTTGGATTGTGTGAATGTTGCCTTTTCTCTGATATACAAAAGCAGCATAGTTTATATGCACATACTTTCTACCTAGAGAGAAATGAACCCAGAATTGAGGGGACGTTTTGGCTGAGAGCCTCAGTTGGGATGTGGAAGGCAAACAGAATAAGGTTAGTTGAAGGTTAAGCTGCGTTGTATTGATGTAGTAATGTTGTCTTTAGAACAAATTAGCTCACTGGGACTTGGTGACACAGTGGAGTATTAAACCCTTCTTTACGAAAAGAACATGTGCAGGTTGTTTCTAGCTTGAAAAATGCCAGTGAAAAATTACACAAAGATCAAGCTTGAAAAATGTTTACTTTGCAGAATATCATTTAAAAATGGAATCTCAATTTTGTTGGCAGCTCAGTTTTTTAAAAGGGCTATTTATTCTAGACTCCTGAAGCATATGGTTTATTGCAGTTTATATGGTGTATTGGAACTCACGAGCTTGAGCACCTTAGGGAATGTTTGTTTTTATTTTTTTTTAAAGGTGGTTGGGCTGAAATTCAGTATGAATCATATAAGAGAGATTTAGAAGTACGTGAAGATAAATGTTTCCCATGTGACACCGCACAGCACATCTGGAAGGGGATCCTATATAAATAAATACTTGAAAAGACCATAGTTTTAACAGATATCAATAAGGAATAGAATTGTGTTTTTCCTTAATTTGAGAAGGAAATATAGTTTTTTTTTATATATACTAAAAAGAATACTATCTTCCCATGCAAATTTCTGGAAGCTCCATTAGTGTGGAAATAGTCCTATTATTAATAATTCTTTCGCATTGATTCACTGTTTCATTTGCTCGTTACTGAGTATCGGCCTATTACAGCTGCTATTCTGCTGGGCTCAACGGATATAAAACAGTAAAACACCTTTCTTGCTCTAAGATGTTTCTCAGGTTAGTCATCAATATATTTTTAAAAAAATGTGACTTCCATGCATGTCAACTGATGCCCCCCCCAACAAAATTATGTGTATTAAGACTCTATCTAGTCTTGTGAAGAATTTCTCTTTTCTCTTTCACATTATTTTAAAATTTTTAAATTTACTCCCCACACCCCTCTGTTGCCAGGAATATATCTATATGACTTGGTAATCCCTAAAATGTGCCTCTTACTTTGTTACAAATAGAAAATATTCATTGAATAAAATACGTTTCATTTCTGGTTTGAATCAAAGAATCTTCCAGTTTTATTCCTTCTTAATCTTTTTTTCCCTTTCTTTTCTTTTTTTTTTTTTCTTTTCAAGATTACTTTTTTTTTTTTAAGAGCAATCTTAGGGGCGCCTGGGTGGCTCAGTCGGTTGAGCGTCTAACTTTGGCTCAGGTCATGATCTCGCGGTCTGTGAGTTCGAGCCCTGCCTTGGGCTCTGTGTTGACAGCTCAGAGCCTGGAGCCTGCTTCGGATTCTGTGTCTCCCTCTCTCTGCCCCTCCCCCGCTCATGCTCTGTTTCTCTCTCTGTCAAAAATAAATAAACATTAAAATTTTTTAAAGAGCAATTTTAGTTCACGACAAAATAAAGAGGACGGTATAGAGACTTCCTGTACCCTCCCACCCCACACATGCATAGTTACCAGCACAGCCTCCCCTATGGTCAGTACTATTCCCCGGAATGATACATGTCTTACCAGGGAGGAACCGACATTGACACGTCATAATTAACAAAAGTCCATAGTTTACTTTAGGTTTCGCTCTTGGTACTGTAAATTTTGTGTTTGGACAAATGTATAATGACATTCTTACATTGTTTTGATATCATAGAGAGTATCTTCACTGCCCTACAAATCTGTGCTCTGCCTATTCATCCCTCCCCCCAGTCCCACTCCTGGGACCAGTCTTTTTATTGTGTCCATATATGTGTCCATTTTCCAGAATGTTATATAGTTGGAACCATGCAGTATGTAGCCTTTTCAGAGTAGCTTCTGTCACTTAGTAATATGTTTTAGGGCTCTTTTATGCCCTTTCATGGGTTTATAGCTCATTTCCTTTTAGCTTTTAGCGCTGTAAAACATTCCATTTTCTGGATATTTATCAATCCACTTACTGAAAGACATGCGGTTGCTTCCAACTCCCGGCAATTATAAATAAAGTTATATGAACACCACGTGCAGGTTTTTGTGTGGACATTAAGTTTTCATCTTGTCTGGGTAAATATCAAGAGTACAATTGCTGGATCATATGATAAGAGCGTGTTTAGTTTTGTAAGGAACTGTCAAAGTGTCTTCCTAAGTGGCTGCACCATTTTTGCATTTCCACAAGCAACAAATGAGAGTTCCTGTTCCTCTACTCACGGCATGCACTGTTGTCAGTGTCCCAGATTTGGCCACTCTAATAGGTGTGCAGTGAGTGATATCTCACTGGTGTTTCAATTTTCATTTCCCTGATGACACACAGTGTGGAGCGTTCCCCTTAATGTCTTAAATACACACGTACATGTAGTTTTGGTTTTAGTTCAGACACACCTCAGGTTTGTTATTATTGTTGTCATTGCTCTTTTGTTTATTTGTTTGTTTATTTATTTATTTATTAATGTTCATTTATTTTTAAGAGAGAGAGCACGAGCAAGGGAGGGGCAGAGAGAGAGGGGAGACAGAGGATCGCGAGTAGGCTCCATACTGACAGCAGAGAGCCCAGTGTGGGGCTGGAGCTCCCAAAGTGAGATCATGACCTGAGCTGAAGTCAGATGCTTAAGCAGCTAAGCCACCAGGGGCCCTACTATTTTATTTTTAAAATCAACTAAATATCGGACTTTCAGTACAGTAAAAATTCAGACTTGTATTTTTTTAGGCATGATATTCAATACTTTCCAATGTACAATTTCTCTAGTCTGGCAAAGAGTGTTTGAGAGCACATAGCACCTTCATAAAGTATGCAAACAAGGAATTGACATTGAAGAAAATGGATAGTAACTTTCTTTCCTTTAAAAATATTACATTAAATGTTACATTAAATACATTTGATATGTAGCCAGATAATCAAGCTACAATTATACTGTTAGTGACTGAATACTAGTAGATAATCTCTTTCTCAGCACCTCCCTGACTCCTTATCTCAGTGCCTAGAACAGTATCTAGTACCTAGTAGTGGTATTTAATAACATTATTTTTTAATGAATGAATGGATGGGTGGGTGAATTAATTACTCTAACACGCATGTTTTGTAATTGTCAGTTATTCAATATTTACAACTGATATATTTCATATTTATAAAAGCAAAAACTTACTTTTTAAAAAAAAATTTTTTTAATGTTTATTTATTTTTGAGACAGAGAGAGACAGAGCATGAACGGGGGAGGGTCAGAGAGAAAGGGAGACACAGAATCCGAAACAGGCTCCAGGCTCTGAGCTGTCAGCCCAGAGCCCGATGCGGGGCTCGAACTCACTGACTGTGAGATCATGACCTGAGCCGAAGTCGGATGCTTAACCGACTGAGCTACCCAGGCGCCCCCAAAAACTTACTCTTTTTAAAATGTTTGACAGAATAAATTTATTGATCTAGAACTTATAAAAGACAGATATTTAGAAAAAACTGTATCTCCTGCCTTTCTATGGCCTCTTTTCTACCTCTTTACTTTTTCTTTAAATAATAGCAGGGGAAGAAAGAAACGCCTTTTTAACCACCCCCTAAGAATAACAGTAACATAATTAGCATAGTGTGTATCTTTAAACAAATAAAATTCATCTGAAAACCTGTTATAGGTTCTTTTCTAATTGTGTTTATGTTTGAGAATACTAGAGTGAAGCCTTTTACTGTAAACTTATTGTTTTTCATATTTTTTCAATAAAATGAATAAAGTTGGATCTGTTATTCTTGACATTTGATAAATGAGCTAATAAAGGGGAGTTTCTTCTCTAACAAGCAGTATCATTCCTTATGATAGTACTTCATTATTCTAAGATACTTTTCAAAAGAAACAATTAAAATTTACAACTCTAATAGTGAGGAGAAGCTAAGATATCTCCTAAAGTATATTTTGCTGATTTTATCATACACTTCCCAATAAAAACTTTCCCCAGAAGCTTAAGTATAATCTAATAGTCTAAAGTATAGTATCTCACTTAATACACTTCTGGGTTTTTTTAATTTGCATTTGTTGGCATGGTATTTTGTGTTTTTCCCCAAGTTTGGTCATTAAAGAAATGATCTGCTTTCTCATTATAATTGCATATGAGAAACTGATTTACTGTAGCTTTTAGGTAAAAAGGCCAAATTTAGTTGATTCATTTCAGAGAAATGTTTCTGTAATGAATTAGAGTAATTTATATTGTTTTAATAAACTGTAGTCATATTCCTGGTCACCTTCAATGGTCTTTATATTAATAATTGTGTCATGTACTGTTTCTTATAGATCATGCCCCGTTTCTCCATCAGTAAAAAGAAGACGATGACAATGATCATTCATGACGGTAGAGAAGTAAACACCTCCATTCGTGCTTGGTACCATGAATGGCACAAAGTAAGTAACGCTATTTATTATTATAAATAAAAATTGTCCGACATGCTTCAGATTTACAGGTAATATCACTAAGAATCAAAAAAGAAAGTAAAGGGAATTTTTGGAGAGAGTATTTACACTACATGAGCGCCTATGCTGGTGCATTAAATATTATCTTTATTTACTCTTAACCCCAACCCTTTGAGATCATTGTATTAGCCAAGATAAGAAGTATGAAGTATCTAGCCCTCACCACATCCCAGCGGTTTAACGTACTGCGTATTTTCTTTTCACTCACGTCACTCAGACACGCTGAGAGCCAGCTGTTCCTGTAGAGTGCTCTGTCCTCTTCTGGGGCTCCAAATGCTAACACTAGTCCTCTGTCTCCAGGGAGCAGATAGAGAAGAGAAGGCCGGATTAAAGAAAAGATCAAATTTAGGGGCAAAATTAAAACAGTGATGTCTGACTCTCCAACCTAGCTCTTTCTTAAATTGTACTATCTATTCCTTTCTGTGTCCCCATCATTTCACATGATGCATTTGAATTATTCATTCAACAAAGTTCTCCCCATTGGTTCACACAGTATGTTAGCTGAATGAGTTGAATATTTAATTTACTAACGTAAGTAGTCACTATTCACCTATAGGTATTACTCAGAAAAATAAGAATCTAAAACAACTTCCTCCAAATTAGTTTGATTCTATGGTTCTATAAATTTTGTGTCATATTATGGTGTAATTATGCTAGGATTTATTTATTATTTGAAATTAGGATTACTGTGTTTCCAATGAAAGTGAAAATATAACAAAATATTGGGTTATACTCTATTTTGTGCTTTTCTTCTTTTTAATGTTTATTTCTTTATTTTTGAGAGAGACAGAGACAGAGAGAATCCCAAGCAGTCTCTGCGCTCTATTTTGTACTTTTCTACTGAAGCGAAAAAGAGAAAGCTAGCCTTCATTTAGATTTAAACTTTAAAAACGAATTGTTTCTTCTCAAACTTCTCTTTTGCCACCTAGGAAAAGATGTAAATGGCAAGATTTCAGATTCTTCCTGGTAACTGTGAAATCCTGAACACTTCTTCCTTGAAAACACTGGAATTGATAGAGTAGGGTATTAGACACAAAGTACAGAAGAGATATTGGACTGGAGTGAAAAATTGAGATTATAAATTTACGAATTATTTACAAAACCAGGATTCAGATCCTGTGAGCCTACAAGTAGGTTTAGAATAAAAAGCGTAACCAGAATCCCAGAGGACATCAATGCTTATTGTGCAGATACATGTCTTTTGAATTAACCCTACTTTAAATAGATGCTAACCATTTTAAGAATATTTGCAACCCTGGGGTCTCCTATCTATTGGGCCTATGCCCTAAAATGTCTAAAAAAAAAATTTACTTGGACTCTAATTGTGTTGCATTTTTCAATTATCAAAGCAAAGTCGTGAGGTCTCCAAAATTTCTTTTTTGCTCACTCATGGAGAGTGAGCTTGTGTTTCACCTCAAGTACTTTAATTTTTACATTGAGAATAGCCTGTTTTTAAAACTTTGATGTTTTGTTGGTTTCATATTGTTCTAAATGATCTGTGAAACAAAAGCAAAACTTGGACAGCTGCATACCCCTTATAGGACAAAATTGGATACAAGAATCAATGACCTTCCCTAGACACCTAAGGGCCAGTTCTGCTTTTGAAGAGTGCATTCCCATATAGAATGTGTTTCACTGAACTCAGTTCACAAAGGAGAGAATTATACAAAGTAGCAGACAAGAGAGTTTAATTATCAAAGTGAACATGGAATTCTAAAATCACTGAGGTAAGCCAAGAACAATAAACACAGAAGCAAGTTTTGTACATTCATTTCTTTGGTTTTTAGTTACTGTTAGTCAAGCTCATTTCTGCACCACATACACTAAAATTGGAAAGACACAGAGAAGATGAGTAGGGCCCCTGTACAATGATGATGCCCAAATTGGTGAAGTGTTCCATATTTAGCTACAGTTAGCCACATACTTTTCAAGTTATGTCTATACTACATGCACACATTACACAAGTGATGCTTTCTTTTATTTATATATCGTTTTGCAAAACACAGCACATTCAAACAGGATGTGTCAGAGTATTTGTCTAGAGAAGGAACAGACAAATCTTAGTTGTTTTTTTGTTAACATGCATTGTCTCGTTTCATAGTCACCAGCCTGTGAGTACATGTTACTAGTGCTTCTATTCTAAGGGAGGAAATGAAAGATTAAAAAACCTAAACGATTTTTTATTGAAGCACGATTGACATAAAATTTCCTATTATTTACAGGTGTACATCATACTTATTTGGTATTTTTACACATTACAAAATTATTCCCATGAGAAGTCTAGTTACCATCTGTCACCATATAAAGTTATCATAATATTGTTGACTATATTCCCTGTGCTATATTTTACAACGCCATGACTTATTTATTGTATAACTGGACATTTTTTCTTTGTTCATTCACTCCTATTAAAGCCAAGAATTCGTTTAAAGTCTTATGAGGCCAGGTGTCTCTTCATTAGCTTTTCTCTACCTACTATATAGTCTTTATCTGACTCTCTTCTTTCCAGTACATGCACAGTCCAGTTTTGAGCAAAATTTATTCCTGGGTAAAGAATATATACAACTTAGAGAACAGGCATGGCTGTTTATGGGCCATATATGTGCCTGTTTCAGACATGATTATGTCTTAATAGGAAATTAAAAATGTGCAAGTACCATGGTATAGGGTTTTTATTAGCATCCAATAAGTAGAAGGCTCAAAATGCAAATAGGGGTTGCTTGGATTCTAATAAATTCTTCTTGAGAAATAGTATGTCCCAAGTTTTAATGATACTTCAGATTAAAGTTAGACATTCCCATAATCTCATTTCAGCTAATGAGATATGAAATCACTTCCTGTTAGAGCAACCATTTCCATAAATGCCAGTGTTTATGTTTCCAGTATTAAAAAAATTTCAACCGTCTTAGTCTCAGTGTACTCAAATTTAGTACCAGGTTGCCAGCTGAAACCCTGAAATGGTACCTGGCCACCTACCTTTATTCATAGACCAATAAAATCTAGAGCCTTAAAAATGCCATCACCTTGTTTGACTGCACTGAACTGTGAAACCTGGAAGGATGTAGAAACCAGAACAGGCTGCTAAAATGAAGTCATCTTGCTAAAGGGACAATCTGTAATGGGGCATTGTGCTGACAGGTCTGCAAGTCTATGGTCTACAGTTGGTGTGTATGTTTGAGTTCAAAACAGACCTTGTGTGTGACAAAAACAGCATTATTCTCAACAGTTGAGGGAACTTGATGGATACTGCTTCTCCAAACTCTGGAAAATTAAAATTGAGGCCCTATGGAAAGGTCTATTCATGTAGCACGCTCTGGTCTTGTAAAGAAATCATGGTGTATATAGAAAAAATGGTCTACACATGCTTGCTGAACTTGAAGAACTCTCTGTATATTCCAAATTAAAAAAAAAAGTTATTATAATATTTGTCTCCTGATCATTAAAAGGCTTATCTCAGTTTAAACTCTAAACCATATTTCATAATGCATTGCTTATAGTGAAAAAATTAAAATGATACTAAATAGCATTGACCCAAAAGTCTGGGTGGAATTGTTTATCTAGAACCTGATACTCTGTTGACAGAAATAGCATAGTATATTGAGTAGTTTCAGGAGACACAAAGGTTTCTTTTCTTTCTTTCTTTCTTTTTTTTTTGTAATGCATACTTTATGCTCTTATGTGTAATGTTATATGATCAACATAAGGAGATTTTCACTTTGATTTTTTTTTAATTGTCAAACAGAAGTATGCATGTGCCAAAAAATCTTTCATTTTCAAGTATTTGTTTATGGTAGATTTACAGATACCTCAAAAATTAGACATGTTCCATGTTAACTTATAGATCAGACAATTCTTCTCCCCTAGTAAAAGCAGAATTTATTTTCCTCAGTGGAAAGGATTTGTCCCGACAGACTTCGACAGCCATCTTGGGTGGATGAAAATCAGAGAATAAGAACCATAGCCCTAGCTCTGCCAGGTTTGTTCATCCCTCTAGATGGGTTTTCCCATATGGAAGATGCAGGACTTGTAGTCCACAGTAATAGTTAATCTTTACTGAGAACTTGCTTTGTGTCAGGCACAATAGCTCTACATAGTCACTCCTAATATTAATCCCATTTTATGGATGAGGACAATTGAGACACAGAAAGGTAAAATAACCCTCGTAAATAATTAGAAAGAAAGCCTGAATTTGAACCAAGGCTCCACGACCCATGCAAAACTACAACTTATTCAGCCTTCCCGAACTGTTTTCGAGCTATGAACAAAATAAATGATCCTACATCTTGCCTTGTTATAGTTTGCTGTTTAAATCTTTGTGCTTGAATTAGGAGTATGTTTTCCCACATGTATTTTTAAAAGTTTTAACATTTATTTACTTACTTAGAGAGGCAGGGGGAGGGAGGGAAGGAAGGAGGGAGAGAATCCCAATGCAGGGCTCAAACCCCCAAACCGCAAGATCATGACCTGAGCCGAAACCAAGAGTCAGAGGCTGAACGGACTGAGCCACCCAGGTGCCCCTCCCATATCTTTTTATAGTAAACACTCTGTTAAAGAGTTGGCATATAAGTAGGATCATATTAAGCACTGTACTGTCAAGTTAAAGACAGCTTCTTTTTCTATTCTTTAGTTCTTCTGAGAAGGAAGAGCTGACCTACTTCCTGTATTTACAACCAAGCAAAGAGGAAGGACTTAATAGTCATAAAAAAGAAAATAATGTCAGGAAAAAAAATGAAAAACTAACATGGCCTATTTCCATATCCAAGTAGCAGGCTTATTCGAAAATAAATCAAGTTCTTTCAATTTGCCTTGTCCAGCATCGGGAGATACAAAAGCCAAACAAACTTCCTGGTCATTTTTAAAGTTATATCTAATAGAAGCAAATTCTAGTTGAATATATATGGATAGATAGAATTAATTTTATGGAATAAAGTCACGTGGAATAGATGAATAGTTAGTAATTTAGATGGCTCCAAGAGCTCTGAAGTGCCCCAAATCACACCCTAAATTAAAAACACTAGTTCAGTCGAAATGGAAACACTGGCTGAACCTAATAAAACCAATCAATTATTCTGGACTTTAGATGTGAAAAGCAAAGTTATCAGCTGTTATTTGGTTTAAAGAAAAGTTTTAAATTTGACCAACATACGTTTTTAAAATTTTCCTGCCTTTTGCCAGCTCCAAATGGAATACTCCAGTCCATTTCATAAGCTTTTCAGTGCGCTCACAAGTAGGTCCTATCAGAAAAGAAAGTTACAAGCAAGTATCCCAAATGAACATGGATGCAAAATCCTCAACAAAATATTAGCAAACTGACTTCAACAATACATTAAAAGAACCAGCCATACAGCGGGATCAAGTAGGGTTTACCCTGAGATGCAAGGATGTTTCAACATCTGCTAATCAGTCAATCAATGTCATACATCACAGTAACGAAACCAAGGATAGAAATCATAGGATCTTTTCATTAGATGCAGAAAACCCATTGACAAAATTCCACATGCATTCATAATAACTCTGCAAACTGGTTATAGAGGGGATACACCTTAACAAAATAAAGGCCATATACAACAAATCCACAGCCAACATATACAACATATACAAAAAATCCACAGTCAACAGTGAAAAGCTTTTCCTTTAAGATCAGAAACAAAACAAGGATGCTCACTCTTAACCACTTTTACATACTACTGGAAGTGCTAGCCAGAGCAATTAGACAGAAAAAATGAAGGCATCCAAATTAGAAAGGAAGAAGGAAATTGTCACTATTTGCAGACGACATGATATTATATGTTGAAAACCCTAAAGACTGTACCAAAAAACTTATTAGAACTTAGTGAATTCAGTCAGGTCACAAGATCTAAAATCAATAAATAAAAATCAGCTGTGTTTCTATAAGTCAACAATCAACTATAAGAAAGGGAAATTAAGAAATGATTCCATCTATAATTTCATCAAAATGAATAAAATACTCAGGAATAAATTTAAGCAAGAAGATAAAATATCTGTACATTAAAACCTGTAGGATATTGATAAAAGAAATTGAAGGAAACACAAATAACAAAAAAAGGAAAGACATTTCATGCTCATGTATTAGAAGTAACATTGTTAAAATGTCCATACTATCCAACGCAATCTAGAAACTCGATGCAATCCTATCAAAATTACAATGGCATTTTTCACAGAAATAGACTAAACAATCTTAAATCTGGTATGGAACCAGAAAAGACCTGAAATATCTAAAGCAATCTCGAGAAAGAACAAGAAATCTAGAAGCATCACTCTTTTTAATTTCAAATTATACTATAAAGCTATATCAAAGCAATATGGGGGCATCTAGGTGGCTCAGTTGCTTAGCTTCTGACTCTTGACTTTTGGTTCTGGTCATGATCTTATGGTTGTGGGATTGAGCTCTGCACTGGGCTCTGTGCTGAGCATGGAGCCTGCTTGAGATTCTCTCTCTCTTTCTCTTTCTGCCCCTCCCATTCTTGTGCTCTTTCTCTCTTTCAAAATAAATAAATAAACACTAAAAACAAAAAACAAAACAAACAAAAAAACCCCAAAACAGTAGCATATTGGCATATAGAATAGAGAGCTCAGGAATAAACCCATACAAATGTGGTCAATTAATTTATGACAAAGAAGTCAAGAATGTACAACGTGGAAAGAATCGTGTCCTTCGCAAATGGCGTTAGGGGAGCCTGGGTGGCTTAGTTGGTTAAGTGTCCAAGTCTTGGTTTCGGCTCAAGTCACGAACTCACAGTTTGTGAGTTCGAGCCCCTCGTAGGGTTCTGTGCTGTCAGTGTGGATGGATCCTGTTTGGGATTTTCTTTCTCTCCCTCTCTCTCTGGCCCTCCCCTGCTTGTACTCATTCTGTCAAAATAAATAAAAAAACTTTAAAAAAATGGTGTTGGGAAAACTGGACTGTCACATGTAAAAGAACGAAACCGGACTCCTATCTTATACTATACAGGAAAATCAACTAGAAATGGATTAAAGACTTGAATATAAAATCAGAAACCATAAAACTCCTGGAAGAAAACATGAGGGTTAAGCTCCTTGACATTGATCTTGGCAATAATTTTGTGGATTTATCACCAAAAGCAAAGTCATCAAAACCAAAAATTAACAAGTAGGACTACTTCAAAATAAAATACTTCTTCACAGCAGAGGAAACCATCAACAAAACACAAAAGCAACCTATAGGATGGAAGACAATATTTTCAAATGACTTATCTGAGAAGGGGTTAGCATCCAAAATATATATAGAACTCATACAACTCATAGTGCAAAAACATTTTTTTTAATAGGCAGAGGCACTAAATAGACATTTTTGCAAAGAAGACAAATAGCCAACACGTGCCTGAAAAGATACTCAACATCACTAATCATCAGGAAAACGACAAATCAAAACCACAATGAGTTATCACCTCAAGCCTTTCAGACTATCTTCAAAAAGACGAACGATAGCAGGAGTTTGCAAAGATGTGGAGAAAAAGGAACCCATGTGCAATATTGGTGGGAATGTAAATTGGTGCAGACACTATGAAAAACAGTATAGAAGTTCCTCAAAATATTAAAAATAGAACTACCATATGATTCAGCAATTCCACCTCTGGGTACATATCAAAGGAAATGAAACCACTACCTGAAAGAAGTATCTGAAACTCCATGCTCACTGCAGCATTATTTACAGTAGCCAAGACATGGAAACAACCTAAGTGCCTGTCGATGGATGGACACAAAAAGAAAATGTGGGGTATATGTGTGTGTGTGTATATATATATATATATATATATGTGTGTGTGTGTGTGTGTATATATATGTATATATATTACATATATAAGTATTTATATATACATATAAATATATAAGTAAATATATAAATACATATATGTATATATATGTGTGTGTGTGTGTATATATATATATATATATATATATATGTCAGACAGAAAAACAAATTCTGTATAATCTCACCTATATGTGGAATCTAAAAAGGCCAAACTCAGAAACGGAGAACAGTTTGGTGGTTGCTAGAGGCAGGTGGTGGGGGCTGGGGGAAATGGGTGAAGGTGATGGACAGCATGGTGACTATAGTTGACAATACTGTGTTTTATTTTTGAAAGTTTCTAAAAGAGTAGATCTTAAAAGTGCTCATTGCGTGAAGAACCAATTGTAACTATGAGGTGGTGGCTGCTAACTAAACTGAATGGGATGATCATTTCACAATATGCGCATGTCTCAAATAATTACGTTGTACAGCTTTAATAGTATCATGTTCCATGTCAGTTATATCTCAATAAAACTGGAAAAGATGAAATTCCAAAATAATCAATTTAGAAAGGAAAAAGTATGCGTAAGCTGAAAAAATAGATTGGAATAAATCATGCAGACTAAAGTTTATAGAGGAAAAGAAAAAAATTAAAGAGAAACACATGTAAGAGACAAACAGGAGGTATGATAGAGGGTCTAACAACATGCGTGCTGTGTTTCTAAAAGAAGAACAAGAATGGACTACAAAAGATACTTGGTGATAAGAATAAGAATTTCCACACCAATGGGGAAATCAAGTCTGAGATTCTAAAGTATATTCCAATAAGAATTTTTTTAAACATTTTTTTAATGTTTATTTTTGAGAGAGAGACACAGAGCATGAGTGCGGAAGGGGCAGAGAGCGAGGGAGACACAGAATCAGAGCAGGCTCCAGGCTCTGCACTGTCGGCACAGAGCACAACGTGGGCTCGAACTCACAAGCTATGACATCATGATCTGAGCTGAAGTCGGATGCTTAACTGAGCCAACCCGGCACCCCAAGAATTTTTTTGTTCAGTGAGGAAAAATAGCATACCAAATCACGATGGGGTAAACAAACAAAAGTGAAAAGAGAAGACAGAGAAAAATTTCGAAAGCAGCCTGAGACAAATAGCACAGTATTCACAGAGGGGCAACAATAGTATAAACAGCTGAAAATAGAAAAAAAGAAAAAAGAAATAAAAAAATAAGACAATGGAATATTTAAAGTGCTAAAGGAAAATAATCTGCAACTGAAAATTTTCAACCAAAAAAACTGTACTTCAGAAATGAAGGCGAAATAAAAGTATTTTTAGACAAATCAAAACAGAAAATTCATTACCACCTACACGCTATGCAGGAAATGCTGAAGGGTGCTCTTTAGTCAAAAGAAAAATGATTCCATCTGGAATATCAGTAGTGCAGACACCAGTCGACTTACAGTATAAACTACCATACTATGATTTGAGGAATTTCTTTTTACCTCTAACGATTTTTGCTTTATAAATTTTAATTCCATATCATTTAAAGCATAAATACATATGGATGCCATAACTTCTTGATAAATGTCATCTTTTAACCCTGAGTTTTCATGCTCAGTCCAACAGAATGCTTTTTTACTCAGAAACATATTTAAGTAGTTATCACGGTTATCAGTGCAGGTATTAATAAATTTATTTTTGTCCATTCATTTGGGGTAATTTGTCTGTTATATGTATCTAGTAATAAAAAATGCAACTGATTTTTTTAAATTGGATTTTTAGAATTTGTGCCTTTCTATATTTGAGGATTTAATTCATCCCACTTATTATGTTTATTGACCTGTTTGACCCTTCCTTGCCATTTTTCTGCAGGTTTTATATTTGCTGTGTCTGAATTTCATATTCTTATTGGTAGTTTGATTACTCAATTTATTCTATTCCTTTTGTCATCTCATGGGCTTAAAACTCTGTGTGTGTGTGTGTGTGTGTGTGTGTGTATCTTTTTTACTCTAGATCACACTCATAACTTTTTACAAATGAATTTAATTTGTTGTTCAATATCAAGGATTAAACTATACTTGCACAGTCCTCTAATGAAACAAGACAGTCATGTTATTACCTATCCTCTTCACCATATCTAATTAAAATCAAATTGAAATTTATTTCCAGGTTGGTTTGATTTGTTTGCATTTGCATCATGGCCCTATCAGTTTAGAAATCTTTTCTTACATTGTATTAAATTTCAGATTTACACTGGCAGAGATTGCTTAGGTATCCCCACAGGTTTTCTTTTTCTTTGCTCCTCGTTTTTTCTTATATTGCGTGTACACTCTCTTTTATCCGCTCTTCCTCTCGCCAGATTCTATTGTCAAAAAATTTTGTTCAGAGACAGGGAGTATGTACTTTCTAAGTAGTAGTACATCTGAAATATGTGTTTTATGCATACGTACTGTCTTCCCTTAGCACTTTAGGGGTGCCTGAGTGGCTCAGTTGGTTAAGCATCTGACTCTTGATTTCGGCTCAGGTCGTGATCTCACAGTGGTGAGACAGAGTCCTGCATCAGGCTCTGTGCTGACAGCGTGGAACCTGCTTGGGATTCTCTTTGTCCCTCTCTCTCTCTGCCCCTCTCCTGCTCATGTGTGCATGCTCTCTCTCTCTCTCTCAAAAAAAAAAAAAAAAAAGAAAAGAAAAGAAAAGACAAAAAGGAAAAAAAAGTTGAGCCTTTCTGGAGGGACCAAATAAAATGAATGGTGCTACACACTGGTGGACATCGTGAGTCTCAGTGCTATAGATTCTACTGCCATTTCCATCATAACCTTGTGCGGAAGGCTCACCTCAGGGTTCGTCAATACAGATACGACGATTTGGAAGCCTGGTTGACTTATTTATCATCAGGTTTTGTGCAGTTGATCAATGTGTGGCAGCACGTCTAGATTTAATAGAAAGCATCAGCAAGGAATCATTGTCACTGACATCCATCTCGTGACCACCTCGTGCACCCCCTTGTTAAGTCACCTAATAGACATTACTTCTGTGAGAAAGGTTCAATTATGGGAGTGGTGCTTGCTACAAGCACTCACTGGTCAGGCAGGAAGCACTGTTCACATTTTCAATTTTAAACTTCTTTGAAGGAAGCTGTGAGACGGAGTTTCGAGTAAGAGGCACTGAAACAAATTAACAGCAACGCTTTTGCCTCGCCGCGATTGTCCCCCATTCAAGTCTGCAGTTTTTCAGTTTCTCATTGTTTGCCTCTCGCTAGCATTTTCACCTAAAAGATACAAAAGCATGAGTTTTTCTTAAAGAAATGTAAGGCTACATCCCTGGTTTAAAATGCTCCAAGACTATTCATCATGAACTAATATTTTTAAAACAAAATGCAGTAGTCTCTATGCCCCTGTTGTGATATCTAACTATTTCCAACTGAGCATTAGTCATTTGTCCTGGGATTTTCCACAGTATTTTCCATGCACTTCCATATGTTCTTCTAGTTATTTAGTTTCTTGGTTTTCTCCCCTAGTATTTTGTGTAAGGAAAATTTCTCACAATAGACACTATGTACTCCAATTTTGCAGAGTTCCTATAGCAAGCACATGTGTAATTGAATAACCAGATGCATATTTGCAGGGTTTGTTTTTGTTTTTGGTTTTGGCCTTAATGAAGAGATAACATGATTTAAGAATTTATATTTGGAAAGTATATCTGGAAATTTCTAATAAACCAGCAACTATAAAAATTTCACATCATAGAAAACTTGTCTTCATTATGTCAGCATTTCACTGTATTTCACTACATCTCTGTTTAAAGAGAACAGACCAAAAAAAAAAACAAAACAAAAAACAAAATAACAAACAAACAAAAAACCCCACCACTGCATTATTTGCATTTAGCATTTCTTTGAGCTTTATTAAGAAGCAAAATGTTTGCCATACTGCCACTGGCCTTTTTATGCTGGCAAAAATACAAACTATATTACAAAAACAAATTAAGATTGAGTGAAAAATAAGCCATAGAGACACAAAAGGCCCTAATGATTTTGTCATTCAGTATCAGTGTTGCAAGTGATTAAAAACAGAGAGAGACTAATTGGTTCATGGCCTTAATTTTATTGTTTTCAAGAAATCTACAAAACCTCATCCTTTCAACCAAACATTTGCTTGGAACTTTTGAAACTGATTTGAAATTTAGGATTTCTTTCCTTGTTTAATCCTTTTCTTCTTTACAGTACCTGGAAGGCTTCATAGGTCACATTTTCTTAATTCATCTGAGGTAGGAAACTCCTTTCTTTACATGTTACTTGTGCTATTCATTCCCATTTGCTAAACAGAACTCTCCAGGAGAGTAATAGCAAATAAATAAATGAATAAATAAACAAACAAACAAATACTACCAACAGAATAGCACTTGTGCATTGCATCTAATTTCATATTTATCTCAGCCCAGAGAGCACATTTTGGTTTGCTGTGTCTCCAGCTGAATGAATGGAAACCTGGATTCATCAGAGGTGCAGATGTATTGTCTGCTTTCAGCGTTTCTACCCTGGAAATAGGACTTTAAAAATTACTGGCAATGATGCTTCATTCGGTACAACAGCAGGGGAGCTTTGCTCTAAATAGGGAAAACTTTGCAACAATTAATGCTGTAAAATAATAGAGGGACTGCCTCTATGATCATAAATTCTGGGTCTCCAGGGAGTGTTCGGCAACCTTTTATTGGGAAAATTGCAGAGTTCAACAAGATAATCATTAAGGGTATTCTGACTGTTATTTCTATGACACACTCACCATGTCGGCAGTGGAAGATAGAGAAGAAAAAGATATGAAATATACATTGAACAGTCTCACTTCATGAACTCAAGGAATTTACTCTCCCACCTGGTAGACGAGACAAATAGAACAATAGCTTCAATGCTAATATCCCTGGCAGTGACCAGTGTTCTGGGATTTCAGAGGTAGCAAGAACTAACGAGAAGTGATGCAAACTGGTTAGTGTTTAACTGCAAACTAGATTGTTGACTGGTGTAAGAAAAATGGTACAGATTAACCAGGCAGAATTGAAGAAACCATCTTCCAGGTAGAATAACAAGGAGTAAAGAGGAGGAGGGAATAAGCATTGCCTGCAAGAAAACCTGTTGGGATGAGTTAGGAAAACAGATCCCAGGAATTATTTTACTCTCCATCTCATTCTACTGTCAGAGGCAATGAAATTGCCTGAAACAATGTCTGAAACATTCAAATTTGGGGACTTTCCCAAAGTATTGCATTAGGGCTGACCACTGTCTATATTCCATCCTCTAGCATCACCCTTTACCCCCAAGCCAACATCATGAAGGGTAGAACCACCACCATTCATGGAAGTTCATGGATCTCTACATAGAATTTGTTAAGGAGATTCCAATACCAATTTGCTTTGTCATTTTTACTGCATGGACACGAACAAAATTGCTGACATGTGCTTGAGCAGAAACCAAACAAAAACAACAAATAATGGCTGAATGGGTAAATAGAAGGTGTGATTTTACTGTGTGTACAAAAAGAAGTCTTCGTCCCCAAATCATCATATTTCCGTAAGTCAGTATGATCAAAACACAATAGCAGTTCTCTGCTATGATTCTTTGTTATTTGAAGGATTAATTAGCTATAAAATGGTACATTGATATTTTAAATACAGGAAAAATGCTGCACACCCAATGATGGTTTGTGGTGCTCTCTTTCAGCTTAAAAAATAGCTTGTTTTTCTTAAAGTAACTGGCCTTTGAAATCATATTTTGCCGGCCACAAATTGGTGTTAGTTTACATATAAGCCAGACGTCCAATGCTGACTTCAGAGGTTAACTATTGAAGGGTGAGTCAACAGAAGCCTGCGTATAAGAACATTATAATAAAAAGCAAGTCACAGAGATCAGATTCTCATCAGGAAAACCTCTGTCTCTTTATAATTTCTGTGCAACATTGTTTTGAGTAACCTTTGAAATCCTGACGGGGGGAAAAAACAAACCAGGCTTTGGCTGACATTTACAGCAAAATCAGATCCTTCATCACAACTGGAGGGTGTATAATGAGTGGGTGTTTTAGCGTAGACAATGGAGGGAGTTCTTCAAGTCTGTTTTACATCAGCTCATGTTGGCAGGTAATGCCCTTATTGCTGCCACTGTTTTGTTAAGAAGGAAGAATGTGGTGTAAATCCCCTTAAAATTAGAAATAAGGCACCAACTCTCCCACCCCACAACATGAGTTCATTCCACTAAAATGACTTCTTTTAGAATGGTTAAGGAAGGTCTCAGACCCACACCTTGCTCCACCCAATTACTGGAAACCTTTTATTTTTTTTTCCTCTGTGGGCTTCATGGTGACAGCCTTAGAGTGGAATGTGAATGCCTTTTCTATAACCTAAGCAATGAATCATACCAGATTTGTGAATAATGCTTAGGCTCAATTTGAGACAGAGGCAAACAAGCCAGAAAAACCAGTGTCAAGAGAACTTGAACTGAATCAGACAAGGTTATTTACTGTCAACATTTGAATCAAAGGCAGCCAAAAATCCAAGGTGAAGGCATGCTGTCCCTAAAGATTACAGTCAGACACTGAATCAAAACCAATTCCTTGTATTTCTAAATCAATGTAGTGGTTATGGTATCTATTTGATTTTTATAAATGCTTGGCTGGCTCCTATCAGGAGAGCATAAGTTCACACGGAAAATACAAGCGGTAATAATCAATAGCTTTTGGAGTGAAGAATGAAATCGTCTATACAGTGAGCCGCCATTCTGAAACCACCTCTGAGGAATTGCAAGGACACATGAGAAAAGCAACTGCCTTTCAAAACAAATGCAATAAATGTCACCCCACCGATTTTAAAAAGCTGAGAAAGTTTAAGAATGATCTCTAAGTAATTCAAATTTTACAAACTTTAAGCAAGAACGTTTTGATGCTAAAGTAAATGGCTTAATGTTTCTAGAAACTTACATAGCAAAACCAGGGATACATGCATCCTGTCCTCCCTTGAAACACAGCCTCCGAAAGGCAATTCTAACTTTAGACATTTAGTACACAAATTTCTATAATGATCATAAAATTAAGAAGCAAATGTGTAAAGCTAATCACTAATTTGTTTCTGGTTTCTAGTTTTCTCCTTTTTCTGACTTTGATGAATCGATAAATAAGTTCTTATCATTCCAGGTACCTACAGAACATGCAAAATGGTCAAGAAGCCAAAGGGAAGAACACTAATCATGCTGTTTTGTCCTTTTTTCCGCCCTGTCCTTGTGGGCGTTTTCATCATCCTAGAGGAGGTATTTGTGAGTTAGTTTATCTTGGAGATCCTTAGACCATGCCACATAACAGAACAGAAAGTCCTCTAGAATGACCATCACTAAACTAATAACGACTACCATTTATCTGGCCCTTAATATGTGCAAGACAAAATACGAGCAGTCTACATACAGGGCTGCATTTGTCTCTTGTAAGTGTCCTAAGAGGTGGATCTTATTATCTTTTTTAATTTTTTAATATTTATTTTTTTATTTTTGAGAGAGAGAGAGAGAGGCAGAGCATGAGCAGGGGAGGAGCAGAGAGAGACAGAGGCACAGAATCCGAAGCAGACTCCAGGGTCTGAACTATCAGCACATAGCCTGGCGTGGGGCTTGAACTCACGACCATGAGATCATGACCTGAGCCAAAGTCAGACACTTAACCAACTGAGCCACCCAGGTGTCCCAAGGTGGATCTTATTATTATGCTCAGTTGATGAGGAGGAAAGAAAATTAGAAATCCTAAGTAAATTACCCAAAAAGAGAAAACAAGTTGAGGAAATAAGAGACAAAGTTAGGATTCAAACCCAGGCTCATCTATTTGGGTGTCTACAGTTTTAACAATTATACAATATTGACTGTATATTGCTACAGTATTTGATTGTTTGCGGTGAGCACAAAAATTGGTATATGAAGGGTGTATACTCTAGACACAGGGTATATTTGAGACTGTAAAGATAATCCAATTTGATGAGGTTAGAGGCAATGCATAGTGTATACAGAAGAAAGAGAAAAAAGAAAAATAAAGGATTTTGGTACCTAAGATAGAAAATGGTGAAACTAATGCATAGAACTGACCATAAGTCATCTAGCCAATTTTTTCCAACCACAAATAACTGAGCGTTTATTAACTACTGTGTGTTGTACATCACCACAGAAGACGTAAGCAGAAGTCTAATTGGGTTACTGCCTAACCTGTAAGCACCAGAGTACAGGGAAAATTTTTGAATGCCTTCAGAGAGGAACAAGCACACTAATAGCAGGAAACCACTTTTGAATGTGAAATGTGATGTATATGGCCTCCACTTAATGGGCACTAAGTAAGAAAGAAGAGACTATAAGCAAAGAGAATCAGTATAAGTAAGACTAAGTGAATCCAGGGGCACCTGTGTGGCTCAGTCGATTAGGCAGCTGACTCTGATTTTGGCTCAGGTGAAGATCTCACAGTTCATGGGATGGAGTCCCAAGTCAGGCTCTGTGCTGACAGCACGGAGCGTGCTTAGGATTTTCTCTCTCCTTCTCTCTCTCTCTCTGCACCTCCCCTGCTCATGCTCTCTCTCTCTCTCTAAATACATAAATAAATAACCATTAAAAAAAAAAAAGACTGAATGAAACCAAGCTCAAATGGAATGGAGAACCCAGAACTGGTTGCTAGAAAGAGAGCAACTTAAAATAGAAACATGTGTCCAGTATTTAAGTAATGAATCTTAGACATGCTAGAAAAAGATGAGGAAGTGATTGTCATAAAGGCTGAAAAGCAGCAATTAGAACAGAATAATTTCTATCCTGTTTTATTTAATTTTCTATTCATAAAAACCAAAATAAGTAAGGAAGTGGATGGAATTAATTGTTCCAACAATGTCTTTTTTTCTTTAAATATTATTTATTTATTTTGAGAGAAAGAAAGTGCACATGTGAGTTGTAGGGGGAAAGTATAGAGAGAGAGTGACAGCGAGAATCCCAAGGAAACTCTTCACTGTCAGCACAAAGTCTGACATGGCGCTCGATCTCAGGGCTGTGAGATCATGACTGTGAGATCATGACCTGAACCGAAATCAAGAGTCAGCTGCTTAACCAACTGAGCCACCCAGGCACCCCCAACAAACACTTCTTGACTGCGCACATTTCAGGGCAGTGTGGGTGGGTCATGCTAAAATGAATGCATCATACAACCTCATATCAAAAAAACAACCTGATTAAAAAATGAACAGAAGACTTGAATAGACACAGTCTACATTTTCAAGAGGTTCCCACTCCAGTAAGCAAGATATGGCCAAATACTCACACCAGGGCATCATAAAGAAAGTGCCACAGACAGGTAGAAAGTGTAATGGGTGCTCAGAATTACTTGCCAAGATGACCAGAAGATAACATAAAAGGGCTGATATTTGAGCTGTGCTTGAAAGAAAGGGCAAGATTAAAGAGATGTAGATGATAGGAGAGTTTCCATGTAGAAGAAGTCAGTGAAGTGAGAAACACCAGGAAGAATAGATATTTTGAGTGAAACACAATTCTGAGCATATAAATACATGCTGGGGAAAAGCAGCTAAAGTTGGAAGAGTGTGGTAGGAATTGATGTGGAACTGCCTTAAATGCTACTGGGCCTCCTTTAGCAAATAATTGCCTTAAGTCCTTCCTTTGAACTTGATGTAGAAGAGGCAAGTTTAGCAGAGAGTAGCAAAATGCAATTTATGCTTGCAGATAATTAACTGACATGTGCTTTTCAACTACAGGCACAATTTTGAGTATTTTGATCTGTGTGAATATGGAAGTTTTACATGGATCCCAGTTTGTGACAAACATAACGCTAAGCAGCAACTGATTAGGCTTTTAAGAAATTTAGTATGAAAATCACATTTCTGAAACTCGAAGTGTGTCAATTAATACATACAATTTAGTGTCATGTCATGTGTAGATTCAGAGAATGATGAAAACATTTGGTAATAAATGAATTCTCCCCCCCAAAAAAGAAGGTGAAGAAATTTATTTTCAGTCCAGTTCCAGGAAACTAGAATAGCAGGAGTTTGCAAAGTAAACACAAGTAAAATTGTAGTCCAAATAGGATTTTCATTGTATTGTAAAGAAAAAGTAAGCAACTCTATTTTATTTTATTTTTAATTATTTTTATTTTTTTATTTTAGAGAGAGAGAGACAGCAGGGGAGAAGAGTAGAGGGCGAAAGAGAGAATCTCAAGCAGACTCCTTGCTCAACACGGAGCCTGATGTGGGACTTGATCCCATGACCTTTGAATCATGAGTTGAAATCAAGAGTCAGACGCTCAACCGACTGAGCCACCCAGGTGCCTCCAGCTCTGTTTTAGAAATATATGTGAGTCTATAGAGGTGTTTGTATGTGTATGTGAAAATACCCTCACACAACAGTACTTCTCCATATTGCTGAGATTGTTTTATTTTGTAATAACCATCTTCCTGTGGATAAACAGCATGGGAAGAATGGAAGCCAGATGTTTACATGAAGTCCAGCCAAGAAAAGATGTCCATAACCAATTATTTTGACTGCTTATATATAAGAAAATATGAATTATCTTCAATAAGATAAATCCCAAAGCTAAATGGTTTAAAAAATTATATCCTTGAGGCGCCTGGGTGGCTCAGTCGGTTAAGCGGCCGACTTCGGCTCAGGTCATGATCTCGCAGTTTGTGAGTTCAAGCCCCTCGTCGGGCTCTGTGCTGACAGCTCAAAGCCTGGAGCCTGCTTCAGATTCTGTGTCTCCCTCTCTCTCTCTCTGTGCCCCTCCCCCACTTGTGCTCTGTCTCTCAAAAATGAATAAATGTAAAAATAAAAAAATTTTAAAAAATTATATCCTCATATAATCCAAGAAGCTAAATTGATAGTTCCCTTTATTATTGACTTAATTAAACCATCATCAGTATTATAATTTTAAATTTTATGCAAAAGAAATTATTAGTAAACATTTTAAATTTATATTCTAGATGTAATATGGTCTGACAACAACTATTGTGTAATTTAAAACTGAGGGTCCTTGGGGCACATGGGTGGCTCAGTCAATTAAAAGCCCAACTCTTTTTTAAATTTTTTTTTTTTCAACATTTTTTATTTATTTTTTGGGACAGAGAGAGACAGAGCATGAACGGGGGAGGGGCAGAGAGAGAGGGAGACACAGAATCGGAAACAGGCTCCAGGCTCCGAGCCATCAGCCCAGAGCCTGACGCGGGGCTCGAACTCACGGACCGCAAGATCGTGACCTGGCTGAAGTCGGACGCTTAACCGACTGCGCCACCCAGGCGCCCCAAAAGCCCAACTCTTGATTTCGGCTCAGGTCGTGATCTCATGGTTCCTGAGTTCGAGCCCTGCATCAGGCTTTACACTGACAGTGTGAAGCCTGCTTGGGATTCTGTCTCTCACCTCTCTCTCCACCCGTCCTGCATGCTCTCTCTCTCTCTCAAAATAAATAAATAAACTTAAAAAGTAAATAAACAAAATAGATATAACTGGGGGTCCTATAATTGAAATTAAACCTAAATTTACCAAACTTCAAATTAAAGTTCAAAATCTTGCAAATATTTAATTCAAAATTAGCTCAATTTTATTCTTCAGATTTATCATGAAAGCAAAAGATGACAGTGTGGGTAATTGCCATCAGAAATACTTTTATTTCTGTAGAGATATTATCCTGTCTTCTCCATTTTTGCGCGTGCCCTCAAAAGATGTCATAGTCAGCCAGAAAGAATAGCCCCTGCATTAGCGTGGGCATACCACAGGTTATTGTATCATTGCTTCCATTGCTCTAGGATACTGAGTACCATTTGCTGATTCAGAAATTGCAATTAAAATATCGTAAGGTCAAACAAAAGGGAATATTTTAATAAAAATGTGTTGGCCCCTTAGCACCGCACATATTCTGTCGGATCATATAAAAAATCATGCTTTGTACCATATACCAATGATGTGTTGAATCACAGCAACAACAACAAGTATTTTAGTTCTTTGGTACTCTGAACGGTGGCCTGACAATATGGATGAAACCAGAGGACATTAAACTAAGTGAAATAAGACAGTCACAGAGGTTAAACACTGAATGATTCTACTTATACAAAGTACCTAAAATAGCCAAACTCATAAAAGAAGAGAGTAGCATGGTGATTGCCAGGATCTGGCAGGGAGGGGAAAATGGGGAAATGAACCTCAATGGGTATAAAGTTTCAGTTACACAAGATGAATACACTCTAGAGATCTGCTGTACAAGAGAGTACTTACAGTTAATAATATGGTATTGTGCACTTTAAAACATGTGAAGACGATTGATTTCCTGTTAAGTATTCTCACCACACACAAGTAGAAGAACACAAGGAAATTTGGGAAGCTACTTGAAACGTTCAGTACCTGCATTGTAGTGATGGCATCTTGGGTGTATGCAATGTCCAAACTCATCAACATATAAAATATGTGCAATTTTTGTGTATCAGTTATACTTCAGTAAAATTAAAAAAAATTGTCTTCTGGATTTTTAAAAATATTTTAGTGACATTGCAGAAAACATAAAACAAAAATTATTTTCTTGTCCAAATACAAACTAAACTTTGCTCATTTATCTGCATGTTTGATTGATAGTGCAAATGTAAATTTTGGCAATTTCTGTTTAGTCTATAAGCTTCTTACTTCTCTTTAGAAAAGAAAAAGATCGGGGTGCCTGGGTGGCGCAGTCGGTTGAGTGGCCGGCTTTGGCTCAGGTCATGATCTCACAGTCCATGAGTTCGAGCCCCGCATCGGGCTCTGTGCTGACTGCTCAGAGCCTGGAGCCTGTTTCAGATTCTGTGTCTCCCTCTCTCTGCCCCTCCCCCATTCATGCTCTGTTTCTCTCTGTCTCAAAAATAAATAAACGTTAAAAAAAAATTAAAAAAGAAAAAGATCCTGCAAATTCCTGCATACCTAGCACACAACATTGCTAGATAGGGATGTGATTTGCTTACTGATGATATTTAAGTTTCCATAATGATAGCTTTGGGTCGCTTTTCAGTTTCTTCAAAATGTGCAGAAGCGATTAATGAAATTTTGACTTGACACAAATGAAAGAAGTTACTCTCCTTAGACATATGCCTACAAGATGGCTCTCATTGCTAGACATAAAAAAGATGTTTAAATGTGGGCCTGCTGTAATATATTTTCAAAATATGGGACAAGAAGATGTTCTCTAATTCAACATATTGAGAACGAGAGTGCAGAAAAAGATAATAGTCAAAGAGAAAAAGATAATAGTCAAACATAAATTTATATGTTGAATCTCCAAAATTGCTTGTTGATCTTGGAAGAGGGCAGAGAAGCCTAAAAAGGATGAACTGATTGCAGTTGAATTGTTCGATACTATCTGTAGATGGTTAAACTCACCCAGCAAAAAATTACTTCTTTTAGGGAAAAAAGCCTGTTTCAGAACTCAAAAAAAAATGTAAGCAGTGAAGGGCAGGCAAAATAAGCAAGAGTTTTTCAACTTCTTTACTAAAACTTCAAGTTCATTTCACAAGTTTAAATTATCTATGTAATAAAAATAATAATAAACATTTGCCTGGAGAAAGAAAATTATAACTTAGGATGACATTCACTGTGCCTCCCAGGGTTTAAAATTGATGGACATTTTAGACATTGGGAGCCTATATGATGCATTTGCAGACCAAAAGTTCCTGATTGACAAATGACTGATCTGGCAAAACACAATGTAGATACAAAGTGGATAGACATTTTTTGAGATCCGAAAACTAATTTTATACAAGTCTAAACTTACCTTCTGTTGCTGTGAGGTCAAATCCTAAGTATTCCATGCTCAAATGCTTTTGGTTGAGAGGTGATTAACTTGACATCATCACATTGGAAGGATACCAGGAATCAGTGTAATCTGGGCTTGATTAGAAGAGAAATGCAAGTCAACATGCTTTTTTTTTTATGGTGTTCAATTTACCACTACATAAAAGAAAAGAAGAATGTCTTGAAAGTTTCAGGAAGTTCAGAGAGTATTTCTGGCAGAAGAAATAGAAATACTAGAAATATCCTAATGTATTACTGGTATGAAAGAAATTAAAAAATTGTTATACTTTTCTCGTACATTCCACTGTCAGCTGTGCTGACAACTCAGAGCCTGGAGCCTGCTTTGGGTTCTGGGTCTCCCTCTCTCTCTCTGCTCCTCTCCCTCTCCCCTTCTGTGTGTGTGTGTCTCTCAAAAAATGAATACGTGTTAAAAAAATTGTTTAATTAAAAAAATAATAGCATTTGTTTGATATGACTGTGTCCCAGATTGGCTGGCTAACAAGTTGGTTTCCATAATGCAAATCTGAATTCTGGTTCAACCGTTTACTAGCAATGTAGCCATGAACAAATCACATAACTTTCCTCAGCCAACACTCCTCATCTTACAAAATAATTATAAACAGTAATAACCCTTTAGAGGTTGTCAAGATGTTTAGAGATGGTAGATTGTCCTGTAGT
Organism: Panthera uncia; assembly: GCF_023721935.1. Classification (NCBI taxonomy): domain Eukaryota; kingdom Metazoa; phylum Chordata; class Mammalia; order Carnivora; family Felidae; genus Panthera; species Panthera uncia. The sequence continues at coordinate 63,191,096 of NC_064812.1, read as the reverse complement.
AAATGATCAATAAATATGAGCTCTTTTTTCAGTATAATTGTCCCATCTGAAACTATAAATCCACAGTGAGGTCTGCCATGGGGATGTTGTTTTCCATTATAAAGTTCATCTTTTCCTGACTATGTGACCTCATGGTCCTCAGTTTGCTTGTTGTTCAAGTCCTTCTTCTCTGAGGTTTTATAATGCACTGTGTGCAGGTTTAAATTTGGACTAAGTCATGTCTGACTCTTCTCTCATCAATTTTTGAGTCCATTGCACAGTTTAATTATCTTAATTGATGTATTTCTTTTTTAACATTTCCGAGTACTTTCCATTCACATCAGTTCCTTTCAGGGAAAAAAAAAAAACCTATCATCTACTTCTGATTGTACCACTTTGGATACTCAATTTGTTCTATATTATCAACCAATATTGGATATGAAGGATATCCATACATCATGGGCAGGAAAGCACTGAAGGCTGGGAATTACCAAATGACTTCTCTTCAGGGAAAGTAGTGATTTAGGGGAAGATTTGTGAAGTATGGCCTTTTGTTTCTTAACTTAAGTGTACTAGCTAGAAACATTTCGAAGGAGAGAAACAGGAAAACACCAGAGAGAGACTGTCAGTTTGTCTCCTAAAGGGGTAATTTTCTAGTGGCGTTGTGCCAGGAACTGGTTTTTCCCATAGTCCTTTCCCATCCCTGAAACACAGTCACAGACTGTGTGGACGGTCAGCACAAACTGTGTCATCAGTCAGAGAAGGCAAACAGGAGAGAAATGTGAGGTTCAGCTTGTGGTTAGGGTGACCATGAAGCCAGAATGATTGGCGGAGCCAGGAGAGTCAATGTGGTGTAATCAGACAAAGACAAGGATGTGACCAATGCAATCATTTGCTTTATGACTCTGAGGCCAGCTCAGAGACTTTAGAAGATGAGATGGCCTGAAATCTCTCTTAAGGGAGGATGTGGACAACATTTTTTTTTAAAGTAAACTTTGGAGAGATCAAATAGAAAGAACTGCACAATAACAGAATCTCATACCAAAAAAAACCCTGAAAAGTAAATATAATACAAAAAATAGCAAGTAAGATAACAGTATCATGTGAATTACTAACCATGTCCTCTTCCAAATTTAAATATGTACAAGTCAGTGGAGAATGTCATGCCCCTGGAGAACCCTTAGAATGTTAAGTCACTGTTCATTAAGAGGAGATGGGTTCTTCCAGAGGTGTTGGTGTAAGAACTTATGGGGTTATGGGGGGTACCCTCCTCCAGGGATGAGGGGTCAATGGTTACAAGTATTACTGACAAAGGAATGAATTTACATTGGATTCTGTGTTTTTGAGGAATTAAACTTCCAGGCCTTAGAATTTAAATTTTGGGGAGTGGAAAATAAGATATTGAATCTCAGTCCATGAGAGACCACAGGATTACTCATTGCTCACTTCCTTTGGGTATTTGGTTAGTGCTAGTATAAGAGAGGGTGAATATAGGCAGGTATGTATGTAATCTACAGAAGTCCAACATAGGAAGAACAAATATTGTTAAAATGTCTATACTACACAAAGAAATCTACATATTCAATGCAATCCCTATCAAAATAACACCAGCATTCTTCACAGAGCTAGAACAAACAATCCTAAAATTTTCATGGAACCAAAAAACACCCTGAATAGCCAAAGCAATCCTGAAAAAGAAAACCAAAGCTGGAGGCATCACAAGCCTGGACTTCAAGATGTATTACAAAGCTGTAATTGTCAAGACAGTATGGTACTGGAACAAAACAGACACTCAGATCAATGGAACAAAATAGAGAACCCAGAAATGGACACAAATGTATGGCCAACTAATCTTTGACAAAGCAGGAAATAATATCCAGTGTAAACAAGACAGTCTCTTCAGCAAACGGTGTTTGGAAAACTGGACAGCAATATGCAGAAGAATGAACCCGGCCACTTTCTTACACCATACACAAAAATAAACTCAAAATGGATGAAAGCCCTAAATGTAAGACAGGAAGCCATCAAAATCCTAGAGGAGAGACCATGGTGGGAGGAGAAGGAAAAAAAAAAGTTAGAGAGGGAGGGAGCCAAACCATAAGAGACTCTTAAAAACTGAGAATAAACTGAGGGTTGATGGGGGGTGGGAGGGAGGGGAAAGTGGGTGATAAGCATTGAGAAGGGCACCTGTTGGGATGAGCACTGGGTGTTGTATGGAAACCAATTTGACAATAAATTTCATATTAAAAAAAAATCCTAGAGAAGAAAGCAGGCAAAAACCTCTTTGACCTCAGCCACAGGAACTCCTTACTTGATAGGTATCCAGAGGCAAGGGAAACAAAAGCAAAAATGAACTATTGGGACCTCATCAAGAGGGGGCTGCAGTGGCTGCAGTGGCTGCAGCAACTTCTTACTCAACATGTCTCTGGAGGCAAGGGAAACAAAAGCAAAAATGAACCACTGGGACCTCATCAAAATAAAAAGCTTCTGCACAGTGAAGGAAACAATCAGTAAAACTAAAAGGCAACCAACAGAATGGGAGAAGATATTGGCAAATGACATATCAGATAAAGAGTTAGTATCCAAAACCTATAAAGAACTTATCAAACTCAACACCCAAAAAACAAATAATCTAGTGAAGTAATGGGCAAAAGACATGAATAGACACTTTTCCAAAGAAGATATCCAGATGGCTAATGAATGGACACATGAAAAGATGCTCAACATCACTCATCATCAGGGAGATACAAATCAAAACCACAATGAGATACCACCTCACACCTGTCAGAAGGGCTCACATTAACAACTCAGGCAAGAACAGATGTTGGTGAGGATGTGGAGAAAGAGGAGCCCTTTTGCATTGTTGGTGGGAATGCAAGCCGGTGCAGCCACTCTGGAAAGCAGTATGGAGATTCCTCAAAAAATTAAAATAAAACTACCGTACTACACAGCAATTGCACTACTAGGTATTTATCCAAAGGATACAAAAATGCTGATTCGAAGGGGCACATGTACCCCAATGTTTATAGCAGCACTATCAACAATAGCCAAATTATGGAAGGAGCCCAAATGCCCGTAGACTGATAAATGGATAAAGAAGAAGTGTTTTTTATATATATATATATATATACACACACACACACACACACACACACACACACACACAATGGAATATTACTTGGTGATAAAAAAGAGAATGAAACCTCGTCATTTACAGCAACGTAGATGGAACTAGAGTGTATTATTCTAAGCAAAATAAGTCAGAGAAAGACAGATACATGATTTCATTCATGTGTGGAATTTAAGAAAGAAAACAGAATGAACATAGGGGAAGGGAAGGAAAAATAAGGTAAAAACAGAGAGCTGGAGACAAACCATAAGAGACTCTTAAATACAGAGAAAAAACTGAGGGTTGCTGGCAGGGAGTAGGTGGGAGAAGGGCTAAATGAGTGAAGGACATTAAGGAGGACACTTGTTGGGATGAGCACTGAGTGTTATATGTAAGTGATGAATCACTAAATTCTCTTCCTGAAATTATTACACTAATATGTTAACTTGGATTTAAATTTTTAAAAATTTAAAATACATACATACATACATACATGCATAAAAATAAAAGAGCTCAACGATGACAGTGGGAGTTTAAAGAATCCAAGTATGGGACACCTTCGTTAGAGTTTAGTCTAGAGAGAAAGGGATTATACTTGCTTTTGCAGAGAGAAAGAGAGAGCAAATGAGATCTTACCGTGGGAGTACCAAACCACAGAAGGCCACCATTGTCACACCATGTAGGGTCAATTTCTGAAAGTGACACCACATGGCAGCAAGAGGTAGGTGCAATAATAGACTGATAAACTGTTAACACTAGCCTGAATTTGATACAGAAGCCAATTGCTACTCCATTTTCCATTTGGGGATGTGTAATACCCTTGGGTTCGTGGAAAATCCAGGGGGAGGAGAAGGAACTAGAATTCTTGCTATCAAAGTAGGTGTTGAATCCATCAATTACACTGAAAATTAATAGAGACAGGACTATATTCTCACACCAGGTGGTAGAGCATGTATTCAGTCTGCAAAAAGTACAACTTGTTTATTTTTAGAGATTTCTACATTTTTAATGAACTAGCTTTCAAAGACATCACTAGATCTCATAGTGTTCCACTGGAATATAAACTTCATGAGGTTTATATAGTAAACCTCATGGGAATATAGTATGCTCCCAATAAATACTTCTTGTATAAATGAATAGAAGTTTTATTCATAATAATATTTTGAACTTCATAAATACTAATTAAATATAGAGGTTGCTAAAGTGAACAGAAAAAAAATACAAACACGTCAGTTGATTTGGTTTGCATATCACAGATAAGTAAATATTTTAAATTTACCTAGGCCTAAGAAAATAAAACATAATTCATTTAAATATAGAGAAACACTTATGGATATTTATATTATGCCAGAGACTGTTCTAAAATTTAATGGAAAGAGCAGGTTCCTGTTTTTAAGGAATCTATTGAAAGGGATGTACATTCCAAAGAGACATTACAATTCACTTTAACAGTGGTATGTGGACAGTATTCAGGAAGACTGGAGTGATGGATCTAAAGCAAACTGAAATGAAGGGTCTTATGACAGGCTCTATGAAAATGGCCCCTGAATGAACCTTTAAACAATAAGGCAAAGAATAGTTAGCAAAGAACAGGAAAAGATCCAGGTACAAAGTATGTACAAACCATGGATAGACAGAGCATCTTGTGTTTTAGGAGAAACTATATGTACATAGTTTGATATGGCAAGAGAAAAGAATGCAAGGAAGGGTGTATCAGTCAGAAGCAGAACCACTAGGAGGCAGATAGGTGATAGATGATAGATAGATAGATGACAGATAGATGATAGATAGATAGATAGGAAGGTAAGTAGATAGATAGATAGATAGATAGATAGATAGATAATAGATTGATAGATGATATAGATAGGTAGATAGATGGATAGATAGATACTAGATTGATAGATTGATAGATAGGTAGATTGAGGTAGATAATAATAATAATAGATAAATAATAATAGTAGATGATAGATAGTTGATAGATGATAGATAATGATGATAGATAGATAGATAGATAGATATAAATAGATATACAGATATAAAATTTAATAGTTATTTAAGCTGATGCAAATATGGGAACTGATTAAGCAGTTTCTGTAGTGCTGATGTCTTTACTGACAAAGGTTTCCTACTGCTTCTGTCACTGTTAGCCCACTGTACTCATCCATATTAGCTGGCCTTGCTCAGCAGCTGGGTTCTGCCTCATTCAGCCACAGCCAATCATGCCTCTCTCTTTTGCTCATGTCATTTGTCCCAATTCTGTGCCTTCCATTCCCTCCTCCTGATATTCTCCTTTTCCAGCCTGATATCACTGCTTTGAGTTTGCTGCTGTTGGAGAGGATTCTCATCATTCCTAGCTCTTTAGTAACAGCTACAATGGTTCCTAAGTAACTTAAAATATATTCTATATGGAACAAAATTTGAAGGAAGATAGCTGAGTGTTTGAAAATCATTTATTCCCACTGATAATCACTAGTGGATTAATATAGGCATATGTGTTTCTGGTTTGTCATACGATAGAGGGAATACCTTCTTTGTTAGGATATTTGTCTCCCCATCTAACACCCAATTGCCACCTGACTCCTGCCATCTTCCCTGGCATTGGAGTAACCACCTATCCCTTTGCTTGAGGGTGTTACTCCCAGTACCAAAGGTATATGATTTAATCCCCCAACCCCTTACATCCATTCAGTGAGTCCTTCTGGGAATGGTTGGATCCTGAGGTAAGTAGGTATGCAGATTAACCTGGTCTCAAACCACTCACCACCAGAAATTCAATATACAGATATTTCCAATAACCCCCTAAATCTTCATGCTTCAAACCAGAGCCACAATATTAAAATAAAAATTACTTTTTTTTTTAAATAAAGAGTATTATTGTGGCAAATATAATCTAGCCAGGAAACATAATCTGGTATGGGAAATCTCTGGGAAGTATGTTTCAATATTTAGGCAACTCTCACAAACTTTTGTTCCAGTCTTCTTGCAGTGTGACTATTTTTGCAGGTTTTTGAAGATTATATAAACTAACATTGAGAAACTCTTAAAATGTTAATACACACTGAGATTTTCTTACTATCAGATAAAAAAATGATGGTATTTTGAGAGTTGAGTCAAGATTTGAGGGCTAAAAAAAAGATTTGAGGACTAATTAAAATGAACATAGAGTTTTATAGACAACAGTATTGTCATGGAATTTTGGATGCAAGGAAATTTTCATGTAGTTCAACTAACTGTTCGCTATTTGAAAAATTTCCCCTTCAGCATAGAAGATGCTCAATTAATATTTTGAATGAAAGGACTGTGTTGAAGGTGACCTGAATTATTGATTAATATTTATTAATCCCAGTAATTTTACCCACAAATCCCATTCTATGTTATTCCCTGAACAATTTTGCTGAGGCTTATAATGCGATAAGTTAATATAACCAACACACACACACACACACACACACACACACACACACTTCTAGATTTATGTGTAATAGATAAAATGTGCATCTTTTTAATGCATTAAGTAATCTGTTTAAAGATAAAAATTTTAAATGTCCTAACTAAAGTTAAATAAAATCTAGACTGAATTTCATAAAAGTAAATATAACCCTAACTGTAAAAATATCTTCGATTGTAGGAATAAAAGATTTATATATTTTAAAAAGAGCTAGAGCCTTTTAATTTCTTTAAACAAGCATTTCAACTAGATCAAACCCAGGTTTTTACCACAAAGAAAAGATATCCAGTGTGTAAAACAAATAAGTTTTTATATATTCATAGTCACTTTAACAATTTTCCTTTCGATATACGATTCTTCTGGAATGTATAGTCAGGAACTCCAAGACATTCTGACATAGATCCAGGCAGTATTGTATATTCTAGATTAAAATGGAGTCCAAAGCCTTTGATACATCATCAAGGCATTTCAGAATCTTACACCTCTTCTGTGAACATTTATGTCAAACTTATAGTGGCATGAAAATAGCTCTTTTTCTCAGTACTACCTCAAAGTCAACTGCTAACAGAACACGTATTAAAGAAAATTAGAGCATTGATTTCACTTTTGCATTTGGATTTGCATCATTTCTAGTTTACTTTTCTAAGTGTAGTTTTTATATTCCTGCCAGACATCAGTTTCAGCAGATGCTCTAGAAGAATTGTGAGACCCTTGAAAAGTTAACCACAACTACTTCTCATTCTCAATAATTAGTAGGATCTTAGGTATGCCAGACAGTTTCTCAGAAAGATCTGAAATTACAGGCTTAAGTTACTTACTTCCTTTTTTTTTTACTTCCTATTTTTTGACAGTGGGAGCCAAAAACATTGGGTGTTTCTCTTCAGCTGCTTTCCAAACTGTACAAGTGGAAAAATAAAAGACAAGGGAGATTTAGCCCCATAAACAGCTTCCATTTTGACTTTCTCTTTTAAATTCACTTAGTGGATATAGGCACATGGTTTACACAAACTGGGCCTACAAGGCTGTATAATTTATTTTATGAGTGCTGGCTTGTCTTTTGGATATTTTAACTTTTTCTCCTGGCAGGTCATACCATGCCAACTGTGTGCAAAAGTAAGTTTGGATCCTAGTATACTGCCAGACAACATTTGAGGACACTTCCTTTTTTTTTTTCCTTTGAGAAAGAAAGCTCTTTGGGACAATACTGTTACAGTGAGAACTTAGGTGAAGTTTGATTTTGTACTGGGTCATAATATAGTAGAAATCTAATCTTTTCTTGATTTTGCTCACCTACATGGAGATTGGCAAATGTAACAAAATGTTCTTTTTTAAAATTTTTTAAAAATGTTTATTTACTTTTGAGAGAGAGAGAGAGAGAGAGAGAGAGAGAGACGGCGGGGAAGGGGCAGAGAGAGGGAGACAGAGAACCCGAAGCAGGCTCCAGGCTCTGAGGTGTCAGCACAGAGCCTGACCCAGGGCTCGAACTCACAAACCTTGAGATCATGACCCGAGCCGAAGTCAGATGCTTAACTAACTGAGCCACTCAGGCTCCCCACAGAATGTTCTTTAACGTGTTAAGAGTTAACACGATAACTCCACTCCTAATAATTCATCTTAAGGACAAAAATATGAATAAGAATTTTTTCAAGTTGTGTTTATCATAACATCATTAGCTGTAGGAAAATTCCTGGTAATCCAGTACTAGATCCAGCAATAGATCACATGGCTGTGCTCATGTTTGGGAAGCATGACTCAGGATTCTTGGGAAATCAGAAGGCCTATCTGGAACTGAAATTTCATTTAGTCCCAATATCTTAGCACTCCATCAAGAAAGAGCAGGAAACTTTAGCTCAACAGTTCAGAACAGGGGTCAGCAAACTCTTTCTGTAAAGGGTCAGGGAGTAAATATTTTAGGCTTTGTCGGCTATGTGGTCTCTCTGTCCAACTACCTGACGTGCCACTGAGAGTGAAAGCAGCTTGAACAAAACAAATGAATAGGCACAGCTATCTTCCAATAGAACTTTGTGTATCATCACTGAAATTTGAATTCCACGTAGTTTTCGTGTGTCATGAAATATTCTTCTTCTTCAGATTTTTTTTTCCAACCATTGAAAAGGCAAAAAACATTATTAACTCACGGGCCTATTTGAATATAGGCAGGGGGCCAGATTTCGCCGGTGGTTGTAGTTTGCCAACCAGTGATTAGAACATGGACTCAGGAGTCACAGCTGGTTTGGGTCCTAATTTTACTATTGGCGGCTGAGTTATACTTAAGGGAAATAGTCAAAAATGACTCACGATGAAAGTATACACAACGCTCTGTCCTTGAGGGGCTCGAAATTAGAAGCTTGCTTCCTTCCCTCATTGTCCTTGTTATCAGTACAGGAGGCTTCTGTGGCAATGTTACATCTGGGCCCTCTCCAACTGGTCTGGCAAACGTACATCAAAAGCAAACAAACAAAAACAAACCAAATACCCAACAAAATAGAAATAGTTGCATACGTTAGAATAATTTCACAAAACAAAATAGAATGCAACCATTAAAAAATCATGTTTTAAAACACATTCTGTGACATGTAAATAATATAAATGTAACTACAATTACAGGCTATGACTGTATGGTATACAGCATGGTCCCTGAAAGGTACCTGGAATTTGATCAATAAAGATTGGAATAATTCAAATATTTTCTCTGAAAGAATCCCCTGCACACATAATGAAATAGTATTTTAACATAATCCACAGAGTATGTGCTCTACGTGATGCACAGAACTTGGTAAATGTCAGAAATTGATGTATGTTGGGACACATTATGGGAGATCTTGGAGAACAAGAATCAGGAGAGTGATGTGGGAAAAGAAAGGCAAGTGGACCTCAGAGAGCACCTGCATGTTCACAGGCCACCTGAGTCAGGAGAACAATCCTAGAAAGTCATTTGCCAATATGGCTACTTCTCCTGCTAAGAAGGGAAAATTTTAAATTCCCTATTGTTTGTTAGTGGAGAATATAGTATAAGGAAATTAGGATCTAAGGAGAAGAGGGGCACCTGGGTGGCTCAGTCAGTTGAGCATCCAACTTTGACTCAGGTCATGATCCCACAGTTTGTGAGTTTGAGCCCTGCATCAGGCTCTTTGCTGACAGCTCAGAGCCTGGAGCCTGTTTCAGATTCTGTGTCTCCCTCTCTATCTGCCCCTCCCCACCCTCAAAAATAAATAAATGTTAAAAATAAAATAAAATAATTAAAAATTTAAAAAAAGGAGCTAAGGAGGAGAATTCAAATGAGGCCATGAAGAGATGGTCTTGTCTCCTTTCTCAGGTAGAAATATTTCTAGCACTTTCTTCCAATAAAGAGAAGACAAATTATTCCCTTAATTGTATAAATGCAAGTAGTACTAATGTTTTCTGTAATTCAGAAAGAAGAAAGAAACCAAACATTATTTTGTTAGCCTTCTGCATTAATCTAGGTTCTCCAGAGAAGCACAACTTACAGTTTGTATATCTATATCTATATCTATATCTATATCTATATCTATACCTATACCTACTATTAGTTCTGTATATAGTATATATGTTACATACACTTATAACTTATGTGAGAGGAGATTTAGTATAGTAGTTGGCTCACAGGGCTATGGAAGCTGAAAACTCCCACAATCTATGGTCCACAGTTGGAGAACCAGGGAGCCAATACAGTAACTCTGAAGGCCTGAGAACTTGGGGCAGCTGGTGTAAGTCCTAGCGTTCAAAGGCTCAAGAACCAGAAGCTCTGACGTCCAAGGGCAGGAGAAAAGGGACATTAAAACCTAATCAGAGAGAGCAAATTTCTTCTTCCTCTGCCTCCTTGTTCTATTCAGGCCTTAACACATTGGGTGATGCCCACCCACCCTGATGAAGGTGGATCTTATTCACTGTCTACTCATGCAAATACTAATCTCTTCCAGAAATATCTTCATAGACACCCAGAAATAAGGTTTTACCAGCTATCTGGTCATCTCTTGGCTCAGTCAAGTTGACACATAAAATTAACCACACACCATCCCTCATTTTTATTTTATCTATTCTCCCTCCGCTGGATTTTTACTTTTCCAAATCATGATATAATCCATTTACCTCAAACTCAACTTTTCTATATTTTCTATGTCAAAATAAAGAGAAGAAAATTTTGCTTGCTGCAGTCCACATAACTCAACAGCAGAAGGAATTATTGATGTTTTTTGTTTTTTGTTTTACCCAAAAGTCATTCACAAAATGAATACAGGCATGAACTCTCTTCTGCTGCAACTTTTTGTCCTACGAACACTCTGCCATCGTGAATCTCTTGGTGGATCCAACATGGCTGCACAAGCAGGCCACGCATGAAGGCTTTGGAGACACAAACTGCCATAGTTTAAGGGAGTCATAGTTTAAGGGTTTCTGATGTGGTTGGTTTTACTTGTTTGAGAACAGGTGATTTTACCTTAGTGCTTGCATTTTTCCTCCCTTGTCAAGGTCTTATCAGGCCATTGAGGAGAGTGACTTTGGGTCGTGAAAGGAGAGAAAAAAATCCAACTCGGAGCCCAGCTTGTGGCAACCCTAACTTCTGGAACTGAAAAAGATTTCCTTGAGATATGAAGGCAGCTGAAAGATGAACGATTTAATAAATTATGGGAGGAGGGGATTCTTCATTTTTGTTTTTGTACTTAGGCTGCTCATTTAAAGACTGCTCATGTCAAAGCCACTGAGCCCTACAAGGACCCGGTACTGCCAGACCAGCTGTAAATGGCTAGCATCTAGTTTGATTGGTTGGTGTTTGAGCCATTATGAGATATTTTAAGTGTTACTTTTACATATAAATCAAATCCAAATCGTACTTAAGGATACAGTTTAGCTAAGTTCTTTATGGGATTTCTCTGAAGCAATGTTACACATTTTTTTTGTCCTGAGATATTGCTCCTTAAATTTATTAGATGGATGTCTTGTTAGCCATGTGACAATTTGATAGTTGTAAATCTATTTGGCTTATACTGCTTCACAATTTAGAAATAGCTCTGTTCAGAACCCATATTTTAATCAAGTATTATTTGACAGAGTGGAAAAATAAGAGTTCAAGTCCCAATTCACCCTTAGTTTGCTTTTCCAAATGGCCTTTAAGTTTGTCTGCCCCATTATGAGGTCAACAGCAATCATTCCTTTATTTTGAGAAACATCCCAATCTATTTGACCTTCTTACCTCACAATACTGTGGTTGCTATGAAGACATAAATTTGATACCTAATCTAATTTTTAAAGGGCTTTTATAACTCATAGCACAATCTATGAACATTCTAAAACAATCACATGTGCAGGCGCACACGCACACACTCACATCCCGGTACTTCATTGTATAAAGTACAATGTAAAATCTCCCATTCATTTTTCGCCCATTATATATTCCCCAGAGGAAGCCGGTGCACTGAAAGGAAAATTCAGTAACGTAATGTCTATCAAAGAACACAAGATTTTGGTAATACTGCCATACCTGTTTTTGTAGGGTGCACAGGTGACTTTACAGGTCACCACACAGGCCATGCAGAAGCGAGTCTTGGCAGGAAGCCTCGTTATTCTCCTGGAACACAGAGTACAGGAGTCTTATGAGGAGCCACTAGGAGGCCTTCTCCCGCCCACTCCCTCTCTCACCTGGGAGGCTGTTATGAAACAGTTTCTCATCCCCTCCCAGGTTTTGAAGGTGAGAGCTGTTCTTGTCCACCCCACGCCCCAGAACATAGCTGCAGGCTGTGAAACGGCTTGGCTGCCGCCTACAATTGGTTCCTGGACAGCAGACTATCTCAACAATTTGCATTGCGCTCTCCTGCCCCTTTTCATTTTGGTTTCATCCATTTTGGTGTGCGGGACAGGGCCAGGTTGCTGGCACCTTTTGGCCACTCTTCCTTTTCCTGTCTATGTAAGTAATAAACAGCGTAAATTTCAAGGCCCTTCACTGTCTTTTCTAGCTGAATCTGTCCGGTCTTGGACTTGACCTCTGTCTCGCTTTTATCTTTCGTGCATATTAACCCATTTAATCCCGAAAATAATTTTATGAAGTAAGTGCTCTTTTTAAGGATGGATAAACCGAGTGCTGTAGACTGAATGCTTGTGTCCTCCCAACCCCAAATTCATACGTTGAAGCCATAACTCGCAATGTAGCGGCATTAGGAAGTGGGGCCTGCGTAATTAGGTTTAGATGAGGACCTGAGGGTAGAGCCTCCATGATGGTTAGTGTCCTTGTAAAAACTAGAAGGGAAACTAAGCTCTCCCTCTCTCTATGCAAGCGCAAAGAAGACGTTATGTGAGCACACAGTAAGATGGTGTCTGTCTGCAGGCCAGGAAGAGAGTCTTTTACCAGGAACTAAATCTGCCATCACCTTGATCTTGGACCGCCAGAACTGGGAGAAATAAATGTTGTTTAAACCAGCCAATCTATGGTATTTTGTTATAGCAGCCTGAGTGGCCTAAGACATTGAGATATAGAGGTAACAGGTCATCTTGGCAAGTGGTAAAAGCCCACTTATTTATTTATGTATTTATCTATCTATCTATCTATTTATTTATAAGTAGGCTCCACACCCAGAGCAGAGCCCAATGTGAGGTTTGAACTCATGACCATGAGATCAAGAACTGAGCTGAGATCAAAAGTTGGACACTTAACTGACTGAGCCACTCAGGCACCCCCGTAAAAGCCAACTTTAAACCAAGATGATTTTGTCATGGAGGTTTTGCTCTTAACCACTGCACTAAGCTGATTTTTATATCTATATTTAATATATTTAAAATATTTAAACTATACTTTAAAAAAACAAGGAAAGGAAGTAAGAAAGCCAACTAACCAGAATGGTTATAATCAAAGACACAGATGATAAACATCATTGGGGATGTGGAGGAATTGGAACCCTCATGCACTGCCGATAGTTATTTAAAATGGCACAGCCACTTTTTAAAACGGTTAGGCACTTCCTCAAAAGGACTTAACAATTCCTTAATAAGTATATACCTAAGAGAAATGAAAATGGATCTCTACCAAAAATTTGTACATCAACATTCACAGCAACACATTATCTTTATCCCTTCATCTATTGATAGACTCTTAGCTTGTTTCCATTCCTTGGCTATTTTGAATAATGCTGTAATGAACATGGGAGTACAAATATATCTCTTCAAGATAATGATTTATTTTAGTTTTTATTTCTGCCCCCAAACTACCTGTCATTATTTATTTTCACGGTCCTCAGATAGTTGTTTTATGTATTCTGCCCTGGGTGTTGAGTTGTAATCAGTGTTATAGGTAAAAAAAGCCAATTTAGCCAGAGTTGGAGTTGTTCCTGGACCCTGCCCACACCCCAAGGAGGGAGGTGAGGTACCCACGCCCAACCTTTATAATATATAAAATAACCTGTGTAGTAACTTCTTATATAAATTCTTATTGTAAAGATTATTTTATAACAATAATTTCACAATTTGATTTCCATTACACCTAGCAGAGTGCCACACGCAAAAAAGCCACTTGGTAACTACATTTTAGTAAAAATCAAGTAATGATCCTCTGTTAGGAGATACTTACCACTGATTTGAACTTTCTTCCACTTTTGTATGGCCATCCAGGAAATTTTTCTAGTCTTCTATTTTCTCTATAGGTCAACAAAGAAACGGCAAGGTAGAAAAGGATGAGTGACTTCAAATAAAGGAGAAAACAATAGTATTAACTCAATTTAAACTTTTTTAAAACTTAAAGGACAAATATCTTACCTGTAGATAAGTTGGAAATGTTTAATCGTAGCCATATTTTCAAAGGCAAAATACATGAAGATCATGGTGAATAGTGAAAAATCACTTCTACTGTAACCCATCTATGATGTCTTTGTAAACAAAATATCATTTTTAATATGTCTATTCTGAATGAATGTGTGTATGCATTAATTAATGTTAGAGTTTCAGTTTTTGAATCTGAAGATAAGATAAATATCTCAAATAAACCATGGATATGAACCACCCTAACTTTGGTGTGGAAAGCAAAGAATAATGAGTGAATCAAAAGGAGAGAGAGAAATCATTTTTCTTTGGAAAAAATTAGTAAGATCTCAAGAGAATAAGGGAAGAGCAGCCATGTGCAAAAGCCAGAGATGGGAAATGAGAAATCAGGCTTCGTGACTGCTCTCTTGAGATGCGGCAGAAATGAATCAAGACGCATCATTGTATCTCAGGCAGAATTGGGGTGGCTTTAAGGATTAGAGTCTTCCTAGAAATCTTTGGAGAGAAGGACCAAGGACAAAAAAAAAGAGTAGATTTAGGAAATAAGCTGGCAATCTGAACCGAGTAAACATTTGTATGTTCCTCTAAACTCTGCCTATCTACTGGACAATAATATTTTCTGCTTTAAAATAAGTGACCTGAGATGGACAATAATATTCTCTGCTTTAAAATAAGTGACCTGTGAGGGGGTCAGATTGAGGGTGGGAGTCAGGCTACAAATTCTGGCAAGCAAGTACTCACAGGGTGGTGGCTGCAGAAGAGAAGAAAAGGCAGGGACTCTGGATTTCTTGTAAGTGCACACCTTCCTTCAAATGCTTATGAATAATGAACCAGTAGTAGAAGATTCTAGAAACACATTCCACTCTCATCTTGCTTTCTTTTTTTTAGGAGTTCTTTTTAATGTTTATTTATTTTTGAGAGAGAGAGCATGAGCTGGGGAGGGTCAGAGAGAGGGAGACAGAGGATCCGAAGCAGGCTCCATGCTGACAGCACAGCTGAAAGCACAGAGCCCAGCATGGGGCTCGAACTCACAAACCGCGAGATCATGACCTGAGCCGAAGTTAGGCACTTAACCAACTGAGCCACCCAGGTTCCCCTCATCTTGCTTTCATTGTGTTGCTTCTTGTTTTAGAATTAAAACTCTTTAGCATTAACTGGGAGAGCGTGATCGGAGAACTATAATTTTGGGTATGGCTATGCTCAGACCACTAAGTTTTCCAAATCATATGTTACAAGAAAATAAATGACTGCAAATGGGCTATAGGTAATCTTCTATATATAACACTTATTGACCCTTGGAGGAATGCTTTCCATTTTGCAATAATGTCAGTCAATATTAAGAATTTGAGGTCTTATTAAAAGATTTTCTAAAAAGGAAAGCTCTTAGAGATAAATCTGCAGCCACAAAGTGAAGCAAGACATGTGATATGACAGCCATATAATGGGAAATTTACTATAAATTAGCCACATGAAACAGCACAACTAGGAGGATACATTATCTTTTACTATCAAAAATGTGCTTTGTTCGGCGTTGCAACATAGAGTATCTTATTGGCAGGAAAATAAAAGGCTCTTGGGTTTGTCCCAGCTGTATACTTAACAAGGCCCCACAGCTGCTTTTTTAGATCTTTTGTGGTAAACCATTTCAGAAGAAAGAGAACGTGTTTTATCATAAACATCCTGATCCATGTTCTCCCCAATTCATTCTCCACCTCAGACTTCTTTCAACATGCAGATCTTGGCCTACTATCAGAAAGCAAAGAGACTAAAGTTTTGCAACTAGAACTTTAATAAATTCTTTGGACTTTTAAGTCTATTGGTCAACCAGAGAGTGAACCAGCAGCCGAGGGAACAAAGGGGAGAAGTCCTCCTCCTGGACACCCCCCACACCCTCCCAGTCAGAAGCTTGACTGACAGTGCCACTAGCTGTTGGAGTGGCCACAAGGACCCACCCTCCTAGCACTGGCATCTGCTGCGACCATAGTATGGCTACCCAGGTGGTCAGAAGAGCCCCGTCACATGAAATGAGAATTGCCCAAGTGGCCCCTGCCGCATTTCTACGCTCTTGGCTAGCAGAGATACATTAGACTTTCTGGGCTATCCAAGAGTTTTGACCACATAATATCCAAGGAAAAGAACGCAATATACTAAAAGCTTCAAGCTTTGATGGGAAAATCCACAGAATTTTTGGGCAATTGCCTTTCACTGAAACTAGCCTCACTCTATAGCTTTTAGTACAAACCAAGAGCAAGTCCTCTCCCAGGATATTCAAAATGGTACCACCAACTTTTCTCTATTGCCCCTACAAGAGAGACTCTTGAAGCAGGCTTCCTGTGGCCGCTTCTCTTTGCTCCTTGATCAAACTGTGAAATATGACCTCTGTGATTTCTGGTTCATGCTTCTCATTTCATGCTTTTAAATTAAATGTAAAAATTTCCTGCCCCCTCTCTTCTTTCATTCTTACTCATTTTTCTGAACCCAGGCAGTAGAGAAAGAATGAATAAACTGAAGCCTGTGGCAAGCCTGGATCTCAGTCTACCCCCAGAAGACTATACCATCAATTTTGGGGAGGTATGCAGGATTTGGGCTCTGCCTTTTACAAACACTTTTGCTGATTATTTCCTGGTTTTCAATCTGTTCTAAAGGAAAACGTGACCAAGATAATCTATTGCCTTAAATTTATGGTAGGCAGCATATTCTTCCAAGGACTTAGAAACATGGGTAACCAAATCATGGGGATTGCAAAGAAACCTAATTATTCTTCCCTACGATTTGGTCATTTCTTCAGGCCTACATGGAATCTTGTGTCACTTCCAGTAGAGGATATTCAAGATCTTAGAGAGAGGTGCAACAAATCACCCAATGTCTCTCCTTTAAATGTGGCTGGCAGTCCTGTCTGGCCAATGGTTTGGTAGCAATGACAGAGCAGTGAAAGTAGAGAAGGAGAACGGGGTGGGGGGGGGGAGGGTAAAGGCTGAAATACGTTAAGAGTTATTGATACACTTCTGCCCCTCACACCCTCTGACAATCAAGATTTTGGTCCCACAACATTTCTCATTAATCCCAATAGCAGCTGTGGAATGACTCAAAACAGACTGAAAAGCCTTCCTTATATGGAACAGAAACGAATTCAAATAGCTTACTCTCAGAGATATCAAAATATTAAAACCTTTCCAAATACTCAGCATGTGTATATGGGGATCTTATCCATGAAATGACACCATAGCCAATGACACAGGTAAATGACTTAAAAGTATATGACTGAACTTTCTAAATGAGACTTACAAAAATAGAATATTAATTAATATAATTCCTTGTTTAGTTTAATTGGGAGAGGGATTTGCTTTTATGGGGAAAATTGAAGTGTGTTGCCTAATTATCCTTAAAATTATGGAAGCTCAATAAAATGTTCTGTTATTTAACAATCTGTTACACTTTTTTTTGTATCTTCCTGAATATTTTGGTTTGTAAAGTTTTTTACTTAGTCTTGGAGAGCTATGTAACCTTTACCTAGACTTTAAATTGTGGGTCTAGTAACATTACAGGTAACACCAGTGACTTGTACAACCGATTGATTTATTAATTCTTTGACTCATAATTTATGTAACATTATGTGTTCAGAATTTTAAGAAGTCATGGATAAATCAGGCACACATCCTTACTTCAAGAAGCTAAAGTACTCGTAAAGAAGATGTCTGTATAAATAACTATTATTTAAGGAATAAATACCTACATATACTGAAAAATGAGGCATGTACTGTTATATTTATGTAAGATTTTTGCTAGCTTATACATATGAGTTATTGGTAAAAAGCTACTTTACAATAGAATTATATAACTGGGAAAGGGGAGCTAGTTACGTTCACTCTGTAGGGAGCAGGTGGTAGGAAAGGGTAGATTCTAACCATAAAAAGATAAAAGACAGATAGTCTTGGGGAGACACCAAAGACATAGAGTGGGGAAGTGTGGGTGTATGTGGGAATGCTGGGTAGGCCTGCTGGAACCTGGGGGAAGTTATGATAGATTCGGTAGGGAGGTTGGGATCATGTAGAAGGATTGCATTCTGGGCTATATGGCATGGCTATTCTTGGACGGCAGTGGGAAACCATCGAAGTGTATGGATAGATGAATACATGATATTCAAATTGTTCTTTAGGAAGACTTAACTGTAGTGCTATGAATGCACTGGAGTGAGGAAATATTAAAATGTTGCTCTAACAGTCCAGGTGAAGAAGGATGATTAAATACTGAGTGGCTGAGTGAGCACGTGAATGAAAGTTATAATAGAAAGAAGGGGACAGTTGCAGGTGTCCTCATGACAGAATCAGTCATACATTAAACAATGTGGAAAACCCTAGCCCCTTTACTCAGTTTTCTTTGAAACATAAAAATGACCCTTGCTTTGGAAGACCATTGCACAAACACTGAACAATTTTCAAATCGTGGACCAAGTGAATCTTGAAAACAGCTATAGTTAGCACACCACATCCATCTGAGTTTCTCCTTGTTCTTGCATGAAATAGTTCAAAGTCATGTACTCAGAGTACTTTTCACAGCACCATGCAAGTGTCAAGTTGACTAAAAGCACGTATTTCCATCTGATATCAAACACACTGCCAAGCTTTAACTTTGCAATGAAACTGCAGTATGCCAAATAGAAAATCAGAGAACTGTGATCTTCTGAATGTCGATGTACCAGCTGACCTATAGATGCATATTGTCCTGGTTTTGAAATTAAAGAGTCTCACTAAGGTCATCTGGCTCACAGGGAAAATAAGCCAGTGTATGTGATCTGATATTTTTATGTCAGTGATTTACTTGACTGTCTCTTCAAATTAAGCTTCAACTACCCTACCTTTCTTTATGTCAGTTGTTCTTGCTGAAGTCTAAATAAAGGAAATTTAATCCAGTCAAACTATAGACTGAAAATAAACACTGAAGAGGAAAAGTAAGCAGCCTATGTTATTGGAATTCCAAGAGCTCTTTGAGTTCGGCCAGCACTACTCTTATTGGGGACCATCCGGTGGGACCTTTGGTAAGTGCATAAACAAAAAGCCAAGTACTATCAGGTAATTGTCTGGCAATATCAGAAAATTTCCATCTTATTTCAGAGAAAAGCACCCTTTGGTGTCAGTGAGCATAACATAACAGTGAGGAAATCCACATTGGCATGCAATGGCTTTTCCCCATTAAGCCATAAAGGGCAGGCTGAGTTATGTTCATGCCTTGCCAAACAAGTTTTAGCTGAAGTCAGGAAAGTGGAAAATGCCTGGGTATTTCATTGTGCAATGGAGAACACCAGATATATTAAGAGACAAGCAAGAGGCAGCAATTTATTGACTGACAAACATGCTCAAATGGAAATAGGGAACCAGAGGACTGGCCATAGAATGGATTTTCCTGTAATAGTTTGCAACTGAAATTTCCTGGAAAAGACCACCCTCCCAGAGAATGGAGAACTGCTCGCGTGTGCGTGGCACAGGCCATCTGAATGGCCCACATTTTCAAGCCAGACAATTTAGGAAATTATACGACTGGAATTTTAAAACCTGCAGTTCTACTTCATATATCACAAAGCCCCGTATTTCTTATCCTGTAATCTTTTAAGCTTGAAATTCCACAAGAGAAATGTTTAATGAATATTGTTCTTTTCCATCCTTTGAAATCCTTTCTTATTAATTTGAAGTAACTGGCAAAATGGTAATTATTGGGCAGTCTGGATCAGAGAGTGTTTCTAAAGCAGTTTTTATATTGAAAGAGAGAGTCAGAGATGAAGAGGAGAGAAAGAGAAGAGAAACAGACAAATAGGAGAGGGGAGAGAAGGAGCGAGAGCAAGAACAGGAGAATATCCCTCACTTGAGTGAAGGAAAGAGAATTTAATTGATATGACTTTAGCACATGTAATTAATTCACTTCTCCAAATAGCCTGCTGTGGTTATTTTGAACCCCATTCTATAGCTGAAAGAGAGACTACGAGAGGTTAAATAAGTTGTCCAAGGTCCTACAGACAAGAGAAACTCAACAGTAAGATTTTTCACTAGAAACCACTGACTCCTAAACCCTGCAATTTCTGCTGTTCCTCAGCACATCCTCAGCATGCCAAGAGTTGATAAAGAAAGCTCCTTGAGAATTACCTAAAATTTATTTCTATTATTTTGGTGGTTGGTATTCAAGTGAATGATTTTAAATGCTTTAAAAAAGTGTTTCAAAATTCACCATATCATTCTGGAATAGACATCTTTCCCAGCTCTGCCACAGCTTTGCTCTGTGACCTGAGGCAAGTTACTTAAACTCCCAAGACTCACTTTCTTCATATGTGAAACAGGAAGAATAAAATCAACTTCATAGGTTATTATATTAAATGAGGTAATCTAAAGAAACACTTAGCACAGTGCCTAGCACATAGTTATGATCAGTTAAGGTTAGTGACAATAGCCCGGTAGATTATGAGACTTTAACAAACAGCCATTAAAATATCATTGATTTTAAAAGATACAGTTAACTTGTCATCCACTTAAGTGTCAGTCATTGGTCAGCTGAGCTCTAAATTAGGCTCACTCAAGGTCCCACAATGAAGGAAGCCTCATTTCAGTGTGGCACATGCTTCCTTGGTCACTTCAATGACAGAAGTGACAATGGTGACTTAGGCTATTGGTCCTTAAGAGCTTACATCTGCAAGTGAAACATGATACTTCTGCCTATATTTCATTAATCAAAGAAAGCTTCATGACCCAGCCAAATTCACTGGGTTGGGGTAGGCCTGGGAGTAGTATGGGCTGTGTAATCCTATCATGCACCCAGAATCAATCATAACAATTATTTAAAATAATTTCTACCATTCATTTGCAAAAAGAAATGTAAACTTAAATCCTCTTTATCAAGCAAAATTTAGTGCAATCATTGTTAATGAAATTTTATTATACTGTATTAGCAAATACAAATACCCCTCTGTATCCAAATTGATTCATTCCCAAATTCAACTACCAAGGGATTGGGACTGAGGAGCACTGGTACTTGAGAACCAAGTGAGACACTTCACTAAGTGAAGACCTTTTCTTCTGACATACTTTTCACACAGATATCCCAGTATCCTAACTGTATCTGTCTACAGTTGCTTTTTATCATTCTCTCTCCCTTTCTCTCTCTCTCCCCCCACCTTTCTCCTCCATCTCCCTGCTGTGTGTGTGTATGTGTAATCATTTGAAAGTCACAGACATGATGCTCCATTACCTATAAGTATCTTAATATGCATTTTATAACAAATGACATGCTCTTATATAATTATGATACAATCATAAAAATGAGGAAATTAACATTGGTACAATACTACCATCCAATCCAATGGCCCCATTCAGATTTTGTCCATTGCTCCAATGATATCACTTATGAACTCTTTCCCTTATGGTTCAGAATCCATTCATTTAGTTGTCATGTCTCTTGAGCCCCCTAAATTAGAATAGTTCCTCAGGGTTTTATTTTTCCCTTGTATTTCATGATCTTGACATTTTTGAGGCATGCAGACCAGTTACTTTGTAGAATAGTCTTCATTGTGGGTTTGCTTGATATTTCCTGGATTTAGGTTATACATTTTTTGGCAGGCGTATCAGAGATGCTCTATTCCTCTCAATGTATCATACCAATAGGCACATAATGTTGATTTACCACTTGGTTCACCAAATGTCTGCCAGATTTCTCCACTATAAGGATGCTTAATAAAGTTTTTGTATTTTAAATATTTTAACAAGTATTTAATGGAAAAAGATTTTATAACAATTTTATTATCATGCTTCTCATCAAATATTCACCCTCTAGTTTCAGTATCTATTGATAATTTTTGTCTAAATCAATTATTACCATAAGGTTGCCAAATGTTCATTTTTAAAGTCCATTATTTCTTAGTAGGTGACATGTTGCTCCAAGATAGAGACTTCGCTTCTCTCTCACCTATTTACTCATTCATTCACTTAGATCAGCATGCACTCATAAATTCCTACTTTATCCAGCGGGTCATAATCCATTACTATCATCCTTTTTTCATTGCTCAAATTTTCCTAGATTTGAAAACTAAAAGTACGGTTAAGCTGACTTCTGTATTCTCTTGACATCTCCCCCATTCTCGTGCAGTTCCTACTTTCTTATGCCTATTTTCTTATGCAAAAGGATGTTGAAAGCTCATTCATACTTTTCCTGGCCTAGTATTGAAATCAGTCATTTCTCTAAAGACCTCTGTTTCTTTTGAGTGGGAACGGATATTTAGAAAACAAGATCTTGGCGCTCATTGTTTCTGGAACGCCATTGTTTTATAGGCCCTCTCAGAGACTAGAACTAGTAAATACACACACACTCACAAATTCACTTATATGTATATCTATTTCTAAATCAGTTTATCTACATATGTTAAAAAGTGTGAGTTTACATGAATACCTCCAATTCCAATTCAAGTTCATAGGGTTTATTATGTATCCTTCACCTCAATCCTTCTGCTATGTTGACCCACTGCTCTGGCCCCAGGTTCTTGAGGTGACTAAAGACCTTATTTTGTATTACAAAACTATTTGGAAGGTACAGTAAGAATTGAAAAGAAAATATTCCTTTTTGTGCACGGTCTCATTCTTTTCACAGCAAAAGTATTTATGAAATACCTATAGTAAGGGCTGAAGAAGGCAGAGAGGACTCTCAGGTTTGAACAGTGCTTTGTGGGCCCACAAATTTACAAACTAGGACAAGAAATGGTTTTTGTGGTGCAATTTTTTAATCATTTTATTCCAGAATCATATACAAGAAGGTCTGCCTAAAAAAATAGGGGATACATGAATTTTTTCATTAGTACTGAATTGATATCATTGATTTTCAGTATATGTACATATACATATAAGAGAGAAAAACATCTATAATGGGATTCGTAACTCTAGCCAAGATGGAGTAGGCTCATTCCTTCCAGCTTCTCTCTCTAAAAACTATAATGATAATAATAATAATAATAATAATAAAAACATTGGCTATAACACCAAAAAAGAAGCCTAAGAAGACTATGAAAGGTGGAAGGAAGACAGACTGCCTTGGGACCTCAGGACTTAAGGAACAACACAGTGGTGAATCCTCTGGGTTTCTTTGATTGCCTCCCATGTATCCCAAAGAAAGCACTTTAGGAGGCTTCAACCCTCAACTGCCAACAGGTGCAGGAGCAAAGGAACAAACAAACAGACACCTTCAAGAATATCTTATTCCCCCTACCAAAGGATGGAAATAGGGTAGCTTTTCAACAGAAAGTGTTTTTCCTACTATAGCCAAACATTAATAATAATAATAATAATAATAGTAGTAGTACCCCACACTTTCTCCCCCTGGTTTCAGTGAGGCCAAGCAATGAAATTTCTTCCACCCTACACCCTGTGTGTGCAAGCATGGTGTTCTATTTTCTCACTCAGTAGTGTCAGTATTTCCAGTAGGGAGCTGAGCCTCCACCCCCACCCAGCCTCAATAAGACCAGAAAAGGTGATACAAGGCAGGGCTAGCCGACACTGCTGGTGTCAGCAGACCCAGGGAGGAGCTGGATGCCTATGCCCACCCGGCAGCAATGACACTGACTGAAGAGGTACAGAGCTGGCCTCATCTAGTCAGTGCTTCACCTCCCCCACTCGGATAGCAGCAGGGCACATTATGGAGCTGAGCATCCATTCCAAACGGCATCAATAAAGCAGGAAAAGATGATGAGAAGCAGGGCTAGTTGGCACTGCACATATCTTCTCAAAACCCCTAGAGTCCCCAGGATTCAGTAGGGAGCTGAACTTCTAACCCAGCTCTGCAGCAGCAAGGTGGTGGCAAGAACATAAACACCTACCTGACTCTTGCACTGCATATCAACAGGTAGCTGCCAGAAAGAAAGAAAGAAAGAAAGAAAGAAAGAAAAGGGAAGGGAAGGGAAGGGAAGGGAAGGGAAGGGAAGGGAAGGAAAGGAAAGGAAAGGAAAGGAAAGGAAAGGAAAGGAAAAGGAAGGGAAGGAGAGGAAAGGGAAGAGGGGCACCTGGGTGGCTCAGTCTGTTAAGCATCTAACTTTGGCTCAGGTCATGATCTCGCAGTCTGTGAGTTCGAGCCCCACATAGGGTTCTGTGCTGACAGCTCAGAGCCTGGAGCCTGCTTCCGATTCTGTGTCTCCCTCTCTCTCGGCCCCTCCCCTGCTCATGCTCTGTCTCTCTCCCTCTGTCAAAAATAAACATTACAAAAAAGAAAAAAAAAAAAGAAAAGACTAAGTAGATTTCAGAGTCTTATAATCTAATATCCAAAATGTCCAGCAGACAGTTGTAAAATCACAAGAAAATCCCAACTTGAATGAGAAAAGAAAATCAACAAACACCAACATCCAGATGGATCAGATGTTGGAATTAAGTGACAAGGATTTTAAAGCAGTCATCATCAAAATACTTGATTAAGAAATTATGAATCCTCTTCACACAATTAAAAATGAAAGACAATCTTAGCAAAGAAATAACAGTTATACTAAAAGGTCCAAATAGATGATACTAGTTGATAACACTGTATTGTATAATTGAATGTTTTCAAGAGCTTAATGTTCTTAATTGTTCTATCAACTTAATGTTATCCTTTAAAAAAATGTTAAAAATGTAAATATATGAAATGATGGATGTGTTAATTAATCTAATGGGTCCTTTCACAATGTATACATATATCAAATCATCACATTATACACTATCAACATCTTATAATTTTATTTGTATTTAAACCTCAATAAAACTGGGGGGGGGGGAGAAAAGAACCCAATGGAAATTTTAGACCTGAGAAATGTAACAACTGATAATAAGGACTTGCTGGATGGACTTAGTCATAGAATGGAGATAATAAAGGACAGAATCAGTGCATTTGAAGACAGATATATAGAATTTACCCAATCAGAACGACAGAGAGAAAGTAAACTGATAAAAAGAGAATGAACAGTGTATCAAGAATCTGTGAGACCATAATGAAAAATCTAATATTCACACCTTTGGAGTCAGAGAAGAAAAGGGAAAAAAGAATGGGATGGGAAACTCTCCCAATTTGGTGGGAAACATAAATATATACATTCAAAAAGCTGAGCAAACCTCAAACAGGATAAACCCAAAGAAATTTAAACTGAGATGTATCGTAATTAACTTTTTGAGAATGAAAGGCAAAGAGAAAACCTTGAGAGCAGCCAGAGAGAAATAACCCGTTACCTATAGGTAACAGCAATTTGAACACAGCAGATTTCTCATCTGAAACACTGAAGCCAAAAGGAAGTGACACCACAGTTTTCAAGTACTACAAACAAAGCACTGTGGGGAGCCTGGGTGGCTCAGTAGGCTAAGTGTCCGACTCTTGACTTCGGCTCAGGTCAAGATCTCACGGTTCATGAGTGCCAGTACCCTGTCGGGCTCTAGGCTGACAGTGCAGCGCCTGCTTGGGATTGTCTCTCTCTCCCTTTCCCTCTGCCCCTTCCCTGCTCATGTTCGCTCTCTACCTCTCAAAATAAATAAATAAACTTAAAAAAAAAAGAACAATGCAGTCTGATACCAGCTGGAAAGTGTGAGCTGTAGGTGTGACCCCAGTTTTCTCTTGCTGGTTTGTGACAGAAACGTGGTCCTCCTATGGAGCCTCAGGACATCTGCTCAAAGACGGAGAGCCAGAGACAAATGACAGAGCATTTCACTATTTGAGTCCAGCCTTGAGCTGATATGGCATCAGGAAGACAGCTTTTCTAATCTCCCCCAACAAGAGAAGGGACATTGCTTAGAAATACACCTGGGAGTGATCTTGTAGGAAAAATTGCCAGTGATTGAGAACTTCTGAAACTAAGCCCAGGGCTAGTCTCCTGGCAAGAAAAGAAAAGTCGGACTCTTCAATTTTGTTCAAACAGGTTAGGGGTGAGGGTGGAAGAAGAGTAGTCTGAGGTGTGGAGGGGTGATCTAGTGTAAAAAAAAAATAGTAACTCTTCCATGATTCCTCTGTCTGAATATTCTAGGTCTGGACCACATCGAAAGCAGTTAAAAATAAAGTGGATTGTTTTGCTTATCTGCCATCCCAGTGCAGTTTCCATATTATTTAAAATAGCAAGCTATCTTTGGGTGACATTCGCCTTAGTGATGTGAATTGCAGTTTTCTTTATGATGTCAGAACCGAGTTATTTAGTAAGTGGGAGGGAAGCTATCTTAAGGTACAGAATGTACCTTAACAGGAAGAAACTCAGTTGAACTGAATACACTAGAGTTTGCATTCCCTCAGTCTCTATTTTTCATCTAATATTACCCCATGCTACTGGAGCTTCAGCCAAGAATTGAATTTTATTCTTTCTGGCCTTGTGATTTCTCTTCAGTAAGAAATGTTCAGGCTTAGACACATTAATAAATGCAAATAAATTTAGCTAGTATTTGCTTGACTGATTCTTAAAGAGGATCAAGAAAGGAACTAGAGAACACTCCTGATAAACTATTTAAAGGAGCACTTTTAAATGGGCAAGGTGGGGGGCACCTGGGTGGCTCACTCGGTTGAGCGTCCGACTTCGGCTCAGGTCAGGATCTCACGGTCTGTGAGTTCGAGCCCCGCGTCGGGCTCTGGGCTGACAGCTCAGAGCCTGGAGCCTGCTTCGAATTCTGTGTCTCCCTCTCTCTCTGACCCTCCCCCATTCATGCTCTGTCTCTCTCTGTCTCAAAAATAAATAAACATTAAAAAAAATTTTTTTAAATAAAATAAATGGGCAAGGTGGAAGGAATGGCATTTTACGGTGTTTCGGATACATAATATATTTTAGAGAATGTTCAGAAAAAAAGAAAGTGATCAAACCATAGTCTTTTAGACATAGATGACATGATAAGGGGTTTGTTTGATACATACTGAACATTTGCAAATTATTTCAATTCACTTCCAGTATAGTAGAGGAAAAGATTTGTTGAAGAAAAGGTCTTTATAAAGCACGCGGAGGTATTTAGAGTAGATTAGATTTCATTTGTGACGTAAGGGGGAAATACTCAATATTTCTTTTACATGTTAAGCAGCTATTTAATTACCAGCAGGTAGACTGCTGCTCTTGTCTCTCACAGCCAAGCTTGCACTAAGCGTGACAATTCCATGTGCTTTATTAAATGACTTGTTAATGTTAGTCTTCCCCAAAAAAAGGATTTGTGGCGAGAAATGAGTGCCATTGGAAGGGGGCTGGAGGACACCAGTCCTGAAACTCTGCTGCTCAGGAGCACTGCATGGGATTGCTTTACAACAAGCACATCAAGAAAAAGGAATGGGTTCAAACTCAGTATTTCTTATCAGTGTGCAAAAAATAAAATACAAGCCTGTATATAAAATGCAGTTAGTAGAGGGAAGTTTCCGAATGACCCGTGTTTTTAGTGTTTTGTTCACTAACTTGATATGACCTTTCCATCTTATTTTGCTTGGTTTTCATTCCTTAGGTCTTCTGCCAGTCACAATACTGCAGCCCTGTAGAAGCTAACTGGCACGATTTCCAGGTTGCCCAAAGAGGAAAATAGTGGGATGCTTACTGAATTTGATTAGGGTAGTTTATTTTCTATATCAAGTAACTTCAGTTAAGGAAATTTCACAAATATGAACTACTAAAATCTTAGAGGAAGTGCTTGCAGTGAACCACTAAATCTCAAGGGTTTGCTTTAACCTCAGAGGTAATTCTATCTTTATAGTTAATCAGTGACATAGCTAAGAATTCAAGAGAAAAATATCCTTTTTTGCCAGAATTGTCTGTAGATGTTTAAATTCAAATAAACAAGAAAAGCAAATGATCCAAAGATAGTGGTCTTTGAGTTTCATTGGAATTCATAAAAGTCTTCTCTTTAAATAGTGCTGCTTTTGGACTAGCCCAATACCCTTAGATGTTGAGTTGATGGGTAAACGGTTATTTTAGGTGTTCTACTGGTTAAGTGGAGTCCTTGAGAGGTTACGAACTAGAAGGAGACAATATGAGGTGATGCTGGGCCAGAAAGTTTTCTCTTTTCTCGAATTGATGTGATATACCAAGTTTTCAGGGAGAGTGCCCTTGAATTTACATGGCCTAACAACAGGTCAGACAGTCCCATCTATTCACGCCATGACCCTGCAAGCCCTTTCACCTCTCTGAGCCCAGCAACAAAAGGAGGCCTCTGGCACTTTCCCTATTTATGCCATGTTTGTCACGAGACCATGGTCAGCTAAAAGATAAAAAAAGCTACTTTATATAAAAGAAAATCATTATACAAGAAAAATATAGTATGTTTTATTTTCATAACATAAAAGTGACTAAATTCAAACCATCCTACTTACCCAAATTGCTTAAACATGGCCAAGCAGTGCTATCTGGTCATTTTTCACACTTACATATGAAAAATTCATCATTAATATATCAGTACCATGACTGAATCTACGGCTTTGAAGTCTTGGAAGCAAATTACAGGTTACAGATTGGCTTGCTCTTGGGATTTAAATAATGTGCTCTGTGGAATTAATAATTGTATAAGAAATATTTGCTGAATGAAGTAATGAATGAACAAAGCTTGTGCACAGAAATAAATCCAACTCTAGATGCCAGAGATGCAGGAAAGTTCATTGCCTTTTTTTTTTTTTTACAGAAAATGCCATTTAACAGAGATTTGAATTTCCATTATTAGACAACTTTATGTAAGTTAAGGCATATCTCCTTAAAAGTCTATAAAAATACATAGTAGAGGGGCAGCTGGGTGGCTCAGTTGGTTAAGTGCCCGACTCTTGATTTTGGCTCAGGTCATGATCTCACGGTTCAAGCCCCACATCGAGTTCCACACTGACAGCACAGACCCTACTTGGGGTTCTCTCTCTGTGTCGGTCTGTCTCTGCCCCTCCCCGACTTGTGTTCTCTTTCTCTCAAAATAAATAAATAAAAACTTTTAAAAAAATACAGGGTCCCTTGGTGACTCAGTCAAGCATCTAACTTCAAGTCAGGTCATGATCTCACAGTTCATGAGTTCAAGTCCTACTTAGGGTGAATCTGTGCCCTGCTTCAGGTAAGCTCGAGTCCTGCTTCAGATGAGCCCCCACTTCACTCTCTCTCTCTCTCTCTCTCTCTCTCTCTCCCTTTCTCTCTCTGCCTCTCGCTCACTTACACCTTCTATCTCTCTCTCAAAAAAAATACATATTTGATACAACGCCTTCATTCATTCTTGATGTTTGCTTGCTATTTCAAACAGGAAATACTAAACGAAATGTTGAAAGAGGTCGATCACTCTGATTCCTGGATCTTGGTAACTTAGACAGACTGCATGTCCAAGTGTATTTCTGACCGTCATGCAGGAAGAACTACCTTAAAAACACCATTTTTTTCTTAAAAATCACCATTTTTTTTCATAGAAATGAATAGTTTTATTTATTTTTATTTATTTATTTTTAATGTATCAACTTTATTTTTTTTTCATTTTTTTAACGTTTATTTATTTTTGAGACAGAGAGAGACAGAGCATGAACGGGGGAGGTCAGAGAGAGAGGGAGACACAGAATATGAAACAGGGTCCAGGCTCTGAGCCATCAGCACAGAGCCTGACGCGGGGCTTGAACTCATGAACCGCGAGATCATGACCTGAGCCGAAGTCGGACACTTAACCGACTGAGCCACCCAGGCTCCCCAGAAATGAATAGTTTTAAATGCTTATTCACATACCAGTCAAGACTTGTGTGCAAAGAACTCAAAATGAATGTAATTATGCTCTGGTCTTATCACTCTTACTCATGGAATACTAAGGAAATCTGTTAAGTAGGAAGATTTAGTAAAAGATTTCACAGTACAATAGTTACAGTAAAGTTGGCTTTTTAAATGTGAATAAACTATTCCAGTAGATGTCTAAAAATAAGGAAAAAGTCTTAGTTGGCATTCTACTCTGCCAGCTCTGCAGAATAGCACACCATTCTGGCTTGGAATCTTAAAACACACACACACACACGCACACATGCACACACACACACACACACACACACACACTGAGTCATTTGTAAATAATACAAACTTGGGAAGTTTCTAACGGTAGAAATTTAGTAAAATTTAGTTCACAATACTTAGATGTTTACTACAGTTATCTATAGCTAGGCTCAAAGTTCAGTCTTAAAGTTTATTGTCTATGTGACAGTAATCAGTTTGGAGAAGTCTTGAGAATATTTTTGCTACTGTCCTACTTTGCCCTCTATGTATATCACAGAATCTCATTGTGCCTCAAACTAAGTTAAGTTCAGCATATAAGATGATAAATCAATTATTTGGTGCCCTTTGATCACCAGTAGTCTGGGCAGAGCATTCTGGTGACTGCCACTACGTTCCATGAATAAGAAGTCTTGGCTGGAAAGAATCCCTACTTCCTTTCTCTTTGTGACTCAAGTTTTTGCTTTCCTACTGGTCCTCCACAATGGGTTTTCTCTTTACCATCTCCATCTGGAGCCATCTCTACCACCATGAATGGCCTCTACTGGTAGCTGACATGACTCACAATCTTGGTCGAGGACTGAACACTTTTCTCAGGTTGGTTGGAATTATTGAGAGGTTCTTTACAAAGAAATAAAGGGAAATGTGACATCTCTCCTTGTATTAGCCATTGTCTTTGTCTGCCTCAAATGAACTCTTTCCTTTTCTATTAATAGATCTTGGCCTGATTTCAAAGGCAGACACGAAACCCAGCATGGAAAAACCATCTCTGTGGCCTCAGTTCAGATAGAGGCACAGCTAGAGTACATAAATGGTTCCTGAGATTTTGTATCTAAAGCTTGTGAGAACACTTTTCATCTCTGGGGGGTGGAAATCATGGAGTGTGAAGCCCGTGCTGCAATATGGTTGTGATCTCCATTCAGTACGGTGAAGAAAGGAAGAAAATCCATCTGTAGAAGGAGAGTATGAAGCCAAATAGAAAATGCATAGAGAAAGAGAAAGGGAGAGAATTCCAATTTTGTTTAAGGCCTAAGGCCAGCTCTTCCATCACCCTTCTGTGAGCCAATAAATTCCTCCTTTTAACTTAAGTTTGTGAGAGATGATTTCTGTCACTTGTAACCAAGAGTGTTGACCATTAACCACAAAGTATTAGAAAACCAATGAAATAAAAGACTACAGAACACAGTTTTTTTTTTTTTTTAGGTGAGAATAACAAAAGTTTGCCTGAAACTTAACATCTTAACCTGCAAACTGTATTCACCAGACTTACAAGTTTTGTTTTTGTTTTTTAACCTCACTAATTCACTCAGACTTGAGTATTTAATCAGACAACTCAATATTTGGTCCCAAACTAATTAAGGTTGTCACTTTTTGTTAGTGTACAGAGCGATTCCAAGTACTTTGCAGATCTTTCCATTCATTCGTACCTTCACTTATTTGTCAAGGTCAATGTTCTAGGCACTATAGTTACAAATAAGAAACAGAACAGCCAACTCTAAGAGCTCATAGTCTAGTGAGGGCATAACACCGATGGATGTTACGGGAATGCAGGAGGGTCCAGCTAGTACTCTGGGTGGGTGGAGAAGTCCGGAAAAACTTTACATAGGAGGTGACACTTGAGCAATGTCACAAAGAAGGAGTGGCTCTTTTGCAGCAGTGCCTTTCCACAGTTGTCACTTTCTCACCCTTTCCATTTCTGCATTTGAAAATGGAGACACTTAGAACATTAGAAATGACCTCAGTGCCAATAATTGGAGTTAAGAAAATTTTGGCTTGACCCATAACATGAACAGGTGAGAAAGACTGCAATGCTCAAAAACAGATTTTATGCTATAAAAACTGGAATCAGATGAAACAACATGAAAATTAAGATGAATAGAAGAAAGATCTGTTTTGTATTTCTGGGTAGAATTTGGATTTTTCGTTCCAGGTCCACTTTTTAAACATTATTAATAATTCTGAAGGCCCTGCATAGGTCCAGGAACATTGCCAGAATTTCAAGGCATGAAACTATGAGTTTCTTCACCATGGTTTTTTAATCATTTCAGTTCTGAAATTAACCTTCCACAGGCTGTTCACATTAGTAACTAGTAATTCATATTAGTTGACCAAAAGGCAAACTTTCAGATGATGGTACTGTTTTGAAGTTTTAGCTCTTCTCAAGGACATAATCACTCACATGCTATTGAAATTGAACTAGCAATCAAAATAACTGTTAGGAGCCTCAGAGTTTGTATGTTGCTTGTTTCTTTTAAGCCCAGCAAAATATGCCTACATTTTAAGTGAATGGTCTTGCCTTCAATTTTGTTATTGTATTATCTCTTAGGACTGCATCTTGATAAAATGAAATCGAGTTTTAAAAGTGACTTAGGTGTCTATGGATTAAAATTGTTCATATATTTCAAGATTTTCTTCACTGTCAAAGATAGGACAATTACTGTGACTTGTTGTGTGAGCTCCGGGAGAAACTCTTCATGCACAGATCATTTTTATGACATCATTCGCATTAAGAATAGGAAGGAAGTGATTCAAAGGGAACTGGATACTATTCAGACATACCAAAGAGGTGGAGAGAATATTGCAGAAGGCTGACCAAAAAGAAAGAACAGCAGACAAAACAAATAACAGAAAAAAAGGAACACACCTTTGTGTTTATATTCAAAAACTTAAGAGTCAGTATGTTTCTACGGAGAAAGGTAGCAAAAGAGGTCCAGAGGTTATGATTGACTACGTCTAAAATAGAAACACTTTCCAATACCACCACCAATTTATCAGCTTATTTTACGACACAAGCATGTATTTTACAAAAGCATTCTGGGGCAATACTGATTTTGTCTGAATTCATTAGAGTCATCTTTTCATATGCTGTAAGTCACTTAATATCCCAAAGGAACCGGTGCTAACAGAATAGATTCTTTTCACAATAATTTCCCACCCAGTCTCATATTATCTCTTTTCTCTATGCTAACTGCTTATTTTCTGGAACACTGAGTTCATTGCACAAGGTCAACGCTCTGCCAGTAAGCGGTTAAGGCCAGAGTGACCTTGCCCTTTTTCTTCTATCACAGGATTACATGGCATGTTTGGCAGATTGCTAAACTAAATAATGTGACATATGCATATTTTTCAAATTGTCTACAGTCTGTAGACAAATTACTACAATTTTGATTTATTGGGTGATTTTCCATCAAGATTAAGGTGAAACATCCTTAATAAAGTTTTGTACCCAGGGGCGTCTGGGTGGCTCAGTCGGTTAAGCATCTGACCGCGACTCAGGTCATGATTTCATGGTTCACAGGTTCGAGCCCCACATCAGGTTCTGTGCTGACAGCTCAGAGCCTGGAGCCTGCAGCCTGTTTGATGGATTCTGTGTTTCCCTCTCTCTCTTCCCCTCCCCAACTCGTACTCCAACTCTCCCTCTCAAAAATAAGTAAAACATTAAAAAAAAATTTTTAAATAAATAAATAAAGTATTGTACCAAACCGCAGTTCTGGTTAAGTCTACCAGTGTTTGCCTCTGCTCACTGATTAGTAGGACCATGATTTTTTTTTTTTAGAATAACTTTTTATTTTCTAATTTAACAGCCTCAGGGTCTAATCTCTTCATATTTTTCAGGGTAAAAACAGCTTTAAATGTTTCAATGTAGACTATACATAGAAACTATAGTTTCTACTATGAATAAAAATAATGATTTGGTATACATTTGAACCTCCATTTTCTACCTTTGTTTATTGTCTAGGTTCAAATATTTAAGTGTAGCCACATGAAATTCAAGCTCAATTAAAACTTTTGACAGTGTTAGTAAATAAGTGTTTGGTAGCTTACTATCAATTAACTTTCAATACAGTCTTGTGTAGATTTAAAAAAAATCACCATCCTAGGGGCGTCTGGGTGGCTCAGTCGATTAAGCATCTGACTCTTGGTTTCTGCCCAGGTCATGATCTTATGGTTTCGTGGGTTCGAGCCCCCCGCATCAGGCTCTATGCTGACAGTGTAGAGCCTGCCTGGGATTCTCTCTCTCTCATTCTCTCTCTCTGCCCCCTCTCTGCTCTCTCTCTCAAAATAAGTAAATAAACTTAAAAAAAATCACTATTTTTCAAGAATACCCACTTTTTCCAAAGAACATGAATATACATTTATGACAGTAAATTAGGAGAAAGGACAAGAGTAAATGAATTTTTGAAAGTTCTGTTTGCTTTGGAGATTCCAAAGATAGTTGAGAAATTTAATTTGGAATTTTTCGGTTTCAATAGGATGTCTTAAGTTATCACGAGATTATCACTTCCACATGTGTGGCTAGTATTTCTGGACTAATATTTTAGGGTGCCTGAAAGAGATTCACTTCAGAAAACAATGGTGATTCCGGGCTAATGAAAGGTTTCAAGGGTCAGAAGTCAGGAGATTATTACTCTTCTCTCCAGCTCTATTATTGATCCGATATGCAAACTTCAGGAAATTATTTTATCCTTCTCCCAAGTATTGGTATGATATAAAAAACAAAATCATATTAGCAGTTCGAAACGTCATGTTCTTGTAAGCAGTTCTTTATAATCACCGTTTGTCACGTGAGAACAGTTTACATACTGTTACTGGGAATCTTCACCAGTAGAGTCATTTTCCCATTTCTTCAAAACCTTATCTAGAAATGCTGGAATATCCGTTCTTCAGAAAGCAGATAAATCTTGTCGCCATGCCAACCAAAACTAATGTTATGGGAGATAAATGTGGTAATGTCCATACTTCTTTCTTTAAAGGGCACTTTAGCCTTTCCTGGTACTTGATGTGTTCTGCACAATGAAAATGAACGCCCATAGCTCCACAAGGAGCTGTAATGTCATTGCTCTTGGCTGCCACAAAGTGGCAGTGTGCCCACTAACTTCCCCATTACTGAAGCCAACCTTGGT
This sequence comes from Panthera uncia, assembly GCF_023721935.1. Lineage (NCBI taxonomy): Eukaryota > Metazoa > Chordata > Mammalia > Carnivora > Felidae > Panthera > Panthera uncia. Next base: position 63,155,979 of record NC_064812.1, on the reverse strand, counting down.
CTTCAGAATGAACCAGGCTAAGAGAACTACACCTCAAGTTTAGGGTTGCCAGACAAAACACAGGAAGCCCGGTTAAATTTAAATTTCAGATAAACAGCAACATACTTATACTAAAAAATTATTCAGTGTTTATCTGAAATGCAAATTTAACTGAGTGTCCTGTATTTTGAAGTGCCAAATCTGGCAACTCTACTGTGTAAGTTTGACTCTTGCAATCATGCAACCTTCTTAAGTTGAAATATACTTATCTTCAATGTATTAGGTAGTTATCCAAATCTACTGAATTATGGAAACACTTTAGTTAGGGGTGTCTATATTTCCCTCTTCCACTTGACTTCCATTTACCACATAGTACCTGACCCACATTTTTATTCATAAAAATGAATGTAGTTGAAGGCATATTTGTAGTACGTTTGAATGCTGGCTACATCATGGCTATTACATTAACAAGCATGTACTGATCACACAATACATACTTTAGAAAAACGTGCACCAAAGAAGTTAGAAAAGATGGTAAAGAAGGGGCAGAAATTGACCTGAATCTTGGGGGTGAGGGTGGAGAAGAAAAACTTAAATGAAGAGAATGAATACAAGAAACTTTTGAAGGGCAGGTATTTTCATAGCAAATTAAATTTTCATAGCATAAAATTAAAATATTTATGAAAATCTTAAAGGTTTAGTCCAAGGAACCAGTTAGAATATTGGACAATTAACATGATTTATTCATTCATTCTCGTGCCCAAATAATCTTGGCATATATCATATATACTCAATAATGAAATAATTGAATTATTTCAAAAAATAAGAATGATACTGAGCTTGATTGCACTTAGTTTTCCATTTTTAATTCACTTGAAATTTTCTCCTTTATTTTAATGAAATCACTTCAAGCCTTATCAAATTTCAGCAGAACTCAATCTGGCTTTTATTATAACAGTCCTATGTAATTTTTTTATGTATAAAACTATGTATATTAGTTGTTTACTCCAGTGTACTGGGTTTAGAATAGAATTTGTCTTTCTTTGTCTAATGTATTCAAAAGTCAGTTTAAATTTAAATACAGATTTTAACTTAATACAAAGTGTCCCATAAAATTCTGCCTTTAATCTCACTCGCTCTACCAGAAATCTTGCATCGAAGATGTGGTTCATGAGTTTTTGCTTCCTTTTTTCAAGGGACTGAAAATTATGTACTCAACCTGACCTATAAGAATGCATGTATCTCTGCTTCCCACTCTCATCAAGTACATTCTGTGCAGAAGGGCTCCGCTTTTTACAAATTTACAGGATAAGCAAATCATCTATTTCTTATGATAAGGAGAGATAGTGAATGAAAATCTATAATTGCTATATTCTGCATAGTGAATAAGTAACAAATCTACCTCAAGCTACACATATTGTCTAATGCAACCTAGCTATAAGCAAACACCTTATGCTGTTGATTTATATTATAGCAAAATGTACTGTAGCTAATCAATAATTTTATTACTTTTTGGAAATTTATGCTATATTTCACCATTTCAACAATCTACATTAGGTAAAGCCTTTTTACCTTGAGCAAAGTATTATAGAGTTTATTATCATCAGCATCTCATTTTTTGGGTGTATGTACCAGATATTCTGCTGGGTGCTATACCAAAAAAAAAAAATGCATTTTTACAATTCACTTCTTTCTAACAGATTTTTAAGTAACTTATAAACATAAAGTTAAAAGAGGTTATGATTACTGATATAGTTACAGTTACAATGAGCTGATGGTCTTCAACGGTTGCTAACAGGGATTAGCTCGTGTGGTTCAAAGCTCTCTAGTGAAGAAAGCAAAACAGGAAACCTGAGTGGTTCCAGGAATGGCAGAGAGGTAGAGTTATGTTCTCTAGCATGGAACCTTATTTATAAATATTCCAAATTGCTAACTAATGGCAAATTTACACATTTTGATGATACACAGAACAGAAAATAAGATTAAAATTTTCTTACGGAAATCAAGTACTCTTCAGAGTAACTGAGTAAATGAGAATCCAACTTTGTGTGAAGGAGGGCAAGGGAACAGGATGTCAGATGACAATGTTTATATCTCATTCATGGATACTGTAATAGAAACACAGGATATTTCAATAGTACAGTAAATGGACAGAGCTTGATAAGAAGCAAAGAATATTTAAATCCAGATGAGAATGGCCGAGTAAAGAAAGGAAAGACTACTGTATGGTGGTAAAGAGCGTGTCAGAAAAAAAAGACCTAATTCTTCTGATACATGAAAGTTTCTATAAATCAATAGGAATAAAACCAAAACCCTGAAAAATAAGCAAAAAACATGTACAGATAGTGCGCTGAAGCAGAAATAGAAATAACTCATCTAAAAAGATGGTCATCCTCACTCGTCTTAAGAGAAGTGCAATTAAAACCATGAGATAACATTTTTCATCATCAAACTGCTAGGAGCACAACAGTTACGAGGACACTAAAGACAAGAGATACACAGAAAGCAAGATAAAATGACAGTAGCAGTGAAGGAGGAGACAGCTATTGTAGATGGTGTGGACCATTCTGATTGAGGTGGGAGTGGAGGGTAGGAGAAAGGAGGAAGTGAATGAAAGCAAACAATGAGTATAGATGGCTTTGTTGATGTATTTTTGCTATAAACGAGACGAGAAGGATAGTAACTACAGGGGAGTAAGGAGTAAAAAGAGTTTTGTTTATTATGAAATGAACGAGAAATGTGTAGAATGTGTATAGTATGCTACCATTTGTGTGTTCTGAGTTTTAATAGATAGATGAAAGACAGAGAGAGAGAGAGAGAGATGCTTGTGCATGCAAATATGTAAAGAATATTTCTGGAAGGATTCACATAAGGAAATTAGGTAGCTAAAAGACAAGAGGTAGAAGATCATTTCCTTTTTTGCTTTTCAATTTCATGCCATATTCTTGAATCATCCATACAGAAAGAAAACAATTCACTATTTAAAATACCATACAAAGGGGTGCCTGAGTGGCTCAGTCGGTTGGGCATCAGACTCTGGATTTCAACTGGGGTAATGGTCTCATGGTTTGAGATCAGCCTTGTGCTGTGCTCTATGCTGCCAGGGCTGAACCGGCTTGGGATTCTCTCTCTCTCCCTCTCTGCCCCTCTTGTTTTCTCTCTCTCTCTCTCTCTCTCAAAATAAATAAGCTTCAAAAATAATTTTAAAAAATATTATATAAATTGTGCTCAACTGTGAACATGATTTAATTGTTCTCCATTCAAGTTGCATCTTACAAATTAATTTAGAAATGTTGAAAATCATGTTTATATTTTTTTAATTTAAAAAATTTTTTAAATTAGTTTCATTGCATTAAGAAAACAATAATCAGAAAATTTCATTAACCTTCAAGTTCCATGTGGACTTTATTAGCTAATAAATATTTTCTAAATCCTAATCTATCAGCATAAGTCAAAATACATTTTCACAATTGTTGTGGGTTGAGTTGTGTCCCCAGAAATGATATATGTTCAAGTCCTAACCCTCAGTATGTGTGAATATGACCTTACTTGTAAATCAGGTCTTTGTTGATATAATCAAAGTAAGAGGAGGTCGTATTGAATTTGAGTGGGCCCAAACCTATGACTGGTGTCCACATAAGACAAGGGGACTTTGGACACAGAGATACACAGAGATAATGCCATGTAACAGTGAAAACCAAAACTGCAATGATGCAGCCTCAAGCCAACGAATGGTAAGGATTGCCAGCAACCAGCAAAAACTAAGAGAGGCAAGGAAGGGTTTTTCCCAAGAGTTTTTAGTGAGACCATGGCCTACCAACACCTTGATTTTGGACTCCAGACCAAAAACTGTGAGAGAATAGCTTTCTTTTGTTTTAAACCCAGTCTGTGTTATTTGGCTACAGCAGCCCCAAAACTAATACAATAAAGTGATATTTCATGAATGATGTGGGAAAATGTGTCTTGGAAAAGTAGTTTAGATTTCAGGAATATGAGATCATATGCATTCACAGAAAACAGAGATTAGAGTAAGTATAGAATATCTTTTAAAGGAGCAAGATAAATTGTTCCAAATCTAACCGGATGATTTGAATACAAAAGATAAAAAAAAAAAGATAATTGATACAGGGCAGCTCTGTACATACGAGTGAAATAGATATAAAGGTGAATACTCATTTCTCACATGACAAAGATGGTAAATAGATAAAAGAAAGAAAAGACTGTTTCGCAGACATAGGACTTTGTGATTCAGACCGACTCTTCTGAGAGTTTGTCTATTAAACAATCTGACCCAAAGAAAGCACAAATGTCTTTATTCATGTGGAAGGAGTATGTTCATGTTGGGAAAGGTGTTGCCAACAAAATACTGAATACTTCAGAATTTAAAAAAATTATGCAACTGCAATGGCTCAGTGTTTTACACAGGGGCAATGAGTAATTGCTGTTCTGTGTTTATTTTTAGATAAAAGATCTGCAGCTATAGAACCCTTCTCCATGACATTTTCACAGAACACACTATTTAAGATTTACATCATTTCATCACTCAAGGTAATTTATTTCTTAAGAATACCATAAAATCTATTTAAGTCATTTCCTGTCTCCCAATGAAATGAAAGGCATCTCTAAAGGGATTTCAGTGTATCCTTTTGAGTGTGTGTGTTTTATATTTTTGCATTTTCCCAGGAAGAAATGGAGACAGTGACTCAATTAATACCTTATGCTTATTCTCTCATTATTCCATTCTTGGTTTCAGCAATTATTTGAAATAAATGGAGGCTGTTTGCTCAACTCTCTTAGGCTGGTGCTTATTAAATAATAGCCCTGGTCTGCCCTATGTTGTTCTTGTAGTCCAGTCATGAATAAATAGGACTCCAGCTCTCATTCAAAGGAAGCTTTGGAAATGACTCTTATTTATTTCTGCTAACATTACAAAGAGAGAGAGAGAAACTATTGACAGTGATAAAAAAAAAAATTAAAGTCTATGCAGTCTTAATATACTGATGAAGATCCTTAAGTATTTATTTGAAGATGAGAAACTGTTAACTCATCACAGACAGTGGATTGGGTCTGAGGATTAAGATTCCCTGACCCCAAATTGTCAAGCGTTCCTGACTAAGATACTCAAACAATCTAGGAATTAACACTCACTTTAAAAAAAAAAAAAATTTTTTTTAACGTTTATTTATTCTTGAGAGACCAAGAGAGACAGAGCACAAGAGGGGGAGGAACAGAGAGAGGGAGGGAGACACAGAATCTGAAGCAGGCTCCAGGGTCTGAGCTGTCAGCACAGAGCCCGAAGCAGGGCCTGAACCCAGGGACCTCCAGACCATGACCTGAGCTGAAGTCAGATGCCCAACTGACTGAGCCACCCAGGCTCCCCAACACTCACTTTTTCTGTTTGTTAAGATAATTGTGGATTCACAGCCAGTTGGAAAAAAATAATACAAAGAGATCATTTATACCCTTTACCCAGTTTTTTCCTTTGTATAATGCTGCAGTATATCACAACCGCTATATCGATATTAATGCAGTCCAGTGATCTTACATTTCTCCAGTTTTACCGGTACGTGTGTGTGTGTGTGTGTGTGTGTGTGTGTGTGTAATTATATATGATTTTATCACATGTGTAAGTTATGCAGTTACCATGACAGTCAAGATGCTGGAAATTTCTGTCACCAGAAGGATCCTTCATGTTGCTCTTTTAAACCAAACCCGCCTCTCTCCTGCCACACCTCCAGCTTTTCCCTGATTCTCATCCCTAATCCCTGACTACCACAAATCTGCTCTCCATTTTGACAATTTTGTTATCTCAAGATATTGTATTAATGGATTAATGCGGTACATAAACTTTAGAGATTAGCTTTTTTCTCCCTGGACGTTCAAGCAAGTTGTTGCATGTATCAAAAGCTTGTTCCTTTCCTTTGCTATGGTTTGACTCTACCATAGTTTTATTAGCCACTTACCTGTTGAACATCTGCACTGTTTCCAGTTTGGGACAATTATGAATAAAGCTGCCGCGAACAATCGTGCGTAGGTTTTTATGTAAACATGTCTTTGTTTCTCTGGGATAAACACTCAGGAGTGTAATTGGTTGGTAAGAGACATTGGCATATTTAATTTTATAAGAATCTTCCAAACTTTTTCCCATAGTAACCTACCATTTTACATTCCCACCAGCAATACATGAGTGATCTAGTGTATTCTAGTCACAGCCAGCATTAGATATGGTCACTATTTTTTATTTCAGTCATCTTGCTAGATTTATATTGATGTATCTTTGAAGTTTTAATTTGTGTTTACCTGATGGCTAATGAGACTGACATCTTTTCATGTGCTTATTTGCCAAGTGTGTATCCTCCTGATGCAATGTCTGTTCGTGTCTTTTGACAATTTTCTAGTTGGATCGCTTACTTTCTTACTGCTTTTTAAATTTGCCGTATAATTAAAATACAATGTTATATTGGTTTCAGAGGTACATTATAGTCATTGAACAGTTCTATACATTACCCAGCACTCATCACCATAAGTCTACTTTTAATCACCTTCACCTCTTTCACCCATTCCCCCATTAGTTTGGTATCCATTAGTTTGTTTGTTATAGCTAAGAGTCTGGTTTTTCTGTTTGTCTCTTTTTTTTTCATTGTTTATTTGTTTTGTTTCTTAAATTCCATGCATGAGTAAAATCATATGGTATTTGTCATTCTCTGACTAACTTACTTCACTTGCCATTATACCCTCTACATCCAACCATTTGCTGCAAATGGCAAGATTTCATAATTTTTTATGGCTGAGTAATATTCCAATGTGTATGTATACCGCTTCTTTATCCATTCATCTATAAATGGACATTTGGGTTGCTTCCATATTTATGCTATTCTAAATAATGCTGCAGTAAACATAGGGGTGCATATAACCTTTTGAAAGAATGTTTTTGTATTCCCTGGGTAAATAACCAGTAGTGGAATTACTAGATGATACACTAGATCTACTTTTATTTTTTTAAAGAATTTCCATACTGTTTTACCTGGTGGCTGCACCAGTTTGCATTCCTACCACAACACATAAGGATTCTTTTTGCTCCACATCCTCACCAATACTTGCTATTTCTTATGCTTTTGATTTCGGTCATTCTGACATGTGTGACGTGTTATCTCATGTCATTTTGATTTGCATTCCCCTGATGATGAATGACGTTGAGCATCTTTTCTTGTGTCTGTTGGCCATCTGGATGTCTTTTGGGGAAACATTTGTCCATGTCTTCTGCCCATTTTTGAATTGGATTATTTGGTTTTTTGGTATTCTTTATATATTTTGGATACTAACCCTTTGTTGGATATGTCATTTGCAAATATCTTCTCCCACTCAGTAGATTGTCTTTTAGTTTTGTTGATTGTTTCCTTTGCTGTGCAGAAGATTTTTTATTTTGATGTAGCTCCAATAGCTTATTTTTGCTTTTATTTCCCTTGCCTCAGGAGACGTACCTAGAAAATTGTTATTACAGTTGATGTCAGAGCAATTATTGCCTGTGTTCTCATCCAGGATATTTATGGTTCCGGGTCTCACATTTAGGTCTCTGATCCATTTTTGTGTATGGTATGAGAGAGGGTCCATTTTCATACATTTGCATGTAGCTGCCTAGCTTTCCCAACACAGTTTATTGAAGAGACTATCTTTTCCCCATTGCATATTCTTACCTCCCTTGTCAAAGACTAATTGACCATATAATCATAGGTTTATTTCTAGGCTCTCTATTCTGTTGCATTGATCCAAGGGTCTATTTTGTGCCAGTACCATACTATTTTGATGACTATAGCTTTGTATTATATCTTGAAATCTGGGATTATGATACATTCAGTTTTGTTCTTCTTTTTCAAGATTTCTTTGGCTATTGTGATCTTTTTTGGTTCCATACAAATTTTACAATTGTTAGTTCTAGATCCGTAAAAAATGCTGATGGCATTTTAGTAGGGATTGCATTAAATGTGTAGATTGCTTTGGGTAGTATGGATATTTTAACAATATTTGTTCTTCCAATCCGTGAACATAGCATATCTTTCCATTTGTTTGTGTCATCTTCAATTTCTTTCGTCAATGTTTTATAATTTACAGAGTACAGGCCTTTCACTTCCTTTGTTAAATTTATTCCTAGGTATTTTTGTTGGTGGTGGTGGTGCAAATATAAATGGGATTATTGATTTCTCTTTCTGCTGCTTCATTATTAGTGTAGAGAAATGCAACAGATTTCTGTATATTGATTTTGTATCATGCAAATTTACTGGATTTATTTATCAGTTCTAGTAGTTTTTTGGTGGAGTCTTTAGGGTTTTCTGTATATAGTGTCATGTCATCTACAAATAGTGAAAGTTTTACTTCTTCCTTACCAATTTGGATGCCTTTATTTCTTTTTGTTGTCTGATTGCTGTGGCTAGGACTTTAAATACTATGTTGAATAAAAGTGGTGAGAGAGAACATCTTTTTTGTTGTTGTGGTTCCTGATTCCATTTCATTGGTGGTAATTGGTCTGTTCAGATTTTCTATTTCTTCCTAATTCAGTTTTGGTAGTCTATGTTTCTGGAATTTATCCATGTCTTCTAAGTTGTCCAATTTTTTGGCATAAAATTTTTCACAATATTTCCTTAAAATATGTTGTATTTCTGTGGTATTGGTTGTTATTTCTCCTTTTTTATTTCTGATTTTGTATATTTGAGTCCTCTATCATTTTGGTTTTTTGATGAGTCTGGCTAAAGATTATCAATTTTGTTGATCTCTTCAAAGAAGCACCTCCTGGATTCATTGATCTATTCTAACCATTTTTTAGTTTCTCATTTGTTTGTTGCTTTATTATTCCCTTCCTTTTGCTGGTTTGGGATGTTGCTTGTTGTTCTTTTTCTTTCTCTAGCTCCCTTAGGTGTAAGGTTAGGTTGTTTATTTGAGGTTTTTCTTGCTTCTTAAGGTGTGCCTGTATTGCTCATGAATTTCCCTCTTAGAACAGCTTTTGCTGGTCCCAAAGATGTTAGACCATTAGGTTTTCATTTTCATTTGTCTCCATGTATTTTTTAATTTCCTCTTTGATTACTGGTTGACCCATCAATTGTTTAGTAGCATGTTATTTAACATCAATGTATTTGTATTCTTTCCAAATTTTTTCTTGTGGTTGATTCTAGTGTTGTGGCCAAAAAAGTTGCATGGTATGATTTCAGTCTTTTTAAATTTGTTGATAGTTGTTTTGTGACATAACATGTGATCTGTAATGGAGACATTTCATGTGTACTTGAAAAGAATGTATTCTGCTGTTTTTAAGGTGGAATGTTCTGAATATATCTGTTAGATCCAATATATCTGGTCCAATGTGTTATTCAAAGCCACTATTCCCTTGTCGATTTTCTATTTGGATGATCTCTCCATTGATGTAAGTAGGGTGTTAAAGTCCCCTACTATTATTGTACTAATATGAATTTCTTCCTTTATGTTTGCTAATAGCAGCTTTATGTGTGTGGGTGCTCCCATGTTGAGCGTGTAAATATTTACAATTGCTATTTCTTCTTGTTGGATTGTTCTTTTTCTGATTATTCAGTGTTGTTCTTTGTGTCTTATTACAGTCTTTGCCTTAAACTCTATTTTGTCCAGTATTAAGTATTGCTACCCCAACTTTCTTTTCATTTCCATTTGCATGATAAATGCTTTTCCATCCCTTTATTTTTAATCTGTATGTAACTTTAGGTCTGAAATGAGTCTCCTGTAGGAGGTGTATAAATTGGTCTTGCTTTTTTATCCATTCTATCACCCAGTGTCTTTTGACTGGTGCATTTAGTCCATTTACATTCAAAGTAATCATTGATAGGTATGTATTTATTGACATTTTGGTACTTGTTTAATGATTATTTTCATATTTCTTCTCTGTTCCTTTTTCTCCAGCTCTCTTCCCTCCAGGTTTGCTGGCATTCTTTAGTGATGTACTTGGATTCTTTACTGTTTATTTTTTGGACATCTATTACTGGTTCAATTAGTGGTTACTACTAGGCTTATATATGCATCTTAACATCTTATGCATATGGCAGTCTATATAGAGTTGATGGTTGCTTAAGTTCGAACCATTCTTTTTTTTTTTTTTTAATTTTTTTTAATGTTCATTTATTTTTGAGAGAGAGAGAGAAACAGAGCATGAGCTGGGGGGGGGGGGTAGAGAGGGAGGAGACACAGAATCTGAAGCAAGCTCCAGGCTCTGAGCTGTCAGCACTGAGCCTGATGCGGGGCTCGAACCCACAAACCATGAGATCATGACGTGAACTGAAGTCGGACACTCAACCGACTGAGCCACCCAGATGCCCCAAGTTCTAACCATTCTAAAAGCACTAAATGTTTATCCCTCTCTCTCACATTTTAGATACATGATGTCATACTTTGCATCCTTTTATTTTGTGAATCCCTTGACTGATTTTTATAGGTAAACCTAGTTTTATTGCTTTTGTGCTTCCTACTTTTCTTACTCCCACTTGTGGTCTTTCCTTTCCACTTACAGTGTCCCTTTTAATGTATCTTGTAAGGCTGGTTTAATGGTAGTGCATTCCTTTAACTTTTGTTTGTTTGGGAAACTCTATCTATGCTTCTATTCTGAATGATAACCTTGTTGGATAGAGTATTCTTGGCTGTGGATTTTTCCCTGTTAGCACTTTGAATGTATCATGGCACTCCCTTCTGGCCTACAATGTTTCTGCTGAAAAATCAACTGATAGCTTTGTGGGGTTTCTCTTATATGTATTTTCTTTTCTCCTGCTTTGAAAATTCTTTATCACTGCTTTTTGCCATTTTAATTACTATGTGTGTTGATGCTGACCTCTTTGGGTTGATTTTGTTGGGAGTTTTCTGTATCATCTGGATCTAGATGTCTGTTTCTTTCCCCAGATTCAGCAAGTTTTCAGCTATTATTTCTTCACATAAATTTTCTGCTCCCTTTTCTCTCTCTTCTCCTTCTGGGATCCCTATCATGCAAATATTATTATACTTGATGGTGTCACTGAGTTTCCTTAATTTTTCTCACTTTTTATTATTTGTTTTTCTCTCTCCTGTTGAGCTCCATTGCTTTTTATTCCTTTGTCCTCCAGGTCACCAATTCATTATTCTGCCTCCTCTAGTGTACTTTTAATTTTATTTAGTGAGTTCTTTATCTCTATTTGGTTCTTTTTTATGTTTTCTATCTCTTTGTTGTGGATCTCACTGAGGTCCTCCACTCTTTTCTCAGGTCCACTGAGTATCTTTATGATCATTACTTTAAATTTTTATCAGGTGTATTACTTACCTCCTTTCTGTTCAGCCGTCTTTCTGTGCTTTTATGCTGTTCTTTCATTTGGGACATATTCCTCTGTCTCCTTAATTTCTCTAACTGTGTCTTTTTCTATGTGTTAGGAAAGCCAGCTATATCTCCTGCTCTTGAAAGTAGTGGCCTTATGAAGAAGAGTTTCTGTAGTGCCCTGTAGTGCAATGTCCCCTGGTCACCAAAACCTGGCATTGCAGAGGTATCTCCTATGTGTGTTGTGTGCACCCTGCTGTTGTGACTGAGCTGTGTTTGCCTTCAGTCCAGTCAACTGCAATGCCTCTCTTTGCCTGTTGTGGACAGGGTTTGGTCCCTGTGTTGTTAATGGGCCATCTGTGGCTGCCTTGGGTTTGAGTTGAGGGAGACCAGGCATTAGCCAGAGATGCAGGAGCACCAAACTATAGGGCACTTTCCCTGTATTGTCCCCTAAGATTTCATTGGTGGGCAGGGCCTGCAGTCAGACCCAAAGTGTGCCCCTAGCCCACTGCTGAGGTTGCAGGTAGATTGATCTATGTGGTTATAATCCCCTCTCTTAGGAGCACAAGTCATTTTGGAGTGGTGCTGGCCTCTGTTGAGGCTGCTTGCACACTACCAGGCTTGTGGCACCACTTTGGATGGACTCCTGTCAAGGTTATGCTGGAGGGTGTGTCTGCAAGAGAACAGAGGGACAGGTCTTAGAAAGCTAGCAAAGCCCACACTGGTCCATTTGTGGAGGGAAACTGTAGCCACCCGGGAAAACTCCTGCCCAGGCCTGGATGGATGGAGCAGGTTCACAGAAGAGCCCAGAGACAGGACATACTTTAACAAACTAGGTGGAGGGTATTAGTGCTTTCCTGGTTCCTGCAGGTGTCAGTGTATCTAGGCTGGGGGTCAGGAAGGGAAATACCCACCAGCTCCTTTGCTCCTCAGGAAGTCTCTCACAGATTCCTGCCCCTCCAGCACACACTCAGACTACTAAATAAATCTCCTTCGTGTATACCCCAGGCATTTTTCAAACTGCTTCCTCTCTGCAGTATCTCAGTGGAACTGTTTGTTGTTCTGTCTCTTTAAGGGCAAAGACTCAGTTTCCTATCACCCTCTGGAATTCAGAGCTTAACTTGATGATTTTTAAAGTTCCAGGTGTTAAGCCCCACTGACTGTAAAAACTCGTGAAGCCAGGCCTTTCTGGTTTTCAAAGCCAAATGTTATGGAGAATTCATTAGTGTGGGTACCCCATGCCTGGGGTGCCTGGTTCGGAGTCTGTTTCTCTCTCCATTCTGAGCTCATAGCATCCCTCCCTCCTGTAGACAATCTTACAGGTCCATTTGACTCCTGACCATGTCTCTGCCCTTCCTACCATCTTGAATATGGTCTCTTCTCTGCATTTAGTTGTGGAGAGTCAGTTCAGCCAGTCTTCAGGTCATTCTCTGGGTTACTTACACTGATGTAGGTGTTATCTAGTTGAGTCCATGGGATGACGTGAGTTAGTTAGGGTCTTCCTACTCTGCCACCTTCCCTGGAAGCCCTCTCACTGTTGAGTTTTGACAGCACTTTGTATTTTCTAGATACTAGTTCTTAGATGGACATGTGGTTTTCATATATTTTCTCCAGTCTGTAGTTTGTCTGTTCACCTGATTTATGAGGTCCAATTTATTATTTGTTCCTGGATCAAGTCTAAGAACTCTGTACCTAGATCCTGGTCCCAAATATTTTTCATTACTGTTTTCTCTAAAAAGTTTTCTAGTTTTACATTTTACATTTAAGCCCATGATCCATTTTCAGTTCATTTTTGTAAAAATGTGAGCTTATTTGATGAAAAGGCTATCCTACCTCATTGAACTGTTTTTGCACTTTTGTCAAAATCAGTTGAGCGTATTTGTGTGGGTTGAGTGCTGGTTCTACATCTGTTTCATGGATCTATGTGTTTCTCTCATAATACCACATTGTCTCGATTCCTATAACTACAAGCCTTCATATCAGGTAGATTGATACCTCAAAATTTAGTTTTATTTGTCAAGATTTTTTTTTAATCTATGCTAGGATCTGTGCCCTTTTATGTAAATTTTAGAGTAAACAAATCTATATCAACAACAACAAAACCTCACTAGGATATTGATAAAAAAGATATTAAACCTATAGATACATTTAGACTAGATTGACATCTTTAATATATAGTATCTCCTAGTCCATGAGCATGGATGTCTCTCCTTTTATTTAGATCTTTTTTAATTTTTTCATCAGTGTTTAGTAATTTTTAGCACAGAAATCTTGTATATGTGTATTAGACTTAACCCCAAGTATTTCTTTTTCTTTGGAGCAATTCTAAGTGATACCATGTTTTTAATTTCAGATTCTTGCATGTTCAATGTCAGTATTCAGAAATGCAACTGATTTTGTTGTTTTTGATTTTACATTATCCTGTGACCTTGCTGAACTTACTTATTAGTTCTACAAAGTATTTTTGGTAGATTCCTGGGGAATTTCTATGTAAACAATCAAGGCATGTGCAAAGAGAAACAATTTTACTTCCTCCTATCTAATGTGTATGCCCCTTATTTCCTTTCCTATCTTATTATTAGAACTTCCAAGACGCTGTTGACTTAGAGTAGTGGGAGTGCACATTTTTATGTGTTGCCTAAATCCTCCCATAAGAGCAAACACACCGTGAAACCAGAGACTTCACCTATTTTGTTCATTTGCTATGTCTGTTGCCTATAGGAGTGCCTGGTACATGTAAACACACAAAAAGTATTCAATGAGCAGTTAGTGAAAGATGAATAAATGACCAAATGCATACAGGAATGCTGTTATTTGGAAGAAAATAATCATAGAATAAACAACAATAATCCACTATTCCTTCTTACCAAAGAATTGGTGACAAAATTTGACCTTTCTGCTGACAATTTGGTCTCTCCCATCTCTCTGTCCTTTACTATGTTCCAATTATTATTGTTCTCCCATTGGGCACTGTTGGAAATCCGTGTTTCTTTTCAGAACCCTTATTGCTAATCACAAAGAGTCTTGACAAATCAATTTGCTGAAAGCCATCAACAATGTATTTCCTGCCCAAATTTTCTTTCCTTTCAATCTGCATGGTTCATTCCAGGCTGCCTGCTTGATTTCTTAACAGAGAACATATTTATTCACTTATTAAACAAATATTGTTTGAGAATCTATTATTTGAGAATCTATTATGTGCCAGGTGATGTTTTATGCATTTCTCTCTCTTGAGTGCTCTGTTCTTCCTGGCAACTGTGTTCTCTCTATGGCATCAGTATTTCCCTGGAACATCAGTATTTTCCATATGCTTTATGTACGGGAGGGCTTTCAGGAGGGGAAAAAAATCATTTCCAGCCCTGACTATATGATGAAAATAGATACTCCATTTTCCAGAAACATTATCAGCTTGATACTTCCTATGTACACCATTAAATAAACTTCTGGAAACATCAAGTGATGTGCATTATTGTTTCCTCATATTCAAGAAGGCATTAGTTATACTATCACCAGGTTTGTTTAAGAACAAAAGTAAGATTATTAAATAAACCAAATATTAGGCATGGTAGGTTTGGAAATAATGAGAAATAAGTAGTGGAGAAAACACTGTTTATGTGGAAGTAAATTTGGAAAAGAGACAAAAATAAAAACAGGAGCCTTTTCACAATGCCTGTCTTGTTCTTCTGTCAGACATCTTAGATCATCAGAGTTCTGTTTTCCTAGTGAGGTAGCCTTCAGGTTACCAAGCTACCACTGGTTTCCTGATGCTATAAAATTTAACTGTGCCTACAAAGCAACTTCTGAAGATAAATAGAAATTTTCCCTTAGAGGATAAACAGAGGCTGTATTAAATTGTAACTGGTATTCAACTCCACCAACTGGTTGGTTGATAGCTAATACATTGTAATTAATTTAACTTCATACGATCAAGATGTTGTATTATGCAAGTCTCTCTCTGATTCCCCTGCAGCAGTAAAAGCTTTTCCCTCTGTTATCCATATGCATGAGTTTAGGTTTAAGTCTGTGGATGGATGCATCATAAGATGCCAGAGGGGCTCCTTGCATCTTTAGTACATGGGACATTGGTATTGATTCCGCCCTACCTAATTTTGGGCAAATTTATTTCCCATCTGAAGTATAAATGGATTATATGATTTATGAATAAACCATAATGATGGAATATCCCCTGGATTTCAAGTAAATAACATAAGGCTTACAGAAAAAAAAATGAATTCATTCATTCATTCATTCATGCCTTCATTTATCTAAAAAAAATATTACTTGATAGGCTGCTCTATGCAGTCTAGAGAATGGAGATGAGATAAAGTCCCCAGCTTCATGCAACATACATTTCAGAGAGTTATCAGATCATAAACAAAGCAAGAAATAAATGAGACACTCATAGACTGTAATGAGTGCCGTAAATGAGATACAAAGGCAGAGATATGGAGTGGCCAGAGGAAGATATTTTTGCTTGAATGATCAGAGACCTCTCCAGTGGCATTTATACAGCATCCCAACAAATAGAGTCCTCCAACATCTTCAAGAATTGGTCCAGACTCTGAGCAACCTACCTGTCACAAAGCAACTTTTTTAAAAGTTCCATTTTTAAATGGCTCTGTCATTTAACTCTAATTTATCTGGCTTTTAATTTAGTGAGAAAGATGTGATCAGTATTAAAAATTATCTTTTAAATGCGAATAGCTAGATTTTTCTGTGCCATTTAAAAATGATGTATCCCTTCCTTATCGATTTGTGATCCTTCCTTCATGATAATATTACATACTCCAGTTGTTTTTTTTTTTAATGGCAATAATATTTAACTGTTTCCTCCTCTGGAATATATTTTGGTGTAATGTAGGGTATATAATTATCCGCTTTCTGCTGTGCACCTTTCTCTCATACTGTTGGGTGATACCAGTTTTGTCACATCTCAAACTAATGAACCATATTTTAAGTTCTGTTCCAAGAATTTTAATTTTTATATCTATAAATAAAGTTGTCCACTTTACTGTTCTGGATTATCTTTCGTTTGTTTTAATGTCAAGGTTCTACCAACTTCATAAAATACTCAGAATAGAATAGACTTTTTTATTCTTCTAAATCTTGGAATAACTTATATAATACAGAAATCTTTTCCTTGGCATTTAAAAAATAAGCTCACCAAAGTCTAAAAAGACACATTCCTGAATAAAATTATTTTATACACATTTGTATGTTTTTTTCTGTGATTATCAGTTAATTCAGGCCCCTATATCTAAGTCAGCTTTGCTAATTTATATTTCCCAATATAATCTCCTATTTATTCAAGATTTTCAAATATATTACCATAGAATTATAGTCACTCTAATCACTTTCATCTCTTGTTAATCTCATTAAAATGTGACTCATGATTTATTGAGCTTTTTGATCCTCTTTAAAATCAGAAGTTTGTCTTATCTGATTGTTTCTAATACAAGTTCTTGGATATATTTGTGGTTGCTTTCTGTAGCTGCCCTAACAAATTGCACAGAGTTGATGCCCGAAAACAACACCAATTTATCATTTCAAGGGTGTGTATGTCAGAACTGATGCAGGTCTCAAGACTGAAATCGAGATGTGGACAGGACATTTTCGGAGTGCAATGCCAGGGGTGATTCCATATCCTTGTCTCTCCAACTTCAAGAGTCACCTCCATTCTTTGTCTTGAGGTTCCATTTCTCCACCTGCAAAGCTAGACACAAGGGAGGGGTCCAGTTCTTCCACGTCGTGTCACTAAACCTCTGTAGTCACATCTGCCTCTAATGCTGTCTCTTCTTCTGCCTCTCTCTTTCACTTGAAGGACTCTTTGGATTCTGTTGAGTCCATCCAGACTAGCCTGAATAACCTCCTTGTTTTACAAACAGTTAATTAGTCACCTTAATTCTCTCACAACCTTAATTCTCCTTTGTTGTGGAACCTAACAGGTCCCAGGGATCAGGGCATGAACTTCTGGGAGGGATGGGAAAACACACGATTCTGCTTACCAAAGTAACAATTACATTTTTGATATTTAACATCATCTTTCCGCTTTCCTTTTTATTTTGTTTCTTCTTGCTTCCTTAATGTAATTCCATTGCCATTCAAAAAGCTCTAGTAGAGTGTTTGGTTTATTTATTTTCACTTTCTAACAAAAGGTTTTAAATCAATGAATTTTCCTTTAAGTACAACTTTGGCTGTATCTCTGAGATTATAATAATGTCTAGATAGTTTCTAAGTGTTAGAACTCGTAGACTTAAATTTACGTGTATTTGTGTTACCTTTAAATAAACTTTTATTATTTACTTTTATTTTTAATAGAAATTGGCTGGTTCAGGTTTTCCTTAGAAGTTTTCTTTGTCAGGGGTGACTGGGTGACTAAGTGAGTTAAGCACCTGACTCTTGATTTTGGCTCAGGTCATGATCAAATTTGGCTCAGGTCATGATCTAATTTGGAGCGCACGCTGGGCTCTCTGCTGTCAGCATAGAACCTGCCTCAAAAAACTCGGTCCTCCTCTCTCTCTGTTCTCCCACTCACTTGTGCTCTCTCTCTCTCTCAAAAAAAAAAAAAAAAATTAAAAAATTAAAAGAAAATTAAAAGAAAAGAGAATATTCCACTCAAAGATAGAATAAATAAGTAGGCAATATTTTTCTTACTAATAACAATAATATTAACAGCATTTTTAAGAGTTTAGCTGGTACTATGCTATGCAATTATAGATATTATCTCACTTAATCTACCTAATCATACTGTTGATGAGGGAACATGGGGCAAGCTGAAGGCCAAGTACAGCCTAACGGCATTCCCCCCTCCAACCCCCACAACTGCCAGGTGGGATATGTGTGCTATTCCTCCGACACTCCCAGCTGCCCAAGAACAAGGGAGAGGAAAAGAAGCAAAGGGCTGACTGATAGACTGTCACATGCAGGACAGGAGTCTCCTTCAGTTTACGGATAACTTAGTAAACTGCAAGAAAAAAGCAATCTTATCCATAACCTAATCTCCAGACACCTACAGACTCCATTTCCTGGAGCCCTAATATCACCCTCATCAAGATGTAAGGGGGCATAAATTCTTGTCATGATGATGTGGGAAACAAAGGTAAATGAAAAATCAAATTCCCTTACTGCCTATAGCCCACTGACAAGTCCTTGAAACAGGCAGAGTGACCTCCCTCTAGGATCTCAGCCACCTTGATGATGATACTTTTCTAGGGGCAAAAGAGAACCTTGGCTTAACATTATCCTGACCCCTCACGATCTTGTAAGTCTACTTTGACATATAAAAATTCCTTTGGAAACTTCCTTTATCTCAACTCCCCCAAGATCTATGCTGAGAATCATACTCCAAGCTTGTGGCCCCCTGATATACATCTGAAGGGTCTCACCACTGAGGTTTTACTAAACAGTAATAAACGGTGTTTTCCTAACAATACCTAGCCCCTCAAGGTCCTGAAAACCTTGCTTCCAAAATATGGCTTAGAGACTTTATCCCTGACCCCCTCCCCCAACCTGAGTGTATATTATCAGTTACCCATCACAATCCCAGTGCTGCTCTTTCTGCCCATGGGTCCTGTCCTCCTGTTTTAATAAAATCACCTTTTTGCACCAAAGACATCCTCAAGAATTCTTTCATGGCCGACAGCTCCAAACCCACCATCATCACCCCAAAACTCCATCACTGTGACGATATATTGTTAATATCTTTCATTTACAGAGGGAGCATTGAAATCACATAGCTAGTAGACAAGAAAAATAATACTTGATTTTTTAAATTGTTGCATCTATTGGGGTACCTGGGTGGCTCAGTCGGTTGAGCATCTGACTTCAGCTCAGGTCATAATCTCCAGGTTTGTGAGCCTGAGCCCCGCATCGGGCTCTATGCTGACAGCTCAGAGCCTGGAGCCTGCTTCGGATTCTGTGTTTCTGTGTCTCCCTCTCTTTGCCTCTCCCCCATTCATGCTGTCTCTTTCCGTCTCAAAAATAAAGATAAACATTTAAAAAAATTTTTTTTAATTGTTACATCTATTATTCAATTTTAAAGAAATATATTCCTATAATGTTTTACTCTCTCGCTCTTTTGGTGGGGGGGTGTTGTTTTAATTTTTTAAATCTCAGGACTGAGTAAGGTAGTAAATTTTCTTCCAATTCTGTTTTTATTTATTTCTTTGGACTTATATAGTTTTAGTTTTACATAGTTTGATGTTAGCTTGGTCAGCATTTGCTATCTCATGGGAATTACATTTGCAATTTTAAGGTAAGCTTTTTTGTAAGATTTTTCCTTTAATTACGAATGACCCCCGCTCTCATTTAATACCTTTTCACTTTGCCTACAGCTAACTTTATACACCCATACTTCCCTCACTTTCTTTTTTTGTTTTTTCCTGATGGCTCTGCCCATTTCTTTTTAATATCTTGCTTCACTTGTTAGATTTATAGCATATGCATAATTTTTAGCTGGATTTTGTTTAGTAACGCAATCCAAGAGTCTTTGTTTTTACATAGTTTTAAAATAATTTGTTACTTCCATAACTGATGATTTCAGCTTCACTTTTATCAACTTATTTTATACATCTGTCTTATTTGTTTTATATTTTCTGCTGTGTGAAATACTGCAGAATATGTTTTCTTAGCTTTTGGCTTCTCTAGTGTTTTAAAAAGTACTCAATATATTTTTAATAGTACTAGTGGTTATCACGATCTTTCAAAGACATTCTTGAGGCATAATTCTTTAATTATACAAGTTTTATACAAATATGGTATCTTTAGACTGTTCCATGAGTGAGCTGATTTTATATACTTTTGCTTACTCCTATTTCTCTAATCTATTTACCAGTCTTATTTAAAAATTTTAAGTATATTTAATCTCAAATTATTATTAATCATTTCTATTCTTGAATTTATATATATTATTCTGAGTTAAATGTGAAAACATGGAAAAACCTTATGCGGGACTTTCCTTTTTACCTGCTTCCCTTCTTAGCTAAAGAAGGAATCAACATTCTGAGAAAAATGAGCAGAAGTAAAAGAAAGAAAAAAAAAGAGAAAGGAAAGGAAAGGAAAGGAAAGAAAAGAAAAGAAAAGAAAAGAAAAGAAAAGAAAAAAAATAACCATCTGCAGATTTTCAGCTGGATTTCAGTCACTACAGTCCCTTCCCGGGATTTATTCCCAAAGGATCTGGCAGTGGGCTGAGAATCCAGTGGGCCACACCATTATCTTTCTATGCTTCCACTATCCTGAGCCATTTCAGGGCCAGCACGTTTTGTATGGAATTCCTCTGCCACCCTTTGTAAAAGACATTTACATTTATAAGGGGAATCTCCATTTGTAAAGGTGTCTCCCTCCCTCTAGAAAAAGAGAAGCTCTTGTCAATGGAGAAGGCCAAGACTTACATCTGCATAACAACTCTACTCTCCTTTACTGTGCTTTGCTGAAAACCTCCCAAAACTGACTCCTCCACCCCTCTACTTCTTTTTTTTTTTATGTTTATTTATTTTTGAGGGAGAGAGAGGGTACGCTTGAGAGCTAGGGAGGGCAGAGGCAGAGAGAGACAGGATCTGAATTGGGCTCTGCTCTTTGAGAACATAGAGCCCAATGCGGGGCTTGAATTTACAAACCGAACCTTAAGATCACGACCTGAGCTGAAGTCTGAGGCTTAACCAACTGAGCCACCCAGGTACCCCGCCCCTCTCTACATCTTTTGTCTTTAGCTGAGGAAGATATTTAATGTGATGGCTTGGGCCACTTTGGGGGAGTTACTCTGTTTTCCTGAGTATTTCCCATGTATACAGAAGGTATATGTATTGTTCAGATTCTGCTTGTCTTTTTCTTGTTAATCTTTTTATTACAGGGAAATCTCAACAGAGAACACAGAAGGGTAAATTATTTTTCCTCACCTGCAATTCCAGGCATACATGGATGATGTCTGTTTTTCTGACCACAATATTCTTAATCCCCAATAGTCTCTAGCACAGAGTAGAGGTTCAATAAATTTATTCATTTATTCAACATACTATTTTAACATTAACTACATGTCCTACATTACTTTAGTTTTGCAGCAATGGTCTCATGGAGCTCACGTTCCAGTGGAGAGAGACAGAAAATAAATACAAAAAACCACTGTAAGGTAATAGAAGGGCTATGAAGACAAAAAAATAGGGCAATGTCAATGGTGAGAAAGCAGAAGGCTAATGTTGTTCAGGAAAAGTCTAATTGGGGGTGTGATATGAAAAATGACACCAAACCGAAGAAGGAAAATAGCCACATGAAGATCAGGGGAAAATCTGCCAAGGCAGCAGGAAAGGCAAAAGAAAATGTCCTAAGACACAGATAAGCTTTCCTTCCTTCCAGGAAGGACAGGGAAGTTACCATGGAATCATGGGCAAAATTCACAAAAGATCTGATCTTTTGATCAGAGTAGGAAATGAGAATGAGCCTGGAAAGCCAAGTTGAGGAAGAAGGGGAATCAAACTTGACCTCAGCACAGTGACACAGAGGGTGGGTTGTAGAAGATCAGAGTCTCCTCCAAGTATAGATTATTCTTCTAATAAGTGATAGGTATTCTGGTAAGCATTTTACATGCATTGCCTTATTTCATTCTCGCCCACGGGAGAAAATCATCTGAGCGGATAAAGAGCTAGAAATTCCAAGAGCTTAACAATTTGCCAAGCATTCAACAAATCAACATGCGGCAAAGCTAAGATTTGACCTTAATGCCTGCCTTACTCTAAAATCGGTGCCCTTAACCATGATCTCAAACAGAGTGTCACTTGGGCAGACAGACCAGTTTGCAATAGCTGGAAGAGAACCTGTGACAAAAGGACTGTCAGATTCGAACTCTTTTTTGCTTCCTTGGAAAAACGTTTTAATGTTTCCTTCCTGACTTCACTCGTTAGTTCTTCCTCCTAACAGGTGCATAGTATAAAATGTATTGCTATAGTCCTTTCACCTCCCATTCAAGCAAGTAAACAAACTATATTTAGCTGGTGAGTGAATGCGGGAAGCTATACATGGTACAACTCCATAAGCCGAAACTCAAGGTCTAGTGACCCTCTGTACAGCTGCCGTAGTAAATCACTGTCCATATTGTCCATTCCCAAACATGTTCTAATTAGGGGGAATGCTACCTGATAGCCTTGGTTACCATCTCAAGTTTTAGTGGAGAAGTATCAGTGTGTTCACAGGTGTTAGCAAAATCTTCTAAACCACTCAACATATAAAACCAGAATACATGCAAAGAGAATGACCGATGACCCAAATTTCCTTTCGCCTCTTTCCATTTCTTTTGTTTTTATTTCTCTGTCACTAAAATCTCTCCCATTCTATAGCTTAAACACTATTTTGGTTTGCCTTCTACTGACTAAGGGAAATGGGTAGTTATACCAAGGAGTGATGAGACACAATGTGTCTCTATTCCACAGGCTTCAGTTGTAATGTTACTTGTTTAATTGTGCTTTTTTTTTTCTTTAGTTTATTTATTTATTTTTGAGAGGTTGGAGAGGGGCAGAAAGAGAAGGAGAGAGAATCCCAAGCAGGCTCCACAATGATCCAGGGCTTAAACTCACAAACTGCGAGAACATGACCTGAGTGGAAATCCAGAGTCAGAGGCTTACCTGACCGAGCCACCCAGGTGCCCCTAATATTACTTGTTTATAAAAAAAAATATGCTGAATAAAGTTAATCACACCTTATGTACATAAAAATAATCTTGGATACCGATGTAATTACTTATTACATCCTCAGCACTATCTTTTTTTTTTTTTTCAATTGTCCATTGGGACATTGCATATTTTGAGTATTGTTATTAAAGGGGAAAGTTGAGCTTTCTCAAGGCCCATTGTTTATTTTAAAATGAAGCAGATTACTCATTTTGTTACAGAATTCAAGAAAAGAAATCCGTTAATGGATCATGAAAAATTCCATCTCCAAAACAAAGACATAAATCAGTCCAGTTTGCACTCTGTCTATGAAATATCGCACAAACTAGTGTTAGCTTTAACATAGTCCCATGTAGGTTTCATTTGGGGGAATATTGCCAATATTGGTGAGTTTTTACCAGTGATGTTGCTTTTCCTGAATCCCACTGAACCTGGAAATTGCTCCAAAATGACAGAGTAATGAGAGACAGTGGAAAAGGAGAAAAATAGTTCTCCTTCGGGCTCTGAAGCTACTTGTTTGCAATGTCATTCTTATAATCCCTTGTTTTAGCATTAGATTGTCCACACCCATATTCCATGGGACCATGTGTTCCCACTTAAAGTGGCATGTTAGCACTTTTATTTCCAGTTGCCTGCTTGCTCTTCATTTTTAATAGCTTATATATTTCATTCAGTATATCATTTTTGGAAGAATTTGAAAGAAACTATAGGCATGTTGTAATCAGTACCATTTGTTTCAGAAGACTGATTAGGTATAGGGTCTCTGACTCACATTTTTTATGTGGCCCATGTTTTTGATGATACTTCACTGAAACATCTCTTTCTGGCCATGATGACAGCATCGAGGGAGATAGAGCTCTGTTCCTTGCAATATATTCAGATCAATTACTCTACTGTGACATGAATATTTAAAAGTAGAACATGTATGTTTATTTCCCAGTTATTTAAGCTATGCTAACAATTCTACTGAAAAAATGACGTTGCTCTGTTTTATCTATAAAAACCTGAATGAAGAAGTCACGGGGGTGTTTTTTCCCCCAAGGAGATCATAAAGCCAAGTCTTGATCTAATCAGGATTTTTTTTTTAGAGTTTGAATAGGAGTGGGGACTCTGGAATCCACCTCCATAGCCTCTTTCACTACCTCACCTCCACAACTGAACCCGGCAGACTAGAGACACACACTGACTTAAGCAGAATGTCTGTGAATAGGTCTCCTTGAGAATATCAGGTAGAACTGAACGGTAAATTGATTGGCATCACCAGTTGCATGACTCTGGGCCTGGCAAGAGACTCCTCTGCAGCAGAAGTGTCCCCTCTGCTACTCTCAAATAATCATCATGAATTTGGGTGCATGACTCTACAGCTTTCTGGCCCATATGACTATGATGCGTTCATAAAGATCACATCAAAATGGGGACTTTCATTTCTTTACCTATACTGGACTCAAAGTTAGTACTTGAGGCAATAGTTTCCAAGCAGAAAATCAAGGACAGGGAATAAAACCCCTTGTCACTCCAATGTAGGAAAGTCATGGTGGCCCTTTCTTCCCTGGAGCTCTCCTCTCTTGGTCTCCCCCGCATTGCCCTTCACAAGTGTTGCTTGGAATGGCCAGTGGAATCTAATCAGTCATGCTAACACACTAGAAAGTGTTAAAAACTATTTACAAGTAATGGAGTCTTTCTTAAATACTGAAAATTGAAGGAGAGGTAGAAATTTTGAAGAGACGGAGAACAGAAGTCTGAAGCATTCAACTGTCTGACGTGCTTCACTAGGATCCTTACAGCCCATTCCATGAATGAAGGTCTATAAAAGTTCTGTGGGTTAGGAGAAAAGGACTTTGCTTTGAGTTGGTCTTTTGAAACGTGCAGATAGTAAGTCATCAGGAATGTCCTCCTCAATTACAAGAGGCAGCAATGCATGTGTAAGCAAGTGAAAACAGACACCAGCCCAGCCCTCAGGGGATTTGAGATTTCCCTAAGTACATTTATAAGATGGATTTAATGTAATTTTCCCATAAAATGAGTATATGGGAAGTGATTTTTCCAGGAACACACAGTGAGACAGTAGACAAGGAGTCTAAGAACCAGACCAGATGTCATAAAACATGAAATCTGTTCCTCAACCCTTTCACTAACTCACTGATGTGGCTTAGATTAATTTACTCAGTTTCTAATCCTTTTATAAAAACAATGCTTCCTGTTTATTTTTAGAATGATCCACTCAAAACCTTTAGCTGTTCTTCTCGTCCATTTTAGATTATAGCATAAGAAAAGTTAGAACTTCCTTTCAGACTATTACGATAGTTAACTTATCACAGAAGGAAGAAAAAGAATCAGACCGAGGTTACTATTGTTCCAGAACAAATGCTAGCACAGAGCAAAGGTGTTCAATGCACACTGCCTTCCCTTAGCATCAGAGGACAGCTACCGATAACAAATATCTACATGAACCAAGGCAGACTTCACACTTCTGCTTTACAGATACGTCTGCTAATGGGGCTGAGTCTACAGCAGCCTGAGTCTGGGTACCGACCCCTGAAAACCACAATTTATGATGAAGCCAGGGCTCTCTGGGTATAGATACCTATAGTTAAGGTAGCTTCTGATATCTTTATCCTCAGCTGACTTAATCTAGTGGCAAGGAAAGGCACTGTCAATTTCAGATCAGTTCCTTTTCTGGGCTATCCTCAGTTAACAAAGGAAGGAAATGTTAAACATCCCTGACACCTCTTCAGCATGATTTCCCCAATCATTGACCCTGACATTATAGGGTCTTTTGATAATATTGATATTTTACCCAGATGTGTTGTGCCAACGGTGTACTAGGGCCTGGACACCTCAGGCCGAACTCATCAGAACAATTGAGGGCAGAATAATGTCCC
Organism: Panthera uncia; assembly: GCF_023721935.1. Classification (NCBI taxonomy): domain Eukaryota; kingdom Metazoa; phylum Chordata; class Mammalia; order Carnivora; family Felidae; genus Panthera; species Panthera uncia. The sequence goes on along the minus strand of NC_064812.1, from coordinate 63,130,177 downwards.
AAGATGAACTCAGAGTTAAATTTAAAAGGAGTGAGCTCTAAGACATGGTAGTAAGTAAGACAGGAAAACTAGAAACCCAGGGCACCTAATTTTAAGGTCAAAGCCATGTGTTTGTTAAGAAGTAAATAAAGATGAAGAAAGGCAGGCACTACATCCAACTACCAAATCCCTTTTTTGTGACAATATGGCAACCTCATGCAGGGCCCAGAGCAGGGTCATAAAGAATTAGTTGCCTTGATTATATATCTCTATTATTTGCTAACATTAACAGGCACACTGTCTATCTTAAACTCTTCCCCTGTTCCTCATGACCAATATACTTACAAATGAAAAACAACAGTAACATTATTATTCCCCCTTTTTTTGTTTAAGTGTATTTATTTTGAGAGAAACAAGGACAGTGTGAGCACGGGAGGGACAGAGAGAGAAGAGAGAGAGAATCCCAAGCAGACTCCGCACTGCCAGCACAGAATCAAGACTCCCAAAACTGTGAGATCATGACCTGAGTGGAAACCAAGAGTCAGACGCTTAACCAACTGAGCCACCCAGGTGCCCCCGCCCCCACATGTTTTTAATACGTGCTTCTTCAGTGTCAGATTCAAAGACGTATTAAGGTCCATTGTGGTCTTTCTTTGGAATTCTCTAGTTTGGGGAAAGGGAATTTAAGGTCTAAAAGGAGTGAAAGGAGGGCACCTGGGTGGCTCAGTCGGTTGAGGTTCCCACTCTTGATTTAGACTCAGGTCATGATCTCACAATCATCAGGTCGAGCCCCTCAGTGCAGAGCCTGCTTGGGATTCTCTCTCTCTGCCCCTCCCCTGATCTCATGTGCTCACACCCATGCGCGCGCTCTCTCTCTCTCAAAATAAACAAATAAATGTTTAAACAATAAATAAACAAAAGAAATGAAAGAACGAAAACTATATTCAAATTTTCTCACAGAGGAGGAAAAAAGAGGCATACATGGGTGTGGGAAGGCAAGAAATTTGTAACCACCAGTCTCTAAACTAAGAGAAACATCTATATGATAAAACAAACAGCAATCATGCAAACCCTCCAAACTTCAGTCAGAACCAAGTGTGGTTTTTAAAATAAAAATATTTGAGAACTTGTGACCAGATGTCTATATTTTAGAAACCATTCAGAGTGATTTTCAGTTTTGTTGTTTTTGTTTCAGGGGGCTGCTCCTCTTATTTCAAAATAAAACAAACCAAAACAAAACAAACCAAAACAAAACAAACCAAACCAAAACAAAACAAAACCCACCTGAACTGAGTAAAAGAAGTTGTCCAGAGATGTTTGATAGATTAGATTCATCAGAGAGTAGGAATGCTTTGTAATGTCCTTCATTTTCACCCCATTCTCAGACTGTTAGAATTTAGCATTAAGGACTAGCTACCAAAAACCTAGTCACATTTTATATTCATTGTTTGGAATATTTTTCTCATTGAATTGCCACATTTGGTAGCTAAATATAATGAACATATGTTTACTGAGGAGAGAGTAAATAGTATTGGACATCTGATTAACAGATGGATAATTCTTTTAACTGCTGGAAGACTAACATTTTCTCATGGTAGCTTTAGGAACGATAAAGAAGCAAATGTGAAATTTGAATTTCATGTAACAGAATAGATACAGTACAGAGATAGTTAACATTCTGTAATACAGAATATTATTTAGATTAAAATTTTCTTTTTCATATACGGTTGAAAATAAATTTATGTTGATTTCAAACACAAGAGAACTTTATTTTGAATCTATGTGGTTTCCCACAAAATTTTCACTAATTATTCTGTTTCCTAAAGATGGTGTAAAGAAAAGATTTCAGAAGGCTGCCTGGTTCATGTACTATTTATTCTGATAAATGCATTATGGAATAAAAAGCCAATAATGTTTCTCCCAAGTGATTTTTTTTTACCTTCCATCTTTTTATCTTACATTGTCCTTTGAATGCTCAACATCATTTAGAATATTTTCTGGTTTTTTTCCTTCATACGTAATGAAACACAGGTACTCCCTCTTTGTTAATTTAAAACTGACATATCTCCCATTTGCAGTACTTTTTTTCATAGTGTGTGATGAAGAATTCCACAGTTTATATAAAAATTATAACCAAATTACTGTATCATATTGAAATGTTCTTATAGTTGACTCATTATTGATCAAGTTCTTAGAAAATCTCCTGCAGGTCACATGATGTCTCAGTTCAGGTTCCATGAAAATAGACTTTGATACAAGGATTTAGATGCAAAACATTTATTGGGAGAGTATTCCTAGGAGCTAGGTCTTGTGTAAGTAAGGAAGGCAGGACTGGGAAAAGGGAAAATCTGACACTATGATTGCAACTGAAGCCTCAGCCAATCAATCCTACAAGGAGTTCTGGACCTAAGCAGATCTTCCAGATGTGTCCCATGCCATTAGCTATCAGCAGACCCCAATGGGGGTGAAAAAATGGAATGTAGACAAGGGCAAGGAGATTCCTTGCAGATAAGGATGAGTCCCAGTGAAGGCAGAGCAGTGAGCCTTCAGCATTTGATACTTCTGGAAGCTGGAGGAATGCATCCATAAGCCCCGAAAAGAAGATCAGGGACTGGCACCAAATATTTTTTTGGTTAAAAATCTTTTCTATAGACTGAATCATTCAGGTAGAACTTGGGAAATTTGGTAGCATGATAACAAGAATACTATCACATATTAATCTTTTAAAATCAAGAAGGTGTCTACATTTGTCTATCTACAAAATATCCCTTTTTGTTTTCTTTTTCAGACGTTCATGAATCAGATAACTTCCAAATAAAAGTAGGGCTCGTTAGGAACAGGGACATGCTCAAATTACCTTAGGATATAGGGTAACTTATCATCCTCCCTCCACCCCAAATCTGTTCTTTTATTTTTCTCCTAGGCATACAGTTGCCCTGCTAAAGACGAAATTTCCCAGCCTCCCTTGTGAATAGGTGTGGTCATGTGACTTAAGTTCTCACCATTACGATGTGAGTAGCATTGAATGGGTAACTTCTAGGTCCTTTTAAAAAATGCTTTTCTGGAACTTGTTTTTCTTCCCTTTCCTTTCTCCAGGCTGAAGTGGAAATTACTAGAACAATCCCATAAGTATCATGTTAAAGTTAGCAAAGATGCCTCCGCTCTGTGGAGTAAAGCCCACCTGTCTATTGTGAAATGTTACTTTTGCAAGATATAGATGTCTATTTCTTGTAAGCTACTCTATTTTTAAATTTATTTGTGGGAAGAGTTTTGCTTTCTACCTAATTAAAGTAGAGATTATTTTAAAAAGACACGTAAAATAAGAGATATAGGAATATCTGTGTTTTATGAAAGATCAAGAATGGGAAAGTCATTTGTGATACAATAATCTCTAGAAACCAGATTACCTGGTTTTTCTTCAGTATAACATTTCTGATACTCCCTTCTCTAGTTTTTCTTTTTTTAGAAGTTTATTTATTTATTTTAAGAGAGAGAGACAGAGACAGCATAAGCAGTGGAGGGGCAGAAAGAGAGGGAAAGAAAGAATCCCAAACAGGCTCTGAGCTATCAGCATAGAGCCCAGCTTGGGGCTCGAACCCACGAACTGTGAGCTCATGACCTAAACGTAAATCAAGAGTTGGACACTTAACCAACTGAGCCACCCAGGTGCCCCTCCCTTCTCTAGTTTTGTGCTAATGACGATTGAACAAATCCTTGTCTTGCTGGTCCTAATTACTCTCTGTAGTCTTATTTCATGACTTCTGCTTAGGCACACCTCCTTTCTTCTGCTTTTTTGCTGATTGGCTTCTCTCTTTCTGCTTTTCAGCTTATAGAACCTCAAATAAACTACTCTGTCCGTATGACTCACATTTTAAGGGAAAACATCTGATTGGTTTCCATTGTAACTGTTAGCTCTGTTGGGCAGAACGCTCACTCCAGACCGCTTCATAGACTTCCTGGGAGCCTAGTGTTGAGCAGCCCTTAGGCCAAGTATTGTAGGAGATTTTGTCAATTTGGGCTGCCCCGCATCCAACCTCCTTCCCATTTGTTTAGACTTTCCATTGTGCATGTTTTGGAAGCAGCCATAGGAAGCCAGGAATTTCTCCTTGTTGCTTGGCTCAAAGAATGGTCACATGAACTACGCTCAGAAAACCAGGTGTCTTCACCTGGTATTCAAATCAAGACAAAGTGACATAAATTCCCAGAATCAGTTAGAGACTGCCACCGCAATGGTGGCAGTATGATCAAGATTCCAATAGCCTGAGCAGTGTTATCTTAAGTAGATTGTACCTGAGACATTCTCTTGACAATGTCCCTCGCTGCTCTTACACTCCTGTTTTGTAAGAATGATTATTTTTTAGTTTTTATTTTTAGAGAGAGAGAATGCAAATGGGGGAGAGGGATAGAGGAGAGAGAGAGAGAGAGAGAGAGAGAGAGAGAGAGAGAACTCCAGGCAGGCTCCATGCTCGGTGCACAGCCCAACGCAGGGCTCCATCCTATAGCCCCAGGAGCATGACTCGAGCCAGAACCAAGAGTTGGACGCGCAACCAACTGAGCCAGGCATTATAGGAATGATTTTTCAAACATTATAAATTCTGTGAGTTTCTCAACATCTATCCTCCCCGCAAAAATCTTTTTTGGTGAGGTAGCAATTTATCTCGCTTGCACCCCAGGTCTTCATTATGGTGGGTATTGGCACCCATCTGTGATCCAATCAGCTATGACTGGGTTGGCGGGGCCATTCAATTGGCTTTCCTCAGAAATGGTTGCATAAGTAAGGCAGGTAACCTGAGGATATTAGGATACATTCATTTAAATTTACTAAAGATAAAAGAATAAGGTAGAAAGAAAACTCTTTTTGCATGTGCTAGTTTACTTCCTATAAACAGAAAGCAAAGGTGCAATAACTTTGAAAAGGCAATGATTTATTCTGTTACCAAAGGCTTTCTCTTAGAAAAGCCTGAATCTGGGGTACCTGACTGGCTCAGTTGGTTAAGCAGCCAACTTCAGCTTAGGTCATGGTCTCGCAGGTCGTGAGTTTGGGCCCCGTGTCAGGCTCTGTGCTGACAGCTCAGTCTGGAGCCTGCTTCAGATTCTGCATCTTCCTCTCTCTCTGCCCCTCCTCTGCTCACACTCTCTGTCTCTCAAAAGTAAATAAACATTAAGAAAGAAAGAAAGAAAGAAAGAAAGAAAGAAAGAAAGAAAGAAAGAGGGAGGGAGGAAGGAAGAGAGAGAGAGGGAGGGGGAGGAAGGGGGAGGGAGGAGGGAGGAAGGGAGGAAGGAAGGAAGGAAGGAAGGAACAAAACAAGAAAAGCCTAAATCTAAAACTGAAAGAAAAACCAGCCTCTCTTCTGGTTATACTCAGCAATGCTTCTCTCTATTCACCAGTGACCACTGGATGCAAGCACAGCGAAAGCTAAACTCTAGCCATGGCTTAACTCTAAAACAGTGTTCAGAAATCCAGTGTCTGGAAAAGCCACATTAATGTACTTCAGTATTATTCTTTGCAACTTCCATAACCTACATCAAGTTTTATATATTGTCTCAATTAGAAGCACTAAATCTATTCTCTGGAAGATAAACATAGTTAGGTACTAAAATAAAATATTCTGCCTTTAAAAATAAGCATAATGGCCATTTAAAAACACCCTTCTTCCTGAGATTCCTGAGAATCATTGCTATAAAATCATGGTGCTCTAATTAGGCAAGTGATGGATATACCTCTTTTTAAAAGCTTTTAAATGAATTACATGGAATCTGTAAAGAATTTTAATGACAGCCCTTCCTAAGTCTTACTACTATACAAGGTAATTGAACTAATATCACACTGAATAATCAAGATTTTCCTTCATAAGCCCTTTTATTTTTCACTTTTAAAGTGTATAACAGTATTCACTAAGCAATGAAAAATAGATGCATCTTCATGATAATATAAGCACTATTGATTTTCAGTTTTCAGAATCAACCTATATATAAAGCACATATGAGATTTGCTTATGGTTATAAAACAGGATTTAAGAGTCCTGATAATCACAAAGTAAAGGCACAGCCGGCAGAATCTGAGACATGAAAGTGGGAGAGAGACCCTGAAGACAGTTGATGGGACAGAAGTAGAGGCTGAAGTTGATCCAAGTTCTAAAGTTTACCAAAGAAGGAACAAAACAATAGTGGAAGAAGGGAGCATCAAGTGTTGCCAAGTAGATGAAATTCTCATATTTTTATTGATGGATAAGTAATAAGCAGTATTCAGAGTAGATAAATCTAAATTTGCTTTCACTCTTTATTTCACTGTGGCTTGGCAATAGATAATGATATGTGGATATAACTGTCCATAGGATCCCACAGTAGGACAGGGTCTAGAGTGTGTTACTCTAGACTCTAGACAGACTCTAGAGTGTGTTAATTGGGTTTGCTACACTATGCCTACGCTAAAATAGTGCAAGCTAGCATTCTACTATCTACAGTACTTTCTTTCACACTTTATAATTTCTCTTTGCCCTTTCCTTCCTCCCTCCCTCCCTCCCTTCCTCCCTCCCTTCCTTCCTTCCTCCCTCCTTCCCTCCCTCCCTCTTTCTCTCTCTTTCTCTCCCTCTTTCTTTCTTCCTTTTCTTTCTCTGTTATACTGCCTGTTGTGCCTGCAGCAAGCACATTGGTAAGAAATGGATTACAATTCCCCCCTGGGTTTAGGATGGCTGAGAGCAGGCCCTGAGGATCTCCTGAGGTCCCAGTGCCGCTGTCTTAGGTTTGTGACTTTGTGTTCTTATCCATCTCATTGCCACCTCTTTTCCATTCCTATGATGGTGCTATCAAGGACAGTTGAAGTACAGACAGTTTTTCACAGGCATCTTCAACTCCAAATGCAGAGAACATTTCTTCCTTGTTGTCAGGAAGCCTTCTCTGTGAATTGTCACCGGCCTTCTCTGTGAATCCTGTGACTTCTCATTCTCCCATGGCCTTTTCTGAAAGCTGTCACTGCTGCACCTTGAATCCTTCTGTCTTTTTCTTCTTTTCTCTTCTCTCTCCTGAGTCTCCTCTTACTTTTCTCAGTTTTCTTGTAAGAAGGCTGATGATGATATATATGTTTGTGTGTATATAAGCAGATATATATGTGTGTATGCACACATACACGCATTGGCCATACTCCTTTATATAGACCAAATATAGTATGCATCTCTTAAAAGCATCCCAATCTTGTCAATTTCAGCTTTTGTCATTGTCTGTATTGTTGGATAATCAGAGTGAATTTCCTTACAGTAAGAGATATTGGACTGGAGTTTTAGAAACTGTTACCAGTTTTTGAACTTCTATGTATGTTCGAGAGTGCTCAGATGTAGGTTCAAAAAAGTACTAGAGCAGATCCTTAAGGTGAAGGTCACTCTTTTTCTTCCAAAGAGAAAATTGAGTTTGTTACCATGTAATACAAACATTCTTATATGAGTAACATGTGTTTATATGCTTATTTTCCATCTGTATACTCTCTTTGGTAGGGTGTCTGTTCAGCCCTTTTATCAATAGAGCCTTTTTATGCTTATTAGTTAAAGATTTATTATATTTCAACAAGGGTAGAGACATTATTAAAAAAATACATACTTAAGATAGGATTGTAGATATATGATAAAGTGAGATCAGGACAGAAAAGTCTAAGCTGATTCATTTGACAAAGAAAAGTTGTGGATGTAGATATTTCATGAAAGGGAGAAACCTGGGAAAATATTCAAAACAGGCTTTAAATGTAATCATTTGGTGAAACGTATTGAGTGATTCTGATGTCAGCTTTCAGTGACGTATGTTGAAATCCAGATATAGTGTATAACTCTGGATACCACATTGTGAAATAATGCTTTTTCTGAAAACGTGTGTTAGTTAAAATTACACAATAATATCATAGAGATGAACTAATGGTCATCTAAATGATTTCAGCCGTGGTTTTAACTTGTACACTTCTGCAAGGCAGGATTTATTTAACTCCCTCAGGGATGCTTAGTGTTTGTTGTAAAGTGTGTGTCTTAGGTCCTTTGCTGATGCTTTTAAGTAACAATTATATCCATTATTAGAAATGTTACCTTTGTTATGGTGGCAAGAAGATCCACCAGAATGTTTCCTTAAGGAAGGATCATTTCTCACCGTGGCTTTTAGGGTCTTCAAAGCCAGACAGTGCTGCTGTAATAAATTTGAAGAAAGTTAACAAGTACAGGCAAGGAAATGACTGGAGGAAATATTTTGAGAGAAAAAGAGCAAATATGGCAATTATTTACTTGAAAGTAAATGCTGGCTGTTTAATCGGCATGAGAAGAAAAGCAAAAAAAAAAAAAAAAAAAAAGTCTCTTTTATAGAATCTGCTCTGTGAGGGGCGCCTGTGTGGCTCAGTCGGTTGAGCGCCGACTTCGGCTCAGGTCACGATCTCGCAGTCCATGAGTTCGAGCCCCGCATCATCGGGCCCCTGTGCTGACAGCTTAGAGCCCGGAGCCTATTTCAGACTCTGTGTCTCCCTCTCTCTGACCCTCCCCCATTCATGCTCTGTCTCTCTCTGTCTCAAAAATAAATAAAAACGTTAAAAAAAAAAAAATTAAAAAAAAAAAAAAAGAATCTGCTCTGTGAGAAGAGAGTCCTTGGCCCACCAGGGATGGGGGACAGTGGTGGAGTGGTCCCCAAGGGCCCCCTCAGGCAATAACTTTTGCACCTTTGCAAATTTGACAAAGGTATCCGAAATTTTCACATCACTGATTTCTCATTTAAATTCAGAAAGGCACTGCTTTATCTTCCTCCTTTGTGATTGGTAGTTAATTTTTACAGAATGGCTTTGGTGGAGGTTTTCAGCTTCCTCTCTGACCACTAAATGGAGGGCCTTGGGGGCCGTGTCCTCAAAGCCCAGAAAAAGAACAAATTCATGCAGGCTCTTCCTTTTTCTTTTTTTTTTTTACCCATTATCTACATTCTCCACTTCTTCAAGCAATAGCTCACCATTTATTTATTTCCTGAATCTTTTCCTATCCATCTACATCACAAAATGAGTCTCAGGTGCCATCAGAGTGTAAGAACTATGAATTGTGCCAGATTTTCCAGCGTTTGCTTCTATGTTGTTTTGGTTCAGTCTACCATTTCTCAGACGCGTGCGTTCTGCTTGCCCAGCTAGACCATAGGTCTTTTCAGTGGACGTATGCTACATTTTATATACTCTTGAACTACTACAGTTAAAAAAAAAAATGCTAGGCATTTCATAGACACTATTTTAGGCCCCCGATAAATTAATGTAATCTCACAGACTTATTCAGTCCATTTATATTGACTGTTTTGTGTCACTTAGCTGGTCCTCACACCTATAACAGTTCCTGGAACATTAAGAGTACTCAACACATACTTGTTGAAAGAAGGAATGATTTATATTTTTTCAAATATTTTTATTGTCTTAAAAAAGATGCATTTTTAACATGGAAAATCTCCTTTTCCTTTGCCTGGTCACCTTCTCCTTTCCAGACAGATGGTAAGGATTTCTCTAAGATAGTTCATTCTACATTTTATCTCTTAGAGTCAGATTTTTTTTTTTTTTCTCAATTCAGATTTAATTTTATGGTGGGATTTGGACATGATTCTTTTGGCACTTGCCCTAAATACTTTAGCACTCTGGATTCAAGTGCATAGTGATAAGAGGTGTGTTTCACTTTATGTATTCTCTTTTTTTCTGTTGAAAGTATCAAAAAGTGGGGCGCCTGGGTGGCGCAGTCGGTTAAGCGTCCGACTTCAGCCAGGTCACGATCTCGCGGTCCGTGAGTTCGAGCCCCGCGTCGGGCTCTGGGCTGATGGCTCGGAGCCTGGAGCCTGTTTCCGATTCTGTGTCTCCCTCTCTCTCTGCCCCTCCCCCGTTCATGCTCTGTCTCTCTCTGTCCCAAAAATAAATAAAAAATGTAAAAAAAAAAAAAAAAAAAAAAAAAGAAAGTATCAAAAAGTATTTCTTTGTAGGCTGTAACTCACAAGTCTTTGCTATGAGACACACAGCATTCCATCTTTACAATCAGATTTTTCAGAACCCCTCATGAGAGTTTAAAAAAGGGTGTAATACCAAATCAGAGTTGACACAACCTTGTGGTTGTTTCCCTTCACTAGATTTTAAAACTTTAATGAGCTTAAAAATATCTGATTTCTCAAAACTCCTTCTCACTTGAAGTGAGAAAAAATTAATTCGTACTAAAAACCCTAATAAATTCACTACCCTTTACCTTTTATTATAACATCTAACCGGCCTTAGATAATTTATAAAATTGTGGTTTGATTGGATAACCCTTTTATATCTTACCAGTAATTAGACTCTGGGATATCCATTTACCCCTCTGGACCCTATGTAAATATTTGGGTTGCATAGCAGACACTGCTTACAGTGTGTTTCGCCTAACTATCTATTGTAAGGACATAAAGATAAAGCCAATTTGCACGAGTTATGAAATTTCACTGATTAATTTATGCTGTTGGGTCGGAAAGATTTGTTCAAATAAGATGTAAATTGTCCAGAACTAATAGTCTTCAGACAGACACAGTTTATGTGGCAATCTGATAGTCCAAAGGAGAAAATAAAGAGATTAAATCAGACACTGTAGTATTCACTAAGTCTTTGATTCACATACCCAGTCAGGAGGTAGAAGAGTAGTTTGCCCCAACAGTACCCGAAGCCCAGGAAATACAAGTGGTTTGCTCAAGGTCACCCTGAAGAGAATGGCCAAGCCAGCGAAGATCAACCCTGCTCATTTCCGTGACAACATTCTTTCACCTCTGCGCCACGCTGCCTCCTACTGAGGAAAGCAAATGTGCTAAGTCCCGCCTACTGAAAGCCTATGGTTCAAAATCAGCACTTATCTGTGTCCGCACCTCCTCCTCCCTCAACAGAGTGTGGCTCATCGCCTGCTGTATAGCCAGACACACTCACACACAATCCCACCACAAGACCAGAGGCAGGAGAAGTCAGCCACTGGCTGTCAGCCTCTTGGTCCTGCGTGACCGTTAGCAGGGTTTCCACACCAAGGTTTAAGGTTGATTACCTTCAGAAAGCCACTGGTAAAACATTGCCGAGCGGGAGGAAAGGGAATTAGGATATACCTGACACGGGACTTGGCTTATACTTCTCACAAGAAACTATGCAACCCTCAATGTTTTCAATTCAGTAAACACCCATTGAGTATGTAATATATGCCGATCGGCTCCCAGTGAAACCCAAATATTCTAGGGCCACCCCCAGCCTGTGGCCACAGCCAAAGGCATGCTACTGTGGCAGCTCAAACAGTGCGCCCCTGGTAACATTAGGATGTCATGCAGGACCTTTGCTCTGCATGAGGATCTGCAGGAGCTGCGCCCTCATCCCAGCCCCGCCCTCATCCCAGCCCCGCCTGCCCTGACACCGCCAGCTCCCTTTTCCATAAATCACATTTTGATATGATCCTGTTCAGATCCCCTCCCATCACTTCCTATCACATTTACAGGAAGATTCTCAACTCTGCCCTGGCTGACAAGGCCCTACGTAATCTGGCTTCTGCCATCCCATCTGACATCTTTGCCTGCTGGGCTCCAAGGCTGGCCTGCTTGCTTTCGTTCACAGGAGGCACACTGGTTCCTGCCTCAGGCTCCTTGTATTAATGGTTCCTTCCGCCTAGTCCATTTTCCTGTTATCCCAATAAATTCCTCAAATCTCAGCCTAACATCACAATCTAAATTAGCAACCTGGGGGCCTGGTGGTTAGGATTCAGTGCTCTCGTCACTGTGACCTGGGTTCAATTCCTGATCAGTGAATACCTTTCTTTGCTAATCAATGAGTAGAAAGTTTCTGCTATGCAAAATGAGTAAGTCTCAGAAACCCACTGTGCAACATGCATAGTCAATACTGTACTGTGCCCTTAAAAACCTGCTAAGGGAGCAGATCTCATGTTAAGTGTTCTTACCACAATAAAATAAAATAAAAATTAAATTAGCTACTCAACCCCCCACCATTATATGGCCCATCACTCTATTTTATTTTCTCCATCACACTTACCACTCTCTAATGGAGTACGCTCCATGAAAAATATAATGCAGACCACAGAGGTAATTTTAAAGTTTCTAGTAGTCACCTTAAGAAAAAAGTAAAAAAAAAAGCAGAAATGAAGAAATTGATTTTAATAATCTATTTTATTTAATCCAATGCATTCAAAATGTTATCACTGCAACATGTAATCACTATAAAAGTTATTAATGAGTTACTTTACATTCTTTATTTCTGACTTAGTCTTTGAAATCTGGACCATATATTTTACACTGATAGCACATCTCCATATAAACACTAACTTTTCATAGGAAATGGTTGATCTGTAGTCAGATTTCATAAAATTTACAGTTGAAAAAATAGATTCACATACCCATGTTATTCCAAAGGTACTTAAAAGCTCTCCTGATAACTGAATTGAGTAATAGTTAAAAACAATTTTTTTTGAGAGAGAGACAGAGACAGCACAAGTTGGGGAAAGGCAGAGAGAGAGTGAGGGAGAGAGAGGGAATCCCAAGCAGGCTCCACACTGCCAGTGCAGAGCCTGATGCAGGGCTCGAACCCACGAAGCCGTGAAATCAAGACCTGAGCTGAAACCAAGAATCGCATGCTTAACCAACTGAGTCACCCAGGGGCCCCTCAGTTTTAAATTTTAAATACAAATTAATTTAAATTTAAAATTAGTTCTCTGGTCACACTGGCCACATGTCTTTAGTGGCTATCATATTAGATAATACAGCTGTAATATTAAATGCTATTTTCTGGGATTTCCTTCCAGTTCTTATCTTCACCTTTATTTAAGCAGGGGTCTCATTTATCTGTTCACTACTTTACTCCTGGCAGTAAGCATATGGTTAGCACAGAGTTTAATAGATGTTTATAAAATGATTACCTGAATCTGTGGGCCAGAGATTCCTATTTCTCAGACAACAGAGCACCATGGCCGAAAGCACAGTCTCAAGCCAGATACCCAACTTTGGATTTGACCTTGTTACCTATTAGCTATGGGACCTTGTGCAACTCAGGCTTTCTGTGGCTTAGTTTCCTCATCTGCTGTTGAAGGGAATAGTGACACCTGATGCCTGGGGTTGGTGGGAGGATTAAATGCGCTGATATGTCTAAAATGCTTACAACAGGGCCTGGCCTCAGAAATGCAATGTCTTTGCTACATAAATTCTACCAATTCCAGACCCACCCCTTGTTTAAGATTTGCTCTGAACATGTCCCCATCATCTCTAGGCCCCCACCTTGCCTCTCTGCATTTGCCTTGCAGCCCTGAGTGTTTGGCCCCAGCTGTTGAACCTGCTGTTCAGTCTTCACCTGTCCCCTGTGGTTAGTAATCCAGCCCCTTCCCATCATTCATCTGGGTTGCTGCCGAGACTAGATGCCCACACTTAACCCTGGCCCCAGTGCCCACTCAATCTCTTCTGGGAGTTGAAAAGGGGAATAACGGCTCTTTCCTCTCTGTGTTAGGCTGCTTTAGAAGGCCCGGGCACATTGGTGCCTGCCCCAAGTGGTTCTTTAAGATTCACATGAACACAGGTATGCACATCCCTATAGAGCAGTTAGGTCAAGATTGGCTCAGATGACTGCCTGTACTGTGCCAGGAGCCATTTCTTTCGCTTACTGCTCACGGTCTTTGCAAAGGCAGCTCACCAGGCCATACTGGTAATATGGTAATCCCTTTGCACAGATTCTCTCCTAAAACCCCATAGACTTCTTTAATATTTTACTGGTAATATGGTAATCCCTCTGCATGGATTCTCTCTTCAAACCCCATAACCTTCCTTTAATATTTTACTACTACCCTTCTGTATTAATACTTAGGATTCTACAAATGAAAAACAGAAACAATAAGATATACATGATATAGCTATAGAAGATATAGATATATAGATAAATACAGATATAGATACAGATATAGATATAGAACCAGATATAGATAGATATAGATATATGATGTAGATATAGATATAGATATAGATATAGATATAGATATAGATAGATATAGAACCAGATATAGATAGATATAGATATATGACATAGATATAGATATAGATGTAGATATAGATATAGATATAGATATAGATGATACAGATGATAGAGGAACTGGCTCACACAATTATGGAGGCAAACAAGTCCCCTGATCTGCTCTGTGGAAACCCACTAATGCCAGTGGTATAATCGCAGTCTTAATCTAAAGGCCTGAGAACTAGGTACACCAATGGTGTAAGTTCCAGCTTAAGGGTGGGAGAAGACTGTATTCCAGCTCTGTCAGGCAGACAACTCTACCAACCTCTTCCTTTTTATTCTTTTCAACCCCTCATGGGTTTGGATGCTGCCCTCCTACTTTGTGGAGGAACACGTTTTACTCAATCCATCGATTCAAATGCTAACGTCTTCCTGAAACACGTTCATAGCCACACTGAGGAAATAATGTTTAAACAAGTATCTGAGTATCCCATGGGACCATCTGACACATAAAATTAACTATCACACACCCATGTCTGTGTATGTCTGAATTTTGATTGTTGACATTGTCTAAATTCTTTTTATGAGAAGAGGGGTCTTGGTAGTGTGACAAGGTTAAGAGATCATTGTGAAGCATTCAGCATATACCTGACATATACTAGGCACTCAAATATTTGTGGATTGAAGGAAAAGACTAGATGATGTTCCTTAGGCCATGTATAAACCAACCTGGAAGGGGGAAGAAGGCTGACCCTATTCTGATATCTCTTAGATTTAGCCTCACCCTGATACATACAGTATCATGAGCATTACAAAACTAAGCAACCTAGGGAGAGCCTGGGTGGCTCAGTCACTTAAGCATCTAACTTTGGCTCAGGTCATGATCTCATAGTTCACGGGTTCGAGCCCCATGTGGGGCTCTGTGCTGATAATTCCAAGCCTGGAGCCTGCTTCAGATTCTGTGTCTCCCTCTCTCTCTGTCCCTCCCCTGCTAGCACTCTGTCTGTCTCTCTCTCAAAACTAAATAAACATTACAAATAATAATAATCATAATAAAGCACCACAAAGGCCTTCCCCTCAATTCGATTCTAGTTGGTAGAGGTGACAGACAAAGATTAGCATAATGTATAACAACCCAGAGAGAGGAACAGCATGGCTCAGGTACGCACTGGCACTGTAGTGAAGCAGGCAAGGCACAGAGGTCGCAGTTATATGGAGCCGGGTTCAAATCCTGTCTCCACGGCTGGGTAACTCAGAGACGGAGGGCAAGTTATTCTCAACCTCTCTTCATCTGCAAAGATGAACTTCCCTGTTAGGATTAGTTCCCTCTGCCTCACAAACGTCTGGTCATTCTCAGCTCTCCTCTACTAGGAATGTGCCGGCTGAGTCTCAAGCAATAAAACACAGAACTGCCCCTTCCCTTCCCCGTACCCTCAAAAACAGTTCAGAGAAGGATGTTTTTACAGGTGTTGCCTTTAAATATCTCCCCATAAAGGAAGGCTATTTTAGTGAGGTTTCTATGGGGATTTCTTTGTTTATAAGCTGAAATAGTTCTGAAAAAGAAACCATCTATCTGGTTTGAGAATGATTTACTCCGCAGCTGATTTAATAGCAGAAAATGTATATTTGCATTACACCATACAAATGTCTCTTTATGTTTGTAAGAATATGAAATTTTAAAATAAACAGGTGTTTTAAAACATATTTTATTCTTTTGGTCTATTAGCAAAAAGCAGTTTCAGTAGGAAGAAATATATGCTGCTTGGATAGGCCATGCTTCCACTTGGAGGGGTGATATCTTTGTCCTCTAGGCAGAAAGTGAAGTCATTAAAATTGGTTTAAAAATCAAAGCTAAACCAATAAAAACAAAAACCAACGCACACAAAAATACTAAAACAAGAAACACACCTGTACCTGTCATATCATAGTCTGAGGTGACCAAACGGAGAGAGCTCTTAAACTTTGTGAAGGCAGCCTTAAGTGGACCCTCAGAGCTGCCAGGAAGTTTTACCTCGTGACTCACACTCCTCTCCAGGCCAACTATTTCACATTTTCCTATTATGGGTTGAATTGTGTCCCCATAAAAATTGTGCCCCCCCCCATTACTCAGAATATGACCTTATTCAGAAATAGGATTATGGTAGATGTGATTAGTGGAGATGAGATCATACTGGAGAAGGATGGGCCTCTAATCCATGTGATATGACTGGTGTTCTTCTACTACGAGGGGGGAAAGACACACAGAGGGAAGACACCATATAATGACTTAGATCGGAAGAAGAATCTACAAGCCAAAGAATGCATTTTCAAGCATTGCCAGAAAACCACCAGAAGCTGGAAAGAGACAAGGAAGGATTTCCCTGATAGGTTTCAGGGGGAGCATGACTCTGTTGACAGCCTGATTCGGGACTTCCAACCTCCAGAACTGTGAAACAATAAATTTCTATTGTTTTAAGCCACCTAGTTTGTGGTATTTGGTTACAGCAGTCCTAGGAAACTAGTGCACTTCCTCTCACCCTGCAAACATCCATCGTCCCTTCAACTTCTCACCACTCGTTGCAATTCAGCTAGTGTATGTTAGTTAGAACATAGGAGTAATCGTAAACACACCCTCATGACCCTCCACCCCCGCCAGTCAGCTGAGCTGCGGCTGAACTCCCTCCAGAGTTTCCAGACTGCACTGTTTCTGCTGCAGTCTGAAGCTGGTCTGCCCCCACCCCATCCGTGAACTGGACCTCTCTCTCACCTGCTCTAGGACTTTGCTCTTGCAATTACAGTTGACCGTTGAACAACACAGGTTTGAACTGCATCAGTCCACTCATATGTGGATTTTTTTGATAAATACAGTACAGTACTGTAAATATATTTTCTCTTCCTTACGATTTGCCTGATAACGTTTTCTTTTCTCTAGCTTATTTTATTGTAAGAATACAGTATATACTGAAACTAACATCCAAAATATGTGCTAATTGACTATTTATGTTGTCAGGAAGGCTTCTGGTCAATGATAGGCCATTAGTAGTTAGGTTTGGGGGAGTCAAAAGTTATACACAGATTTTCAACTGCATGAAGGGTCAGCACCCCTAACACCTGTACTGTTCAGGGTCAACTGTATATTCATCTGCTCCCACATCACCAGATTTTCCTCCCAGATACATAATTCTATCAATAAACAGATAGGCTTTAAATTACCCAAGTGGAAGGAAGAAAGAAGGAAGGAAGGAAGGAAGGAAGGAAGGTCCATTTCTTGACCCACATTCCCTTCTAACAGCCACCCCCATTTTGTTCTCCCTTTTCTAGAAAAACACTCAGAATAGTTGTATATCCTCACAGACTCCACTTCCTCAACACCCATTATCCACTAAAAGAATTCTTAACAAGATTAAGAAAGACCTCCACCTTCAGTCCTCAGTCATCCTGCTTGACTTCTCAAGTTCTTGCCATAGTTGATCACTCTCTTTTTTTTTAGACATTCTTGTCACTTGATTTCTAGGTCCACCACACTCTCTTGATGTCTCTCCTCCTTCACAGGCCATTTCTTTTCAGTGTCCACTGCTGGGTCCTCTTCTCCCAGGCCTCATAGTTTTTTTGAGTCCTCAGAGCTGATATCTTATGAGATTTCATCCAATTTCAATAGGTTTAAATGCTATAGATATACCAATAATTCAAAAATGTGTACCTCTGGTCAAACCTCCCCTCTTAGCTACACATTTATTTATTCAACTGCCTACTTCATATTTCCACTTGGATAACTAATAGACATTGCAAATATGGCATACCCAAACCTGAACTCCATTAACCCCCAAACTGCTCCTCTCTCAGCATTTCCCATCTTGTAAATGGCATCCTGTTAACCCAGTTGCTCAGACTAAATGCTTGAAATTATCACTGACTCTTTTCTGTCTCTCACATCTCACATTTAATCTAAAAAGAAGAATTTCGTTCGTTCTACCATCAAAATGTGTGCTAAGTCTGTCATCTCTTAGCATCTCTGCTTCTTACACCACAGACCAAGCCAACATCTTTTCCCTAACTTGTTGCAATAGTTTTGCATGGCTTCCCTATTTCTCCTGCAGTATCTTTTCTATGAGAAATTACTCTTTTTATAACTTATATTTCATCTCTTTCCTTTTTCTCAATGGCTTCTTATCACACTGCAAAGAAAATCCAATTTCCTTTCCAGGACCCACAAGGCCCAATGTGACTGACCACTGCTTACCTCTGTGATAAGTTCTCCTGCTGTTTTTCAAAATCTTTACTGACTTGACTCTAGCTGTTCTTGAAGACGCCAAAGTCACTCTTGTCTTAGGACTTTTGAACTTGTCAATCACCGAGCCCAGAAAATGCTTCACCCAGACATCCACCTATAGCATTAACTCACTTAATTCAGTTTCCTTGTCTTTTTTTTTTTTTAATTTTTTTTTTAAATGTTTATTTATTTTTGAGAGAGACACAGAATGCGAGTGGGTTGGGGCAGAGGGAGAGGGAGGCACAGAATCTGAAGCAGGCTCCAGGCTCAGAACTGTCAGCACAGAACCCGACATGGGGCTGGATCTCACAAACCACAAGATCATGACCTGAGCCGAAGTCGGACGCTCAACCGACTGAGCCACCCAGGCACCCCAGTTTCCTTGTCTTCTACCACCTCCTTGAAAGAGAACTTTCCTGGTCATCTAATCAGAAGACACCACTTCCTTGCTACTGTATCCCCGATGTTGCTTTATTTTCCTCTCTAGCACTTGTCACCAACTGGCATTATATATTTATTGATTCATTTGTTGTTTTGGCTCTTTCCTCTAGAACATAAGCTCTGTGAGAGTAGGGACTTTGCCTTCACACAGTCTTATCCCTAATGACTCAAGCAGTGTTTGGCACAGAATGGACACTCAACACATGTGTGTTGACAAATGAATGTCTGAGTGACCTTTCCTGTTTTTGATATTTATTCGGACTCGATGCTTTGTCCCTTCAGAAAGAAAAATGTAACGCATCCCATTAGTTATGATTAAAATAATGAATGGAGCCTTATAAAACTGTATAATAAGCAGAAGACCTATTTTCCTGTGTGCAATTATTAGAGAGATGGGCTTAAATGTCACTTAATATTAAAGAATAAATGGATAGTTTTGCTTGATGACAAATCAACATGGGCTGTGTATAGCAAAGTAGTTAATTAGAGCAAGACAGATTAAAAATATAAGAAAAACAAGAAGTAATAGAATGAATAGGTGTTTTTTTGCTTTGCATTTACCATAGATTAACTGAAATTTGCGGGACAAAGCTTCAGTGAGCAGTTTGTTTATAGTAACGAAAGCACTTGAAGTTATAATCATTTCATAAGGGACTCTTGGGAATGATTGGATAAACACTATATGCACTTGAGATTTTTTTTCATCTCTTGTGGAAAACGTATGAATAAATAATCTTAATATATTGAAAAACAGTGGAAGGAATTTTGATTTACTTAAAAAACTTATAACCAGAAGTATAATGCTTAAGAGAGTCACATAGCTCAAGCATACCTATCCCGTTAGGGCCAGACACACTAGAAACATTCAGTTTGAACTGAAAATTTTATTCTTAATTAATACCTAATATCTCCTGATGTGGTAAGAAACAGTCAGCTCAACTGCCTTGCAGGGATTTTTCAGATACCAACTTCCTTTGGTCTTAGATTCCATATTTATCAGTGAATAAGAATTGCAGTCAGAGGTTTTTACTGATGTGAAATGCATAATATTCAGCATTCACTTTATCAGCGGCTTCTCTTACACTTTCTAGATATCTGCTGGTGGCGGGATTTTGACGTCACCATTATCCTGTTATTAGGCTCATGTGACTGCATCACCTTCATCAGAAGACAACCATAGGAATTGCCCAAATCACTGCAATTGACTCTAGTCCATCAAGGTGACATGAGATTTGAAAAACAGCATCATTTAGTAGATACTGTTTTGACTTTATAGCCAGACAGAAGTTTCTTTTCAGCCATTTACGGCAAAGTGTAGTCATTTCATCTGGAAACAGAAATAAAAATTCTAACTTAAAGATATACTGAAAATATTTGAAAGACCATATATAAAGTGTCCAGAATGATATGTACTCACTAAAGGAAGAGTGCTACTTATTTTTGTCATCATTTCCAACTGCACAGGTGGAAGCAAGTGCATTTCTGCTCTATCTGGGCTTGTTTCTGAGGTAATTGGAGTAGACAGATGAATTAGGCACTTGAAGCTTGTGGATATATTCATAGAGCACCTGAACTATCATTTTCAAAGAATCCATCACCATTTATTGACGATGATGATACACAATGTCGATTGCCTGGTTAAATGTCAAATCCCTCCATGTGGTTACTGTGGCATTTTCTAAGCCAGATTTCTCAAGTCATATTTTTCCAGAAGCGCACTGAGGAGGGAGGATGTCTACCATGCCCTCATGGAAATATTAAGAATAATGCTTAATTCCATGAGGACAGCTACGTTACTCCAAATCCTTCCATCCTATCCACGAAGGCAAATCACAATGCCATTCAGACAGCAGATGATATTGTAAGGATAGTGTTTAACTTTGTAAGAAGTACACAATCTGAGAACCTTACTACTATATTATTCATTAAAAAAATTTGCCCTTGTCGTATCACTGCTGATCTTGACACATTTGATTTTGGCCACATATCCATGGAGAACTGCTGTTATAAACCACCAGAGAACCTACTAGCAGGAGGACTGGAAACCTGAAGGTGAATGTGTACGCAATAACATTTGAAATATATTGAGATAAAATAGATAGACCAAGAGTGTTTAGGCATCAATGATCTGATTTGTGAGCTATGTGAAGACGTGGTTCATAATTGAACTTAATGAATCCATGAACTGGCATCCAAGGAGAGTACTCATGTAAATAATCTGTTCAAAGAGAAAAAAGAATTACCATTTACTCATAAATTCATCATAACCGTCACCCTGATAGTCATAACATACACACACACACACACACACACACACACACACACACAGAGTTTAGAAGCTACTGAGCCCAGATCAGTGGACTCAGGTGTTTTTCCCTATTTCCTTTAGATACTCTATAAGTGCATTGGATGACGTGGACAGTGCAAGACATGATTAGCACCTTGATTATACAACCCTAATATTACTGAAAAAGAAACAAACTTAATAGTATTTTTATGATTGCCGAAGACATATACTTTGTTGTTAGAGGAAGAGAAGAATTCAAAACAATTTTCTTTGTTTCTATGGTCATTTTCTACATTAACTTGTCATGAAAAAATGAAAATCTGAGGTCTGTGGGGCACCTGGGTGGCTCAGTCAGTTGAGCATCTGACTCTTAATTTAGTTCAGGTCATGATCTTGTGGTTCATGAGTTCGAGCTCTGAGTTGGGCTCTGGACTGACAGCGCTGAGCCTGCTTGGGATTTTTTGTCTCCCTCTGTCTCTGCCCTTCCCCCAAATGTGTGTGCATGCTCTCTCTCTCTCAAAATAAATAAACATTAAAAGAAAAGAAAATCTGAGGTTTGAATACATTAAAAATTCTAACCTTAAGCTACCTGCTTACTGGTTTGTATTTTTGCTTGCTTTCAGTTCTAACCTAGTCAAAACCCTAAGGGATCCGTTCTCATCTCATAAGGGTGACCGTTGAGCATATCCTTCATCACCACCCTCTGTACACATGAAGTGTGTACACCCTATTTCATTGAAAGATACCAGGTGCTATATTACCGCGGATCCAAACTGGAAATCATACTCCAAATGGGATATGTTGTCATTAATGCTTGTGTAAGATTCCCATTACTGCTAATGGTACTTTAAGAGCGCACACTAGGAAAGAATATAAGGCTAATGGTTCATTTATGCAAGCCTTCTTTTCTGAAAAAAAGGAGGCTTTTTTTAATGAATGCCTTTTTAGGACATAGAAAACACTAAACATTACCATGGTCGGTAATTATCTCACCATTTTCACAAAATAGTTAAATCACATTTGCTTCTGGAAATCTGGACTAAATGAAATGGTCATTATTCCAATGGCACCACACTATTGGCTACATATTGCTTCTACGCTCATGCCTTGGGTATTTGTAAAGAATTTCTGATATATTTAAACATTTGGGATGCATAGTACTTAAAAAAATTTGTTTTAACTTCATGTCTTGCCCTTTTTCTTGTCTCAGCTCATGTCTTTTTAAAATCAGAAATGTATTTATGTAATGAAATGAACCATAAGCATGTTTTAATAATTTTCGATAACTCCATAAGGCTAACATCTGGCTATTTACATCAAAAGGCGAAATCTGGTATGCATAAGAGTTTATAAATAATATGTATTTTAGATCGCATGAATTTTCTGGCTATGAAGTTTTCACTCTGCCACCTACAGTGAACACATAAACTTGAAAGGTTAATTGAATATTCTTTAACCATGAATAAGTAAATTCTTATTACTGCCATAATATAAGTTTCCAAATTAATTTTCACTCTGCACTGCAATTCTGTGGACTCTCATCTCTATTTTACTAATGAGTATACTTTTATACTGAATGGGGTCTCTTCATGATCAAAACTACTTCCCAGGGTAAAGAAGGAATATAACACACTAAAACAGTCACCAAATGATTGGTTAGTGGTCAAAAGCAATTACTTCATTTTTTAAACAGAATTACCTTATTTCTGGGAGTATTCTATCCCTCTGAGAGGCGATGCCCAACAAGTTTTGATTAAAGTCATTTGAATCAATGTTTTTTTAACCTCTTTTCTCTTATTCTGTTTGTGTTGAAGATCTATTGTGGATACGCCCTTGTGCAGGTAGATTGATTAAAGCCAGGTGGCAAATTGGTATATAGCTGTATCTTTTCAGTAATTCCAGAAGTCAAAATCTGACTCAAGTATTGCTAACTGAAACTACTGAGCACTTCCTACAATTATCGATTCCACGTGAGTCGGCTAAAATCCCTACCACGACACCCTGCCCAGGCCCAGTCCCCATGACTACCCTCTTCCCTGTCACTCATGGAACCTGCCTTACCTTAGTTGGGCCTCTCTAACTCAGCCAGGCAGAAGGAAGAAAATCCACTAAACCAACTGACATAAATGTGAGCACAGGGTACCCCTCCGCTGAAACCTGACCCCCAGATATAGAATGTGATTAATAAATCCTTGTTGAATATACACACTCCTTGTGATGTTTTTTTCTTTTTAACCTAAGTGAATAATTCAGTAATGGGACACACCCACACCCACACCCACTCCAAAACATGTGCACACACATACACACTTCTTCCCAACATTTGTCAGGGCTCCATTTTAGGAACTCCTCTGACATTATGGACCCGACTCAGTTTTGGGGGTAATAATATGGGGTAAATGGGGTAATAATATCAACCTCACAAGTATTTGTGAGTATTGAATATTTAAATTTAAGTATTAAATTTAATTTAAAACTGAATATACTAAATACATTTCAAGCACTTGAACTATTTTGCCTAGCATACATTAAGCACTTTATGAATGACAACAGTTATAATTATTCTGGTCAGTGGCCCCTTTAAGGGGTAATATATACAGTGAGTGTATATATCTCACTTACCAGAGATACCAACTCTGGAAAACAGTGAATTGTACTTTAAAGCTGAAGCACTTGCCCCTCTGGAAAGCTTCCCCTTCTCCATTTGGTCCTTGATAGGTACTGGCCCAAGTGTCTGGAGAAATGATGCTCCTGAGTGGGAGGTAGGAAGAGAGGAAAGACCACAGAGGGTAAGAACGTAGCAACACATTCCCACGTGCTCTGACCTGCCTGCTTCTACGTCTCAGTAGCTGCTGATGCTTCCTCCTTCTCCTCCAGAGCTGCAAGTGCTGTAGAACCCAGGGATCAGACTCATGCCTCTTCTACCCATCTCCCAGATGTCAATACCATGGATTTAAATGTCATTGTAATGCTCCAAATTTCCAAATTTATTTATTATCTGAGTACTGAACAGGCATATCCAGTTACGTAGTTTATATCTGTGCCTGACTCTGTCACAAAAATTTCAAAATTAACGTATCTGAATGGAGTTTTTCATTTTTTCCCCAAATGGGTGCTGCCAATAAGTCTTCCCCACTACAGAATAGAAGCTGTCATCCACCCACATCCTCAAGCCTGAAACCTGGAAACAATCATTGATACTTCTGTAATCATTACCCCCTCATCCAATCTTTCAGCAAATCCTGTCAACTCTATGACCAAAACATCTCCTGAATGAGCTTTCTTCTTTCGGTCCCTGCTGTAATCATCTGGGTTCCAGTGACCGTCACCTCTCTCATCTGGATTACTACAATGGCCTTCTAAACTGTCTTCTCTTTAGCTCCTTCCAATCCATTCTCCAAACAGCAGCAAAATTCATCTTCCTATAAGTTTCAGAAATTTGGTCTCATTAGTCTATGGCTTATTGAGCAAAATTACCAACCAAGAATAACAGCATTCTATACCACATGGTCCCTTGTTCTTGGTAGCTAAGATTCACCTTTCTGCAAATGGTCCAGGCTCACGGTGGTAACACTACAGTCAAAGACTTCAGTAAGCAATGGCAACTCTGTCAAATATCTCAATTTGTGACCCACGCAGAAACGTGCCCATTACAGCATCCAAGGTGTAATGACGTAATGTCTAGACTATTTACTGAAAGAGGCAGAATTTAATCCCATTCAAGTGCTGGACTTTCCCTTGGGTCAAATATGTTCAGCGAGCAAGAACATTATTGTATTGGATGATTGTGTGCTTTAAGTAACTCGAAGCTGGACAACAATGCTTGAAGGGTCTCATGTACAACCCAGGAGGACAGGATTAATGTTGATGTCACAGCATGGCCTTGAAAAGCAAATTTCAAGTGTAGTCCCTCCTTTAATCTCCTTCATATGCATAGCAGTACCTGGTCCTGAGAAATCATGTGTACCCTAGGGCCCCAGTGACCATCCTGACGCTCTTACATAACCACACGTTTGCTTCTATTCACAGATTTGTTTGCCTGCAGAATTCACCTTTGGGCCTTTTTATTCCCATAAAAAATGCAAAAGAACTTTAACTGCAATCCAATGTCATACTTTCTGGATTGTCCTCAATGAAATGATGGATACATAAAAAATCCTTTGCATTGGCTTCTAACAGCAGGATGCAAAGTGACACCAACATGTTTATTTACAGTTCAACTTTCACAATGCAAACTTAATGTTAACCAAACTGTCAGTGTTAGGGAAATTTCTGACCCTACTTCTGAATGGTTGTCAAGCCGATGTGTAGAGTAGTACAGACATTGAGCACTTGACTACCTGCACGTCTGGTGACAAAGGACAGGCCAGCTCTGAATGGGAATTAGGCCAATGTCTGGAGCAGTAGGCTATGCATGTCTTACCTATGGAGACATTCACTTAGTTTTGGATTCCCCATTTCATGGAAAAACCTTTACTCCTCCCTGCAATGCTTTGTAAGCTCTACCTTTATTTCACTCCAGAGAAACTCAAGGGACCTCTTATCCATTCTCTTAAGCAATAAGAGATCTGGAAACTGAGGTCTCAGCTCCTTGCTACTGGGATGGAACAACAGATATGTGAGCACCTAAAGAATTGGGAAGAAGGAGGCATGACAGGACAATGAAGTCCATCTGTTTTACATGTTTATTTCTTGTCTCTGTCTATTCAGCATAGCACAAACATTTTCACTGTTAGGACTATGGACTGAATATTTGTGCCCCAGCCAAATTCATGTTGAGGCCCTAACCCCCAGTGTGATAGTATTTGGAGGTGGGACCCTTGGGGAGTAATTAGGTTTCCATGAGATCATGAGGGTGGCACCCCCCATATTGCATTTAGTGTCCTTGGAAGAAGAGGAAGAGACACCATGGCCCTCTCAATCTCTCTCTCTCTCTTTCTCTCTCTCTCTCTCTCTGCCACATGAGGCCACAGCAAGAAGTTCATTTCTAAACCACAAGAGTGCTCTCACCAAGAATCAAATCTGCCAGCACCTTAATCTTGAACTCCCAGCCTCCAGAACTGTGAGAAATAAATGTCAGTGTTTTAAACAATCCATTCTATGACATTTTGTTATAGCAAGCCAAGCTAAGAGAGTTATATGACAATAGTTATCGAAGTAATTATTGGAAGCATCCTAACCTCCTGCTGAGAATATAACTATATTGTGCTTTTTACTTCATCGTTTTTCTTTGAGGGGGTATGTATGTTGTTTGTAATTTTTCACAAGTATAACTCTGTGATGAACACTCTTGTACATAAAACGCTTTCCATATTTAGTAGTATTTCCTTTGAGATCATTCCCAGAATCAGAATGTCTAGATCAAGATGTGAGACCCTTAAGTCCTATTGCCAAATTGTTTCCCTAAGAGTTGCAATAAAATGTCATCTTTTAGCAGTGTACCAGAAGGCCTTTCCACCACCATTACTCTTATTGTCTTCAATTTTTTAAAAAAATGTGATAGGTGAAAAGTGTCACTAAATTTTAATGAAGTTATTTTCTTAATGATCAACAAATGTGAACATTCTTCTGAGTCTTATCTTACAATAACCTAACTGTATTTTCTGAGCATTTGAGAAAACTTCAATGTCAAATCATTGAACACCAGTTTCTTTTCTTATATATAAATATTTGTGGTTTTTTTTAAAGTTTATTTATTTTGAAAGAGACAGAGAGAAAGCACAAGCGGGGTAGGGGCAGACAGAGAGGGAGACAGAGGCTCCAAAGCAGGCTCTGTGCGGACAGTAGAAAGCCCGATGTGGAACTCGAACCCACAAACCATGAGATCATGACCTGAGCTGAAATCAAATGCTTAACTGACCGAGCCACCCAGGTGCCCCTGAACACTAGTTTCAATCAAAACACTGCTCCAGGCACCCGGGACATGGAGGTGAATGAAACAAAAGGTATAAATAGAGGGCCATGCACAGTGATCACTAGGATGACCAGTTAGTTAACATACAGCATAATATTCGTTTCAGGTGTACAATATCGTGATTCCATACTTCCATACCATACCCGGTGCTCATCACAAGGCACAGACATTTTTGTTTTTGGTATTTTTAATGTTCATTTATTTTTGAGAGAGACAGAGACAGAACGCGAGTGGGTTGGGGCAGAGAGAGAGGGAGGCACAGAATCCGAAGCAGGCTCCAGGCTCCCAGCTGTCAGCACAGAGCCTAACATGGGGCTTGAACTCATGAGCTGTGAGATCATGACCTGAGGAGCCGAAGTCGGACACTCAACAGACTGAGCCACCCAGGCGCCCCTATGAGGCACAGACGTTTCAAATAGTGCAGCAAAGGGTGAAAAGCTGCAAGTGGTCAATGTTGCTGGAGCAAAAGAGAGAGAGAGAGACAAGGCTGGAGAGCCTGGCAAAGGCCAGACCAGAGAAGGCCAGGTTAAACATTTTTAACTTTACATGGTTCTCCTTCCAGCAATCACTCTGCTTTTCCTCTGCCTGGCCTGTGCTCCCAAGCTTTATTCTCTGGCAAATTCCTCTGCATCTTCTCATACCCAACTCACATCTCCATCTCCTCCTGGGTGAGAGCTTCAAGACCTTTTTGTGTCTGCCCACCTCCTTCTACTGGCAGAATTAGTCAGTTCTTCTGGGCTTTTGGGAAACACATGGTGCTATCACATGCATTGAAATTATGTGTTCAGATTTCCAAAATATACACCTCATAAAAACCAGTATGTTTAAAAGAAATCTAAAACACAGCACATTGAAAGACATTTTCGATTTTAAAGAAATCACTAACCACTAGTAACAGGACCCTCAGTTTGAGCATTCTCTGATATACTATTGCAATAGTAGGGTTTAAGGCCATTCCATTGGCTTAATATAATATCTTTTTTTGTTTTTCAGGAGAAAAACTGAACTTTATTAGGAAATAACTTTATTAGGAAATTTTATTTAGGTTTAGAATATAGCTGAGGAAAACAATACCTTTATATACATTCCATCCTCAGCATTCTTCTTTTTGGAAATTGATAATGTTTAAAGTGGCTCTGTGCAATACAACTTTCTGCAGAGGTGGAAATGTTCTATACCTGTGCTTAGTAGCTACATGTGCCTATTGATCCCTTGAAATGTGGAATTCGATTGTTAAATGTGGATATGCACACTTGAAATATACTTTAAATCACTAATTTTTCATTCATTAAACGAGTATTTGCTAAGTGCCTACCATGTACAAACTAGTGTCCTAGGTTGCGAAGATAAACAGAGTATTGTTAATAAGAGCCTAAAAATGTAATTGGAGACTTAAGACCTACCTAAATACTTATATGTATAGTCAGTTAGCCCATGTAGCATTAGCTGGAAAGAGAGAAAACACAGCTCCCTCTGGGATGATCCGCTAAGGCTGTATGGAGGAGGTGACATCAGAGCTGGGCATGGAGGTAGGATTTCAGCCGGGACCGATAAGTGCCCTACATTCAGAGTCATGAGCATCAGTAGGCCAAAAGGTGGCTTGTTCAGAGATCACATGTGGATCAGCAGTGGGAAATAAATGTTAACAGAAGTGTGTCAGGGCCAGATGAATAGCTATCAAAGGGGAATTTAGTGTGAGGTCCTCATTTGGGCAGAAAATGAGGACACCTGATAGCACTGGATGGGAATAGTGGCATTTCCAAACTTGGTCTTTGCAGTGATTCACTTTGGCAATGTTGTGAGGTTGGACTCAGAGAGGGAGGAAGAAGTTGAATTGAAGTGACTGAAGTGATCAGTATTAAAAAAAAAAAAGCTAATGAAATAGTCTAGGCATAAAATTCTGACAACAGGATTGAAAAATAATTCATAGACAAAAGAAACAATTCTGAAAATGTCATCAAGGACTCTAAAAGTTATTTACTATATTACTGACAAATTGTTATTCTCATTCTTTCACTTGATAGTTTTCTTCCTAAATGTTCTTTTTTTTAAATTGTCTTTCCTTTTTTTTTTAACAATGTTTATTTATTTTTGAGATGGGGGAGGGGCAGAGAGAGAGGGAGAGAGAGAGAGAATCCCAAACAGGTTCTGCACTGTCATCCGAGACCCCAATGTGGGGCCGGAACTCACCAACCGTGAGATCATGACCTGAGCCGAATCACATGCTTAACCGACTGAGCCACCAGCTGCCCCTCTCCCTAAATGTTCTCATCATATGATCATACAGCCCCAGATTATGCCAGATCCACTCAACTAATGCCAGAAATGACCCATTCCTCATTAAAATCCTATAAGAACTATGAAACCAATGTGTTTCTTTCAAATGGGCTTGTTCTCTTTCCTAAAGTTGTCCTGAGGTACCAGTGGAAGAGTAGTCTCAGAAAAAAATAGGACATCAAAACACATTGAGTTATTTTATTTTATTTTCAAGCTATTGCATTTTAAAAGTATAAATTAGATTATATTAAGGAGAATCTGGCATATGCCAAAAAAAAGTCTTCATCCAAACTACTACCTTATGAGAAGGGATCTTTCTAGAAGCCTGTGCTTCTACTTAAAACTATGTGAACTTTAGTCAGTCAAACCAATTGTTAAAAAAAAGGTATTCCCCTCCTTTTGCAACAGAGGATGTCTTTTGTAATTATAATACGTATACGCAAAAGTGCATATAACGTAACTATACAGCCAGCTGAAGTTTTCTAAACTGAACACACCTGCGAAACAGCACCCAGACCAAGAAACAGAGCATTACCATGCTGCCAAGCCTTCCTCACACCTTGATGCAGTCTCTACCTTCCCTCCAAAGGAAACCACCCTCTTGACTTCCAACACCATAAGTTAGTTTTATCTATCTTTGCACTATGATGTAAATGCAATAAAAAAAATATGTACTTCTTAGCATGTCTTCTTTCACTCTATAGTTTGTGAGATACATCCATTTTGCTGCATACAGTTGTAGGCCACTTATTCTTTTTGTTATATAGTATCTCATTGTGCAAATATATAATAATTTTATTTATGCATTGATGTATAGCCAGGGTCAGCAAACTATGGTCCATTGATCAGCTGCCTGTTTTTGTGAATAAAACTTGATTGGGATACAGCCGTGTCCATTCATCTACATATTGTCTCTGACGGTTTTCATGCTACAATGGCAGTGTTCAATAGTTGCACAGGGACTGTATGGCCTATAAACCTAAAATATTTACTATCTGGCTCCTTATAGAAAGAGTCTAGCAGTCCTGCTTATACTATTCTATTGTGTGAATACGCCACCGTATTTGAGTATTTTCTATTTTGAACTATTACAAATA
>NC_064812.1:62549432-62799561 GCF_023721935.1 Panthera uncia | reverse complement strand
TTCTTCTTCTTCTTCTTCTTCTTCTTCTTCTTCTTCTTCACTTCTTTTCCTTATGGAGATGGAAACCTGGCAGTGAGAAGATGACAGGTTTTAAAAGGTCATTTTTGAATAAGGAATTGTCTGTTTAAAGGCTTTTCAGAGTGCTGTGCTTTGTGTTTTTGTGAAGGGAGGTGGTGTGGAGATGGTGTAAAGATGATGTGCTGTGGGTCAGACCTGCCTGAAAGTCCAGTGTTCTGTACCACTCAGTTTCTCTGCACCACTCAGTTTCTCTGCGTTTACATATGCACCTCCTGAATCAATAATAAACGGCAGCAGAAAAGAAATGTAGACTCCTTCTGCACCTTTAACTCTCTAAGGAAGGTCACTTTGTAGGCGAAAAAACATGCATCTACTTGGCTGTCCTTCTCCTTTATTAGGAAATGCTTTTCGGTGTAGTTGAATGCAGTTTATTCAAGGGACCATTAAGGCTAATTTTCTTTTTCCTAAAGGAAGAGGCAAAGTAAATAAGATAAAGAAAAGAATAACCAGTAATGTTGATTGGGTTCCAGGGAATGTTATCAGCATCTTAATTGTGCAGAATTTTCAGTTTCATGTGTGGCCGATTCTTTCAACTCCAAGGGCCACTGTTTGCCCGACGCTGTGAGTCTGAGTGTAATTTCCGGGTCACTACTGTCAGCAGAGGCTGGTTCACACTAGAACAGATGCAAAAAACCCTTGCTCACTCTCTCTTCACACACCCTTGCAGGCTTGGAGAGGTGAGCAAACTCTTGCTACTTAAAAGACCAACCCTGGAAGAAATTTCTGTATGTAACTGTTTAGCCTCTGCTACTCTGCTGGAGACAGCCATTGTTTGACTTCTTTCTTTCCTTCGCCTGCCTTTCATGCTTGTATCACTTTTCTCATGATTTGAAACAAATGCACAGAAACCAAACAGTCAGTGCAGAAAAATTGCAGGCTCTCAGTGTTCAGCAATCACTGAAATAACCCTGAGTTATTGAAAGAAAGAAAGAAAGAAAGAAAGAAAGAAAGAAAGAAAGAAGAAAGAAAGAGAAAGAAAGAAAGAAAGAAAGAAAGAAACACCACCAAACCTTATAAAATCTGTTTCTTATAGTGCCTCTCTTCCTCTCTCTCTCTCTCTCTCTCTCTCAGAGTAATTACAGGCTGCAGAGTGAAAAGCATTAGAACTGTTTACAAAACAGCTCATAAAGTTTAAAATAATAGGGGTGTGTGTGTTTTTGTAAAACAAAATAATGTGTGTGGTGGGGGGTAAACAGTCTACAGTCTTTCTTCTTTCTTCTCCCACTGCCCCATGTCACCCTCCAGAATTTAAGGCATGGAAATGAGTGATGGGGTCCCTTTCCTTCTGCTATGCAACTCTCACACTTAATTTGTTATGCTTATTTATCTGATGCCAGTTCATTGTTGCGATTCAAAATACAGACCCTCAGGTGTGTGGGGACAGAGTGGCTGATGAAGCAGGCTGCTATCTAATTAATTTTAGGGCGGCCTCAATTCCCATACAGACATTTCCTCGTGACATCCGAAAGAAAGAGTTGTGGGGTTTTTTTATTATTATTTTAATGAGCCCTTTGCTATCAGAAGTCCAAGAGAAACGCTTTCAGCAGGTTGGTGCTCTAAAGTGAAAGGGGCTTTCTTCCAACTCTTTCCGAAGTCTCCTCTTGGGCCGATTTGCAAAGCTTGTGCAGCACCCCCTCCAGATTTTATGTATTTATTTATTTTTAATGATGAAGGGTAGCCTCTAACCTCCAGCTCCAGGGCCAATCAATCATTTAGCTTTGCAGGTTTAGGTCTGCCGCGGCAAAGCCTCCGTGCTCGCGACACTGTTACAGGTCTTGATAATAGTGAGGCTGGTGCTGACAGTCAAGGAGGGCTCTGTCCCCTTAGGCGCCGGCGTGCCAAGGACACAGGCTGGACGGAGGGACAAGCCTTGCCCAGAAGAAGCACCCCTTCCCCTGGTGATTGATGGAGGACAGTTAGGAGCTTCTCGGGGGCTGGGAAAGGTTGCCCTCCCAGTCACTTACTATGAAGTCTTTGTCAGCAGAAAGAACTCTCCTGGGTACTGAGTGACATAATGCAGATGACAAATGACAGCTTTGCATTTTATTCTGCTTGATAAGTACTCAGTATCTACGCAGGTGAGTCGACGCTCCCCCACCACACCCCTTCATGCCAACCGCTCCCCAGAAGCAAGGGCTCTCCAGACGCACTGGGGTTTCACAGGCACTGGTGGCTCTTTCTGGTCCATCGTGAGTTTCCCGGGGACGTTTAAAGTACTATCAGAGTGTGAGTAGGGACGATACCTATGTCATTGTTTCATGGGGCCGATTATGAAATGAAGATACTTTTTGAGTCATTTGTTAGCAGTTCTGAATATTGTTTTCTTCTGTTTCTCCCTTTTGGAGTACAGATTATTGACATTTATATTTATAAACATAGATAATATGCTACTTTAAGAAACTACTTCAGACCAAAATCTGTATCAAAATCCTTGACTGACGTTTCCTTTGTATTTTTTCTCGCCCTCTAGGACCCCATCTGCAGATGGTCTGGATACCTCTGAGCATAGGAATTGATTCTTCAACCAGGATACCTACTTCAAGGTATTAGCTCTCGTCAAAAGGCTTTTACATTTGAGCTCTGTGTGGGAAATTATATTTTGGCAGTGACTTTTGAAATAGGAAAAAGTTGGAATGAGAATAAAGGACAAAAGTGAATTTGCAAAATAATCAAGTGCTTAAAAAACTATCCAAAGCCTGTGAGGGTTTGCCGCTTCTGACTCA
This sequence comes from Panthera uncia, assembly GCF_023721935.1. NCBI lineage: Eukaryota > Metazoa > Chordata > Mammalia > Carnivora > Felidae > Panthera > Panthera uncia. Next base: position 62,796,760 of record NC_064812.1, on the reverse strand, counting down.
TGTGCCGGTTCATGTGCCAGTTCCCACTTAGTTGTAGCCCTTTTTCTGCAACTGTGTTTGGGGTTTGGATTTCATTTTCATCTCTCCCTCTCCCTTTTTCCCTGACTGCCCAGACCTGCAGAAACCAGGAGGCTGAGACGTTTTGTCAGTTTTGCGACGTTGGACCAAACACAATGAAGTATTCTTGCTGTGCCCTGATTTTGGCGGTCCTGGGCACAGAACTGCTGGGGACCCTCTGTTCGACTGTCAGATCCCAGAGGTTCAGAGGACGGATACAGCAGGAACGAAAAAACATCCGACCCAACATTATTCTTGTGCTCACCGATGACCAAGACGTGGAGCTGGGTGAGACGCTGGATTTTTCACTTGTTAGTCTCCTTTGCTCAGCTCATTTGCTGACCTTTCACATGCTCAGTAAACACGGAGTGAACACTGGGGGGGTTGGCGCTTTAACTAGACTGTCTTAACCAGCAACCTAAGTCTATAGAACGAACTTGTGTTGACCGTAAGGCGTTTGGGTTTTGTTTCAACATCACTTTTCTGGTCCTTAGTTTTTGGTACAGTCTGGGGAGGGTCCTCAAGTAATGGGATGGAGGAAAACAAGCAAGCACAGCTACTCTAGAAGTCAAGGATTCGATTGTGCACCTTCGGAAGCTCTTGGTCAAGAAGTTTGTTAAGTATTTGGGCAGAATTGTTTCCAAGAGTATGAGTTTATGGCTGTAATTCTTTTTCTTTTTTAAGTTTTTTGATGTTTGTTGATTTTTGAGAGAGACAGAGAGAGAGAGAGAGAGAGAGAGAGAGAGACAGAGCACGAGCTGGGGAGGGGCAGAGAGAGAGGGAGACACGGAATCTGAAGCAGGCTCCAGGCTCGGAGCTATCACCACAGAGCCTGATGTGGGGCTCAAACCCACGGACTCCAAGATCGTGACCTGAGCTGAAGTCGGGTGCTTGAATGACTGAGCCACTCAGGCACCCCAGTTATGACCGTAATTCTACGCAATGTACATGAGCATAGATACTATTACTCTCTTTTAACAGTTATTATTATTAAAGGGAATGATTTATCACAGCCTGTGATAATTGTTAGATGGTTGGAAGTAACGGTGTTGTATATATCTTCTGGTGATAATTCATTACTGCCACCTTAGAGATGATGCTTTTCTGAAGAATTAGCTAACCTGGGTTAATTCTAGAGCACTTGGAAAGCCTGCCAAATTCTGGTGGTTCCAGCTTACCTTCACCATCTGGTTCAGTGTCTTACCCTCTCACTTTCTGTAATGGCCCAGCCCTACGATCTTGTCTGTAAGTCTAGGGCCAAGGTCAGGCCTCCAAGGTCTGACCTTCCAGGGTACCCTAGAAGAGATCAAAAGCTTGTCCTCGGAAGTTGTCACCGACACTCATTTTCATTCCTGGAACCAAATTCCTCGCTCTCAGGAATCGCTCAGCTGGGCTTACCCATCACACCCAACCGGACCGTCACCGGTATCTTTTAGGCTTCGGGCTTGCAGAGCATGCGGGGCTTCCTTACAGGGCTCCTCTGGCTAGGGTTCCTGAGGATAAAACCCTCCATGCTGGAACTTGGTCTCCATGGAATGGGACTTTTATTTCCAGTTTGAACCGAATCGTGGAATCCCAACAGAGTTAATCCCTTGGCTTTAGCTGGAAGCACATACGCTAAAAACCAGCAGCGGGTCATGATTTTTGATTTGCAGCGTCTGCTGTCTCTCCCTTCACTTTTTAAACAAGAGTATCGGTTTTCAGGCAACACGCCCAAGTGAAGTCTTGGAGGTATGACTTTAGCATGTTTGTGGCTGGTGGTTTAAGTTTTCGCCAATCTATAGAGCAAGTAAATTGAGGTGAACACATTTGAATTCACCTTCCTTCTCATCTCTTGTATCTCTCCCTTTCACTACAGCCACGATCTCCAGACCGTTCTCTTGTCTCCTAGTTCTTCCCTAACTGGTCACTTGACCCACTTATCCCCCAGAGTCTTGATGCCCCTTGTCTATCCTTTACTCCATGACTCGAGTTATCATACAAGTATCCAATCAAGTCTTTTCTGCTTCAAATTCTCCATCGTGTCCCTTTGGCATGAGCATTAAGCAACTCTCCTCTGAAGGCCAATGAGCTCTGGGCCATCTAGCCATCTTCTGTTTCTGTTGGGCTATTCCCTTTTGCTCTGTGCTTCATGGAAATAACTCGCACTTCCCCCTAAGGCATCTGGTGGTTTCATCTCCCTCACTTATATTTCATGCCTTTGCACATCTTGTCTCCTCTGTCTTTCCCCCTCTCTCCCCCCGAGGAAGCCCTACCTACTCTTCATGACCCAGTTTCAGATGCCTTGCCCTCAGAGATCTTTCTTCACCAAAACCATTCTCCCTTCCATCAGGGTAGATGGCACTTTCCTTTGTACAGCCTTGGACATGCCTCCAGCATGGCCCCTAATCCATCATGTGCTTCCATACCTGTTTCTTCCACTGGCCTGAGAGCAACAAGAAAAGAAGGTAGTGCTTTGTTTATGTTGTATTTCAGATACTGGGACCATGCTGGGAATATAGTGGGTGCTAAATAAATTCAAAATTAACCTACAAGGGCCTGAAAAAGCTAATATGGGTATCTGTCATAATCTACCTCTTCAGCATATAGTCCTTGTCTTTATATATATACTTTTAAGTAGGCTGCATGCTGGGCACAGAGCTCAGTACAGAACTTGAACTCACAACCCTGAAATCAAGACCTGAGCTGAAATCAAGAATTGGATGCTTAACTGACTGAGCCACCCAGGTGCCCTTCCTTGTCTTGAAAATAAATTAAGGAAGGGGCGCCTGGGTGGCTTAGTAGGTTGAGCTTCTGACTTCAGCTCAGGTCATGATCTCACGGTTCATGAGTTTGAGCCCCACATCAGACTCTGTGCTGACAGCTCAGATCCTGAAGCCTGCTTCGGATTCTGTGTCTCCCTCTCTCTCTCTCTGCTCCTCCCCTGCTCACACTCTGTCTCTCTCTCTCAAAAACAAATAAAGATTGAAAACATGAAATAAAATAAATTAAGGAATTATTTGGCACATTTATTTTTAACAGAGTTCAAAATTTCACCCTTTAGTTTCACCCTATAGTTTCTTAATTCATTGAGCAAATATTTATTGAGCAATTACCAAGTACTGGCTTCTATTGGAAGCATGTAGGTATAATGGATACAACTCATAGACCAGGCTTAATCAACCCAGTTGTTTCCTGTATATTTTTCTCTACCTCCTTCCTTGATTTTCTAGCCAGGTGTGATGCCAAGCATTCATTCATTCAATTTTCACAATAACTCTATGAAGTAGTTACTCTCTTCAATTAATGCGTAAGTAAAATGAGGCTGACAGTAGTCATGTGGGCTGTGACGAACTGGTAAATGGTGAAACTGGGACCTGTGTTAGGTCCAGGTCTCCACAGCTATGCATCTAACTGTGATGCCTCCCATCAGTCCTTCAACAAATGTTTCAAGCCCTTTCTAAAAGCAAACTATAAATGCATAGTACTGTTCTAGGTTCTGAAAGAGACGTAACAGAAGCATAAGATGGGTCTTATTACTTCATTGGCAGAAAATGATATGAACCACAGTGACCCGTGGGGTAAAGACTAAAAAGGACCTCCTTTTGGGACACCAAAAGGACACCTCCTTTTGGGTGGCTCAGTTGGCTGAGCATCTGACTTCGGCTCGGGTCACAATCTCATGGTTTGTGAGTCTGAGCCCTGCATTGGGCTCTGTGCTGACAGCTCAATTCCTACAGCCTGCTTCAGATTCTGTGTCTCCCTCTCTCTTTGCCCCTCCCCTGCTCTCTCTCTCTCTCTCTCTCTCTCTCTCTCAAAGATGAATAAACATTAAAAAAAAAAGAGGGGTGCCTGGGTGACAGTTGAATGTCTGACTTCTGCTTGGGTCATGAACCCGTGGTCCGTGAGTTCCAGATCCACGTTGGGCTCTCTGCTGTCAGCTCAGGGCCTTCTTCAGTTCCTCTGTTTCCGTCTCTCTCTGCCAGTCCCCTGCTCATGCTCTCTCTCTTTCAAAAATAAATAAAACATTGAAAGAAAGAGAGAGAGAGAAGAAGGAAGAAAGGAAGGAAGGAAGGAAGGAAGGAAGAAAAGACCTCCTTTCTCTGCCAAACAGTTGTGCCCTTGGTGGTGGACACTACCTAATGGAGACTTTTGCCTGGGCTTTTGTAATGTTCTCATAATCCTTCTGGAGCCTAACTGCTCTAGACTTTAGTTGTTGTTTTTATTGGTTTATTTTTACTATCTTAACCATTTTTAAGTGTGCAGGTCAGTCGTGTTAAGTACATTCACATGGTTATGCAACCATTCTTCAGAAGTCTTCATCTTACAAAATTAAAACTTTGTACCCATTAAACAATAACTTTCCCCGCCCCCAGCCCCTGGCAACCGCCATTCTACTGTCTCTACAAATTGGGCTATTCTAGGTACTTTATATAAGTGGAATTATACCACTTATGATAAAGGAAAAATATTTGTCTTTTTGGGACCGATTTGTTTCACTTAGTCTATTATCCTTCCTCGAGGCACATCCATATATCAGAATTTCCTTCCCTGTGAAGGTCAAATAATATTCCATTGTGTGTATATGCCACATTTGTGTCCCTATTCATCTGTTGATAGAAATTTGGGTTGCTTCCACTTTTTGACTATTGCAAATAATGCTTCTATGAACATAGGTGTATACATACCTCTTTAAGACCCTGCTTTCAATTCTTTGGGATAAATACCCAGAAATGGAGTTGCTGGATCTCTTGATAATTCTATTTTGAATTTTTAAAAAGCCTTCCATAGTGTTTTCCATAACAGTGTCACCATTTTACATTCCTACCAACAGCGTGCAAGGGCTCCAATTTCTCCACGTTCTTGACAACATTTGTGCTCTTGGTTTTTTGGTTTTTGTTTTTTGATTTTTGTTTTTTAGTAATACTCATCCTAATGGGTATGAGGTGGTATCGCATTGTGGTTTTGATACAGTTGGGTTTGATTTTGTTTTTTCACGTACATGTAACTATGCTTGCCAAATGCTTAAAAAGAATAGCAAAATTATTTGCACCTGTAATACTGCAGGCACTTTTGGCTACTGTACCTCCAGAAAGATACAACAGACTTATTAGAAAAACAATTACAAAAATTATAATAGAATGCCTTTCTTTAGGGGAGAGAATAAAGCTATTCTACCTCTTTGTTTGGAAAGACAAAGTCTGAGAAGGGTTGTAATCAGAGTTTATGAAATCAAGCTCAGAAGGAAAGCTTTTATTCAATGGGAACGGGGGCCACTCCCTCAACTTTGTCCAAGGACAAATAAAATAAACTAGTACTCTGTGAAGGGAGGAAGACACATAAGGAATTTATTAATAAAAGTGCTAGAACCTTGCATGGTATCTTTTTCCAAAGAACACTCAGTCTCATTATTGTGTTTGTGTTCATCCCACCCAAATTGGGTGGGTAGATCATTATCCCGGGAGAAAATTAATCTGTGGAAAGATGAAATTACTTAACCAATGGTCCCCTTGCTTCTGGTTTTACTTTTTGCCCAACTTAAGAAGTAGCTTAGGTTGTATCTATACCTATAAACAGTTCAGATTTTTGGACTATGTTAACGGGTGGAAGATTTAGGCCTTTTTTTAAGCGAGAAAAACACACATGGACACGATCAACATGAAGTTTGAGGGAGACGGAGAAGTAATATCAATAATACCAGTTATATCCACATTTTCTTTTAAAATTTGAAAAATACATCTGAAGCAGCTATCATCAAATATTAAACTTTTTTAAAAGCTTAAATTCAAAAGCTGAACATCTAAAAATACTAAAGCTAAAAGTTCCAGTATTTTCCTGCAGTTAAGATATTATATAAATCAAAAAGAACAAAATCAAAAATGCTTGCGGAACTCCCCTAAATTTCTGAAACTAGAGTCAAAGAAATTAAGCTCTACATCTTTCCAAAAGGGTCCCTGGGTGCCTCTCTGAGGAATAAAATGTTGAGCTGATCTGACTCAATGTGGCATTTGTTAAATTCTTAGGAAATTGGGCAGAGGCTAACATCTCGGTAATGCTGACCCAGTGCTTCTTTTCCATCATGCGTGGAATTAGGAAACCATAATACATGGAAATACTTTGTTTCTTTTTTCTTTTTTAAGTTTATTTCTTTATCTTGAGAGAGAGAGGGAAAGAATGCCTGCGCACATGCAAATGGGAAAGGGTCAGAAAGAGAGAGGGAGAGAGACAGAGAGAGAGAGAGAGAGAGAGAGAATCCCAAGCAGGCTCCACACCACCAGTGCAGAGACCAACGCGGGGCTTGAACTCACGAACCACAAGATCATGACCTGAGCCAAAGTCGGATGCTTAACGGACTGAGGCATCCAGGTGCCCGATATTTCATTTCTTTAAATCAGAGGTCACAAATGGGATCTATAATCCAGAGCTAGCCCACAGATGTGTTTTACCTGACTAGTGTACTTTTTTAAATTAAGGCAACATTTTAGGCTACTGGATCCGATTACAGTCACTTTGTAGCATCCTTGTCAGGCTTCCACCTCCAAGGACGATTTTATTTATTTTTTTTAATTTTTTTTTTAACGTTTATTTGTTTTTGAGACAGAGACATGCTCTGTCTCTACAGAGCATGAACGGGGGAGGGTCAGAGAGAGGGAGACACAGAATCCAAAACAGGCTCCAGGCTCTGAGCTGTCAACACAGAGCCCGAAGTGGGGCTCGATCTCACGGACCGCGAGATCATGACCTGAGCCGAAGTCGGCCACTTAACTGACTGAGCCACCCAGGTGCCCCTATTTTTATTTTTTAATGTTTATTTTACTTGTTATTTTTGAGAGAGAAAGAGAGCACATGGGGGAGGGGCAGAGAGAAGGAGAGAGAGAATCCCAACCAGGCTCCGTGCTGTCAGTGCAGAGCCCAACTCAGGGCTCGATCCCACGAGCTGCGAGATCATGACCTGAGCCACAATCAAGAGTCGATTTTAAGAGGTTTAACCGATCGAGCCACCCAGGCTCCCCCACGGACAATTTTAAATGAAAATGAAGTCAGGCTTCTTGCTTAAGGGGAGGTAGGGGAGCAGTATATGTGGAGTAGGAGAGAATTCAGATTTTTAACTATAAGCCATCATTAACATTTTAAGTCTTAAAACATAGAAATGATAGTTGACTTCTGTCTTACTCCTGAACAGTCTATAGCAAAACACCATAGACTACATGACTTGGTGGCTTATAAACACCAGACATTTATATCTCACAGTTCTGGAGGCTGGGAAGTCCAAGGTCAAGGCACTAGCAGATTCAATGTCTGGTGCAAGCCTGCTTCCTAGCTCACAGATGGCTGTCTCATTATGTGTTCTCACACGGCAGAAGGGGCAAGGGAGCCCCGTGGGGCCTCTTATATAAGGGCATTAATCCCACTCATGAGGGCCCCACCTTCATGATCTAATCCCCTCCCAAAGACCCCTCCTCCTAACCCCATCACCTTGGACGTTGGGTTCAACACACACATTTTGTGGGGGATACAAATATTCAGTCTATGGCAACCTGTCTACTTTTATCCCCCTTTTGGAATTCAGATGTAAATTACAGAGAAGAGAAGGGCATGAAAACGACAGGAGAAAATTAATGTGGCGGGTTGAGGTGAGCACACAGTGAAATCCCAGCCCATCTGACAACACTCCATGCAAGAGGCACTGTAACAGCATCATGCCATTTGCTCCTCAACAACCCTGTGATCCAGCTGGGGAACTATTCTTAGCCCCATTTTACAGATGAGACATTCACCCCAGAAGAGAGTAAAAGACTTGCTCAAGCTGATCTATGGCAAAATCCAGATGTTTTCCCGTAAGTTCAAGTCCAGGGCTCTTTCTCATCTCATTCTTAGCCTCCTAAGTGCTGCCTTGTGAATCTTGTTATGAGTCTTCAGCCGTAAGCTTCGTGTCATGCCTATGAAATAATTGTTCTAATAACTGAGAATCAGCACAATTTGCATTTTCGACCCCAAAGACCTGAAACTCAGAGAGGTGAGGAGCTGCAGCTTAAAAACAAAACTGAGCCCTTCCAGGGCACCTGGGTGGCTCATTCGGTTAAGTGGCTGCCTTCAGCTCAGGTCATGATCTCGTGGCATACAGGTTCGAGCCCCACATGGGGCTCTGTGCTGTCCGCGCAGACCCCTCTTCAAATCCTCTGTCCCTCTGTCTCTGCTCCTCTCCTGGTTTCTCTCTCTCTCTCTTTCTCTCTCTCAAAATAAATAAGTAAAAATTTATAACATACAAAAGTGAGTCCTTCCAACAACAGGACAGGACATTGTCCCATTCATTAATCTCAACAGCTGTAAGTGCATAGTTATGAGTTTTATTACAGAATAGCTTCAGGGAGAGAGAGCGTCCCAATGAGAAACCAGTAGTGTCATCACGACAGTGATGTATGCGGTGCAAGTCAGTGTGACCGACCGACCGACCTTAATCGACACGCAGCCGTGCCAAGAAGGTGCTTCGTGCTTTCCTTACTGGTACATATAAAGTCAGAGTGAAGGGGTGGGATCCCCGTGCCTGTCATCTGCACAGAACCCACCGAGATCAGAGGCTGCATTTAGCACCGGCGTGGATGTCAGCTACGATGCATCCACAGCCCACTCCCCCTTCACCTTGGCCTGGGCCACTGAGGTCACTTCAGCCCTCGGGGAGGGGGCTGGCGGGAGGCAGGCAGCAGTGCCTGTCAGCATCGCCTCTAAGAGGCCAGGTGAAGCAAAATACAAGTTTGCGGAAAGTGAGACGTATCTTGACTGCGAGCAGACAGCTTTTCTGTTTCTCAGTCTTGAAAACGTCAGTGTCACGGCCAGTACTCAGCCGAGATCTAGGGGCTCTTGAGCACGGTCTCTGGAGCAGATTGCCTGCATTCGCATCTAGGCTCTGCTAACCTAGGGTTTGTGTGGCCCTCAGAATGCTATTTAACCCTTCGGCCCCTCAGTCTTATCATCTGTGGTTTTTATATACGAGTAATAAGTAATAACACCTGCTCTGAAGGCTTATCGTCAGGATTAAATGAACTGATTGATGTGTGTGAAGTGCTCCGAAGGGAATCCGGCTGAGAGTTAAGCATGACATCGATGTTTCCCATTCCTGTCTGCAGTGTCTTGCACCTTGGGACTGGGCTGAGCCACTTAGAGGCACCCACGAAAGTCTCTCGCAGCTCCAGGCTTCCCAGGTTCTGTGTCCAGCCAGACACTCGAGTGCGAGTGTGGTCCAAGTGCAAGTGAAGTGAAGCAGCTTCACTAGGGAGCTTGTTACAAGTACAAATTCTCTGGTGTTTCCCCAAGTCTTCTTCAATCAGCACCTCAGGGCGGGCCCAGGATTCCGATTTGACGTGCTTTCCGGGTGATTTTTAAAGTTGGAGAAACACTGTCTCAGAATCTTCTCTTCACTGAGAAACCTCAGGCCAGATACCCACTTTCAGGAATCCTAATGGTGGGGTTACAGTGGTCATGGTGACCGAGGGGACCAAAGGTCCTCATCAGTCCCTTTGATGTGGGACCTGGTTGGAATCTGGACGAATTATTTAGGACCTCGACATAATCAGCTTAGTTAATTAAAAGAGTGACATTTAGAATGGCAGAGGAGTCCTGGTGGGGGCAAATCCAAGTTATGAATTGGACTAAGTTTTAGCTCCCCTTTTCCTGTTATTTGACCTTAGATCAGATTTCCCACTGCCGTCCCATATCAGCAGTCTGAATGAGTCTGTAAACAGGAGATTGCAGGAGATTCAGGACCTTGGAGGAGGGTTCCCAGTACTTTTTTTTTTGTTAATGTGCTAAGACTCATAAAGGAAACGGATACCCCATTCTGTGAAATAAAGAGAGTATTTATTTGGCAATGAAAATCCATCAATAGTGTTTGCTGAGTTTTCCCCAAATTCAAGATACTACATGAAGTAAGCACTGCAGAGATGTAAAGAGGAGAGAGGAACAAATGAGTAGGCTTGGGCGTCTACCCTTCACTCTCCCCACTCCCCATGTCTGTATCCGTCTAGTTCTTTCCCTGTCCAGGGTGCTTCCCCCATATGATCAAAAAATATAAACCACATTTCTAAAATGGACTTCCTTGATCTTCTACAGGGCATATATCTTTTTAGTTACTTCTTTGTTAAATTCATTTTGAGAGAGGGAGGGAGAGAGAGAGAGAGAGCACGACCACACTGGGGAGGGGCAGAGAAAGAGGGAGAGAGAGAATCCCGAGCAGGCTCTGCGCTGTCAGCACAGAGCCCAAGGCGGGGCTTGAACTCACGAACCATGAGGTCATGACCTGAGCCGAAATCAAGAGTCAGACCCTTAACTGACTGAGCCTCCCAGGCGTCCCATCTTTTTAGTTACTTCTTGAGCAACAGCGAACCATTACTTCTCCAGTTTTCTTCCTGTGCCGAAGATGTTGCCGTATAGTCAACTCATCGCCTTCTGATGCATTATGGTGTCTCTGGGATCTGCTTCTTAGATGCTCCGTTTTAGAGGCACCATCCAGTTCAGGTGCTTATCATCTCATGGCCTGACAGCCTCAGCGATCCCTTGGCCGTGACGTCGATAGAGCAGCCTGTTCCCTCTTCAGTGCACATACCTCCATCACCACGTTGCCACAACAACACCCTCAAAGACTTTTTCCTTATCGTGTCATTCATTCCTTTGACAAAGAAACTGTTCTGCCTTCATTTTGGCTATTCTTCCAAATCTAAATATCTCTGCCCAACCTCAAAGCCATTCACTAACTCTGCCTCCCACATTTCATGAAGAGAAGTGTCCATTCTTTTTCGTTCTAGGGAATCAGTGTGCTGCACTCCTCCGTCTACTCCCCCCACCTCCCGAGCCCACACATACCGTCCTGTCCACTAACACATTGCGCCCGTCTTGCGTTTTTCTTCCTGCTCTCCTTCCATTTGTCCTCATTTCTTGTTTCAGAACTCTTATTAGACATCCCCCTCAGTCCCTTGTAGCCTTATTTTACTGCTACTGCTATAGCCACACTTTTACGTTGCTTTGCAAATATCCCCAATGTGATTTCTATACGTAGGTTCTCGTCCAGATAGTTTACTGCCGAAGACCAAGGGAGCAGAGGATTTTCCATTTCTTTTGTTAACGCTACACTTACGGGACCAGCCCAGAGTACTGAGGTTGATAGAATGTTCAGCATGAAGTGGGCACTCACTACATGTTATTCACCGATTACAAAGAGGTTGCTTGATCCCCTGAAGACAACCAGGGGAGAAAAAGCAGTCAGGAATCCTCCTAACTGAAGCCTATTTTAGGGAGCTCTAATGAGACCCAATTAGAAACCTTCCTCCTGTTTTCGTATGTTTCATGTGAACAGAAAGAGCTAATATGTGAAAAAAATCAGGCTAACTGTGGCTTTTTGGACCATTGCACACTTCTCTTCTGCTCTGAATGCTTGCCTGGTTTGCATTACGATTTCCTTCCTCGCTGGAAAACGACATAGACTTTCTCCCTTTCTTTGGAAGAAGTGGGACCTGTTGGAAATGTGAGGCTCCAGGATTCAAATGCAATGGGCTTGGCTGTAGTGCTCTGTAGTGCATTTCTTGACAAGTCCTGAAAAGACTATTGAATTCTAGCCTGTGCTTTTTTTTCTGCAGTATTTGGATGTGTTTCAGCGGCAGTGTTTGGCTGGGTAGAGTAATCGAAGTAGTTTTTTTCTTCCTCAGCAATCTTATGTTACAATTTCATCCTTCACAGTCAGAATGGAATATTTTACTCTATGTAAATCCTTTTGAGTGCAGTAGAATCATAGCTCTTTCATAAGCAGTCTGTCTTTTGATATTACATGTAAACAAGTTAAGATGTAAATTGGTAGTACTATCCTGATAGAAAAACTGGCAGGTATTTGGTGACTTTGCTAGGGAACACCAAGTTACAAAGAAGAAATTTTTTAAATTAAATACAGACATTTTGGAGAGACTTTTACTTAATAGGGGGAAAAATGGCTTTCCTCTTTAATTTCATATGATTGAAACACTATATCTAGTAACCTCTGCAATGTCACAAGCATTGTGCATATGTGGTGGGCTGGGGTTTTGATGTTCTGTGTAACAGGCTATTGTTCTCTGGTAATCTTCAAAAGGCTGCTGGCCTTTGAATTTGCTCCATATCTAAAATTCTAGCTTTAATTATCAGATTAGCCTGCATTTTTTTCTTTGTGAGTAAGGAGAGGAGAAGCTGAATTGTGTTTATTACTCTGCAAAATGCTTGAGATGATAGGATCCCAAATGCTTAATTTTGTTCCGGAAATGGGAACTGTCAAATTATAGAGCCCTTCAAGCCAATGGAGGGAAATTAATAAATCAGGGGAACAGGGTCACTGAGTGACACGGCATAAATGGGTGTTCGTGTGGCACAGGCTGCTAAACAACGTTGAAATTGTCCTTTCCAGGGTCCCTGCAAGTCATGAACAAAACAAGAAAGATTATGGAGCATGGGGGGGCCACCTTCACCAACGCTTTTGTGACTACCCCCATGTGCTGCCCCTCCCGGTCCTCCATGCTCACCGGAAAGTATGTGCACAACCACAATGTCTACACCAACAATGAGAACTGCTCTTCGCCGTCCTGGCAGGCGATGCATGAACCTCGGACTTTTGCTGTGTATCTTAACAACACTGGCTACAGAACAGGTAAAGGTGGACTTTCTAGCCAATGAACTTCTGGCGGTGTATCTGAGATACAGGTAAATGCATGGTGTAATGAAATAGATGAAGTTCCAATAAGCAGAAGTAGGGTAGACTCTTCTGCATCAGTGTCCTCCCCATCCCCTTCTTTTTTACTCTGAAAAGTGTACCAATGAGCGATCCCTTAGAAAAAAGAGTGATTCTCAGTGGGTACGTTACAAAAGTGTTATATTCATCAGAGCACCCAACGATCAGAATTTTCTAAGAGGATCTGCAACAGAAGAGTATTCACCCCATTTGCCTGCTTGGGATCATTTGCCTGCTTGGGATCAAGCCTGAGTCTTGTCTTAGGTGTTGGTAAATTCCTGCAGATTGTTTCAGTGAGAAATCATCAAATGTTTGAAACTGCTGAGCATCCACTCCAAGACCTGGGACCCACTAGATAATCAAAAATTATTTTTTGAATTAGTAAATAACTGAATGAATAAGCCAATGAGGTGTGCCTTGTTGATTCATCTGTTTATTCATTCATAACTAATAGAAGTTGGAGTTTCTTTAGCTTAGGCTGTGGTTATTTGTAGGTCTCACATGTTCACCCCCGTCTTCCAGGAAAGGAAGGCCTCCCAATCGCTACACCTGCTGTCATTGTTTAACCTACATAGGGCAAGAAGAGGTTTCTGGTTAATTGCTCTTTTGAAAATTGGAGACCTCTTTCAAGAAAAGTCACAGGGGCACCTGGGTGGCTCAGTCAGTTAAGCATCTGACTTCGGCTCAGGTCATGATCTCGCGGTCTGTGAGTTCGAGCCCTGTGTCGGGCTCTGTGCTGAGAGCTCAGAGCCTGGAGCCTGCTTCAGATTCTGTGTCTCCCTCTCTCTCTGCCCCTGTCCCACTCGCACTCTGTCTCTCTCTGAAATAAATAAACACTAAAAAAATTTTTTAAAAAAAGAGAAGTCATAAACGTCATTCAATCTTTGTAAGAAAGACTGTGGTAACGTTAGCCCCCAAAGCCTTTATTATCCCAGCATTCCGATGTTCTCTTAAGGGTTTTCTGAACATTTCTTCATGAAAGGCAACAAAGGTGTTTATAGAAGAGCTGCAGTACACAAATAGTTTTTTTCAGAACCACCAAGACTTAGAAGAATTAAAGATGTCATCATTAAAGTTTGTTGGAAATGGTTTGCGGATCTACAGCCTCTCTATTCTGAAGATTTAGAAGTAAAGGGTTTCAGATATATGTATTCTCTGAAATATCTTTAAAACATGAAATTAATCTTTCCCTCTGGACTTGGAAAGTATGAGGCCATTTGCTTCTTCTCAGGGCGTTCTGTGCGCTCTTAATACTTGTTATTTATGGATAAAAATATTGATTTTGACTCTGATAGCATTGTCATTCACAAGCATCTCAAGATCTCCATTCAGAGGGAAGGCTCCTCCCGTGACTCTCAAGGGTGTTTGCTTATACTTAGGAAAGAAACTAGGTTACTGAGAGTGCCTTATCCTAAGTGTGTTTTCTCACATAAGTGATTTAAATTTATGGCACCTTTCGTCTGAGAGCCCTAAGGCAATTTGCAAACCCATCAAACATCCCTGTAGGGTTTACAGACAGCAAATGTACTTGGCTGTGTGTTATAACTGGGGTGGGGATTTCAAATACTGTGTGACCAGCTAGGAAGCGAAACCAGAAATTCTCCCCTGATGCCTGGTTCCTGATTTTAACCACCGACTCGTGTTTTGTTCATGAGAAGCATCATATGAAATCAATGCCTTTCGACTCCCAGGCTCCCTAGAATTTAATCCCTAGTAGCAGGTATAGAGCTTGAAGGGTCGGGACTCTGACCATATCCAGAGTGAGACGGACGATGCCTGTCATGAGAAATAAAGCTGCAGGATGACACAGAGAACCCTACCAAGACTAAGAGTGGTCAACCAGGGTTTGATAGTCTGTTTCGGGGCAAATCAAGCAAGGACAAGAAGAAGATGAATGAGTTCTGAAGAAACGGCATACGGCTATGTAACCATAGCCCACAATATTGTATTGTGCACTTGAAATTTGCTGAGAGGGTAGATCTTTGGTGTTGTGACCACAAAAGGAAAATAGTAGAGGTGTGAGGTGATGGATATGTTGATTGGCTTGGCGGTGGTGAATGTTTCACAGTCTTTATGTATTTCATGCCATCGGGTTGTACACCTTAAATATATTACAGCTTTTGATTGTCACTTACACATCAATAAAACTACGGAGAAAAAAGAAAGGGGGAAAAGAAGGAAATTAATATATGTCGTTTACTTATGTGCACAGACGCTTTATCTAAATTGTCTCACGTAATTCTTCCGGCAACCTGGAAAGAAAGGATTTGCCTGTGTTGCCAGTGAAGAAACAGGGACTCAGGAGAGTTGTCTAAGGTCACAGGCTTACCCGTGGTAGGATGAATCTAGCACACCTGACTCCAAAGTCTTTCCTTTTTCCATCATCTTCTTTCTTTACATGTTTCTGTCATGCCTCATTCCATAGCACCTTCAGAGACATGTAAAACGTAACAGGATACCAAACAGTAAGAACCCTGGAAAATGGAAATGAAGGGCTGTACCAGTTAAAGCCAAGGCAAAGCTTGGTATACAAAGTGCATGCCATGGAGATGTGGAGAAAAGGTGCATATTTGGAACTAAGCTTCCAGATGGCAAAAGGAAAAATTGAAATGCCATCCATTACGAAGTTTACTGGGTCACCAAGATAGAAACAAATTATCTAAGAAGCGCAGTATACTCTGGGCCTTGTTTTAGTTATACTACATTATATCTACCCTACAATGGATTACAAGAGCTTGAATAAAATAGAGATAATTTAGTTCCATCCCCTTATTTTCAGGTGAGCAAATTTACACCAACAAGATCAAAGTGGCACATCTGATATTCTAATGGGAAGAACGGGTGTCAGGACCTTGGTCTTCAGAGTTCTTTCCAGTGTCCTACCCTAAATGTACAGGTTAGGTCTAGAATGACACTGCACCCCATAAGCCTGCCCCGATGACAACTGTCAGGCTTTTTGTGCAGCCCAGCAGCCTGCTTCAGTCACTTGTCTTCTCCAAGAACAGGAGATTTGCTCCTGGAACCTAAGTCTGATTCTGAGGCCAACCTTCCACCCAGGGGCCTGGATACTTAGGTAATAATTGAATTTATAGTGAGTCATCTTAACAGGGGAAAAGGAATTCTTTAAAGGAAACAAGGACTTTTCCAAATAGTTGATAAACCAAAAAAGGATGATACACACATAATAAATTTTGATGGGCCCATTAGTGAATCAGGCAAAAATACAAATTGGAAGACTAAAATGTCAATGATAGAGATCTATACAATTTAAATTTATCCTTGATGGGAAAATATTGAAGTGTCTCAGACAATTAGGAAGCAGAGATGTCTTTGTGACAAGAGTTTATTGATCTAGCCAGGGACAGGGTCCCATTTGAAAATACACAAATAAGCACATCAGGAGGACAGGCATCTTAGGAAATTAAGAAAATTGGTGAATAGGTATTAAACCAACATAATTATTTATAAGCCACTAAACTAGAAGGGGGGAAAGCCAATATATAAAGATTTTATTGTTTTTCTAATAATGAATACATTATTTGGAACATTTAGCTGAGAAGCTAAGAAAAATAATGCAAGAAACCAAAATATATATCATACATAAATATTCATCTAAAGAAAAGCACAGTGCAGTAATCAGTTTTATGAAGAACAAGTCAGAGAAGTTGAATTACCAAGAGGCTTATTTTGGGATGCCTCCAGAATATGTGGATTTAAATGAATCGAATTGATCCAATATTATATTTACCATTGTCTGACATGATTTTTTCTTTTTCAGAACTGAGGCATATTTTTGGACTGGCTATAGCCTAAATTTTTCTAACTTTACTCATGGAAAATATGACTGTCCAACAGCTTTAATGTTCAAAAGGGGAAAATACAACAACACGTCTATTGCATTTTATGTTCTGACAAGTGAAGTGGGACTGATATTGGATTATCTATCATAGAAATGAATATCTTGCCCATCTGCTCAAAAAAAATAAAATGTAGTGTAAAGTTCTTGTAAGAGTATAGACATGAATGTAAAACCTGTCATCGGTTTTAAGGTAAAAGTAACAAGCCACGTTGGAGAGATAGCATCACATATCAGAAAAAAAAAAAACCCTAAATCAAGGCTGAGGGGAGTCGGACCCTTGTCCCATCTCTGCCTTTAATATGTTCGGAGAACTTGCATGAGCTAGTTTCCCAATTTGTATATGCAATGCAGAGATCAACCAGAATGATTCCTAGGTTTTCTTTCCTGCCTGAAATTAAACTGTAATTTTATTATAATCCCTATACGTTTTATATGGACTCATTTAAAGATTGTAGTGTTCACATTACAATCGTAACACATGATACATAAAATCACATGTGAATTAAACTTTAGTCATACTCATTTAACTTCATATCACTTGGGTGAAAGGGGCAATATTTAATGGAGAGCTGCAGTAAATCTCTTTGTAAAGAAGTCTTTTATAACAAAATAATTTAGACCAATGAATCAATTCTTCTGATTTCATGTCGTTTTATTTTACAAAACTTATGTTACTCATAGCAAAATTATTTATTTATTTATTTGTCCTCCACACACTAATATTCTTATTTTAATGAATTATGGTATTATAGATCTTGATAGTAACATATGGTATAGCATACATGTATTGAACTACATATGCTTAGACTTACACTAAGTGCTGGGATATGAAAAGATATAAAGTAAGATCCCTGGCTTGACAAGATATAAGTAAGATCCTTGTCTTCATTAGACTTACAGTCTCCTTGGGGAATTAAATTATAATTTTAACTTGGTTCAAACTTACGTATATTGGTGTGTTAACTACCAGTAAAATCCTGTGACCCCAAGTTTATCAATTACACGCAGTAAAAACTCAATTAGTGTACCATTTGTTATGTTAAATAAGATTTAACTTCTCCACAGCATCAGAACTCTTTTCTATAGTTCCTCCTGCTGACCTAAAAGCCTTTGCTTCAAAGAGTTGAAGGAAAAATTTTTAAGTATTATGTAACAGATTGTCCTCCGCAGACGTAGCAGGGCCTAAAGTCACCCGTAATTATAATCAGGTCTTTCTGATCTTTCTGCCTGTCACCCGACCCCCCCCCACCCCCTTTTTAAACAGCCATGAAGGGAAGTGCTTAATGATGTCTCAGAGAAGAGAATGATCTAGAAGGACAGGTAGATGGTGTGTTAGTGATATATTCTGATGGTAGTAAGTTGACGTGAATTGCCAATGCCAAGGGATAAGAAAAACTTCAAACTACACATAATATAATGGCAATATGGGCGAGAAAATGAAATTCACCTTAGGGAGGGAGAACGAGATTTAATACATCTGGAAGAAAATAATTAGAAGCCCAGATAATCAATTGCAGAGCGCTGCCAGGAAGCATAATGTTGAAAGAGGCCAGGGGTGATTACAAATGAGTCTCAATGTTACGAGGCAACAAGAAAGGCCAGAGTAACTTGAAGCCAACAGCACCGGGGTGCCGCATCGTGATGCATGAGGTCCTGGTCTCTCTCGGAACAAGTGTGCTGGATGAGGGCACATCTGGAATCCTGAGTACATGTTTTTACACTCTGTTAGCGCAGAGACACCGAAAACCTGGAGGGAGTTCTGAAGCAAGCAACAAGGACTATTAAGAGACTAGAAGGAATAGTTTACAAGGGGAGGATTAAGGGAGGGGCACTAGCCATGGCGATGGATAGAAAACAGCACTAAATAACCGAACAAGTAAAACAACGAGGCAAAGGGCAGGAGTGACCCATCGTGGCTGCCCCGAGAGGAAAAAACAAGAGAGCAAAACTGAACGTAACAGGAGAAAAATCTAAAAACTAATTAAGCAAGAAAACGGAAGCCAAATGGGAATTCGTTGCCGCAAAATGTGGCCGATTGGGGAAGAGAAGTATGTAACCTCTCAAGAAAGTTTTCCAAATGCACAAGCACGGAACTCCAAGATCTCCTTCAACAGCCGAGTGGTACATTATTTGAAACCAGGATACAGCGTTGGGAGCATAATGATAACGGTGCTGCTAATAATAATACCAGCAGCAGCAGCAGCATTAAAAAAGCCCTTGTTATGTGCCAGGCACTGTTCTAAGCGCTTTACGTATGTTTTATTTCACTCGATTCTAACAACGACCCCGCCACTGTGCTTATGAGTATCCTCGCGTTTTCACAGATGGAGAACTGGACGTGAAGAGAGGCTAAGTAACTTGCCTAAGGATAGCTAGCAAATGACACTGCCAGGATTTGAACCCAGGCAGGCTGGCTCCAGCGTTTATATTCCAAGCCACTGTACCCTTTTACCTCTTTTAAGACAGACGGAGAGGAACGTGGGACAAAACCCCTGGGGATGAGGAGAAGGCCAGGGGAAAGAGCTGGGCCCAAGGTTATTAAGTGGAAGGTTCCTGGAAATCGTCCCCTTCTGAAGTAATGGTGGGTGTGGCCCTGGTCCACGGCCTCTGACTGGAGGTCACATTGCCTTTTGTTAGAAAGGAAAATTATCTTGTACTTTATGTGAAAAGGTGATTAGTCTCTAAAGACAAGAACCCCTCATTAGAATTCCTACTGCACACAGTCAGCTCAGAGGGAAATCCTGAGTCCTACCTGATGGGAGACCCTCTGACATTTTGTCCTACCCCCGTTTCTCAGACCTGAGTCAACTCTTCCAAGAAAATGACTCCGACCAGAAATATCAACTTCAGCCACTTATAATTCAAGTCAAAACATAAGTCTAGAATTTATAGAATCCCCAGAATACATGGACGTCCATGAACCCCAGTGCAAGAAACAAAACTTTCCGAGCCCCTATACTATATGCAAGGATGGGAAGCAGGGGGAGTACAGAGATGAGGCAAAGGCGGTGTCGGCCCTCAGAACCCTTACGGTCTAAAGGAGATCAGCTTACGTACAAACATGACCGTAGCATGAGGAAGAAAGGGAAAATGGCACGAGAGCCGCAGAACCAAATCGCTGTAGAACCGGGCAAAGACTGAGATTGAAATGGCACCTCGTCTGGTCTTGGTAAACAGTGGGGAGAAGAGGGCAAAGCACAGGCAAAGCAGAGAGGTGAAAACCAGAGCAAATGGAGAAAATGCATTCTCTGGACACGGGGTCAAAGAGAAATGCAGGATGGAGCTGGAAAGAGGGATTTTGTCCAGATTTTGTCCAGTCAGGGTGGCCTTGAATGGCAAGCTACCAAATGAAACTTGGTTGTGCAGGTGAGGGGGACGGTCCGTCCACAATTGTTGGAAGAGGGTGATGTGACCAGAGCCAGTCTTCGGGAAGGTGGCACCAGGAGTGGAAAAAGCCTGGAGCCTGGCTAGGAGAGCTGGCAGAAGCCTGTAAGTGTTCGTGAGGGGAGTCCTGTAATCAAGGGTGGGGCAGGTTCGAGAGCCATTTTCCACCTAGAACCTGCAGGTGGTGGCGACTACTTAGCAAGGGGACCAAAGGAGCGGGTGAAATCAGGGCGGACTCTGGGGTGCCAAGTCTGGTTGACCAGGAAGGTGATTATGACACTCAGAGAATGAAAGGAATCTGAAGAAAGAAGTAATTTCCTAAGGGAAAAGGATTAATTCCGTTCTGGACGATTGTATTAGGTGCGAGTGAAACATTCAGGTGGAGGTATCCTACAGGTGGCTGTGGACCAAAGATGAAAGCAAACTAGCTATCCCATAAAGACACAGAAATGATGTACTGTGGACAAGTTTACAGATTCAGAAATGCGTGCTTGAAGAGCACTATCAATAAAGTGCCTGATCCTGGGATCCGTTTTCATCTTCTCAAGCCAGTCATCCAGAAGCTGTCTTCCTTCGTGGATGTAAGTGGAGGTGTCTGGGAGACCCTGCTTAATGAACCTAGAAAGTGGCTTTGACATGGAAGGCATCTGGCTAGCCATCGTTTCCCCCTAAAACGAAAGATTGCAGCCTCGTAAAAATCAGTAAAAGTAAAACTTGTATGCATGTGTGTGTTACATATGTATGTACATACAGGTGTAAGTGTGCATGTGTGCAACACACGTGTGCACATATACACACCTATATATACACATATAAAAATCTCTCTACTCCTTCCTACTTAAGGGGAAGGCTATCTACGTCTGCAAGCTAATAGGGCGACCAAACATCTAGCTTACCCAAAATAGTGCTTGTCTATACCCGTGTCCCTGGCGAAATTACAACTATTGGAAATAGTACCGTCCTCCTCTTGCAGACTGATTGAGTACTTCAGTTTTTAGGATTGGTTGGCTCGTAAAGAACCTTTCCAGAACAGTGCATGGAATATCACATTATAAGCTTCCTTACAAATGAAAATATGTGTGTGTGTGTGTGTGTGTGTTTAAGCCAAACCTAAAAAGCTGAGAGCAGCTGCTGAGAAATAGTATTTACTTAAGAATCATACATGTAAACATGAGGATAACTTAACTACAGAACATAGTTTAGCTTTTTGTGTAGCTGAGGAATTACGGTTATGTTGCTGTTGTATTAGAATAATTTTTTAAACATCATCTTGAAATAGAAATGTGTATTTTAAGTACTAATGCGAAGTTAATGAAAAACACTTTTTAAATGTATGCAGTTTGTTTATTTTCTCTGTAAGAATCATAAATGTTAACAAATTATGGGGTGCCTGGGTGGCTCAGTTGGTTAAGTGTCTGACTTCAGCTCAGGTCATGATCTCGCTGTTCGTGAGGTCGAGCCCCACATTGGGCTCTGTGCTGACAGCTCAGAGCCTGGAGCCTGATTCAGATTCTGTGTGTGTGTCTCTCTCTCTGACCCTCCCCCATGCTCTCTCTCTTTCTCTCTCAAAAATAAACATTAAAAAAAATTACCTACAATTGAAGTGATTAATTAGTTATCAGCAAGGCGATTTGGTCAGACATTATACACAAACTTTGGTATATTCCAGATCGCTTTATTGCACTTGTGAAGCTGTCTTGTCTAACCTGAATTTACATTCCATGGTGATAACATGGTAAATGTAATGTGATTAAAGTCAGTGAACATAAGAAAGAAAGAAAGAAAGAAAGAAAGAAAAGAAAGAAAAAGAAAGAAAGAAAGAAAGAAAGAAAGAAAGAAAAAGAAAGGAAGGAAGAAAAAGAAAGAAAGAAAGAAAGAAAAAGAAAGAAAGAAAGAAAGAAAGAAAGAAAGAAAAGAAAGAGAAAGAAAGAAAGAAAGGAAGGAAGAAATAAAGGAAGGAAGAAAAAGAAAGAAAGAAATAAAGAGAAAGAAAGAAAGAAAGAAAGAAAAAGAAAGAAAGGAAGAAAAAGATAGTACCCTCTTTCTCAAAAATATGCTAACAATACATTTTTGGGACCCTTCTAACAGTTACAAGGTATTTGACTTCAAAATCTAACCCATTTTGTTCCCAAAACTCCAACCTGCCTTTCTCTCCCCTTTGCCCCTCTCCTATCATCATCTGTGGCAGAGGACCAAATTCAAAGTTTTTCTCTGAAAGGATCAATAAGTCTTGTTGCACAGTGGCCTTTCTTGGATGTGTGACATGCCAGAGTTACAAATATGAAGCCCCTCCAGTGCCCTCTTCGATGAGCAGTGGTGTGCATGTTTGTGGCCCATGTACTTCTGTTGCACTATAATTCTATGAAAATTAGCCATCTGTGTAGTAACTCTATGTTATCAGGATTTTTAATTATCAGTAATAGACCTATGCATTCATGAAATACACATAATGTAAACACCGATGCTGTAAAATGCGTGTGACATAAAAACCCTTACCATGTGCCATAGAAATGGAGTTTACCATGGTTCCTCGATTTGGAAAATTTGGATATGTGAAAACAAAGACAAGCTTTTCTATAGTGTTTTTACAACTCAAAGAGTGAATAGTTTTTACAACTCTCAAATAGTGAAATTAGGAAACTTATTTTATCACAAAGAGTGAACTTTCAGTCTTCCAGTATTTGCCCAGAGGTAGCATTCCAGATTTCTATTGGCTACTTCTCTGACTGTCACATCAACTTAACAAAAGGGTAATTCTGCTTTTATCCCAGCACAGCCACAAGAAATAGATGTACCCGGAGTATCATGATCATTATGGTAATTTTATTGAACGATAATCCATGTACTTGGGTGCAATGTTTATTTATTTGAAAGGAAAATGCTTGTGTGTGTCACTTGGCCAAAGAATCAAGAGTATTACACTATTGTTGTTTTGACATCCACTGTTACCTAGGTTAACTTTTGTTTTACTGCCTCTTTTTCAAGTCATAATTTCATACTTATGCATTTATGCATTTATTTGTGATTAATCATTTCATATGAGAAAATAATCCTGTTTTTTCCCATTGCAGCCTTTTTTGGAAAATACCTCAATGAATATAATGGCAGCTACATCCCTCCTGGGTGGCGAGAATGGCTTGGATTAATCAAGAATTCTCGTTTCTATAATTACACTGTTTGTCGCAATGGCATCAAAGAAAAGCATGGATTTGATTATGCAAAGGTAATTTTCAGGCACTTTCACACTGCATCAATTTACTTTATGTGTAATGGGGAAAAGCCATTTTCAGTGAGTTAAGTTATACATGAGATTGGCTTTCTATGTTCTCACAATGTTAGAATGAGAAATTTTAAGGTAATTTTAAACTCCAGGCAAGAAAAAGATTTTCAAGGAACACTGACTTTGACTAGTGATTTTTTTCCCTCATTAGGATGAAAGGCAATCAGCCTCTGATGAAAGTTATCATCAAGAAAATCATAGATCTCTCCACTCTGTCTTGTGATAATTTTTGATTTCTCTGCGCTCCAGAGGATTGGTCCACATAATCAAATGTTCATCTTGTACCATTTTGCTTTTCATTGGGGTAAAAGTATATTTCGTCCATGGCTTCACGTTTAGATGTAAGAGTTAGAGCAGACAAGTGCAATAATCGAAGGTCGAGAAACCACGGTCCTTTCTCTTACTCCTGTGGGAGCAAGCTTTGATACATGGCAAGGACACACCTGCCCCATGGCGACTCGAGTCCATGGAAGTCTCTGAGGCTATCAGTCCTAGGATTTCCAAACCAGTTCATAGACACTGAAATCGACATGTCCCTTGGCTCTCTGATAAATAGATCCTAGATTAGACTTTTTTAAATTCACAAACGTTTTGTGATTGCCAACTTAAAACAAAACAATTTTCAGAGGACAAGAGTGAAGGGGGAAATATATTTGAATTTAGCCTGCTAGTTAGCCTAAAATATGCTCTTCCCTTATAGCCGTGCCCATCTCTTCCTCGCTTATCTAAAAGAAGCTGACAGTCTGCTCTATCCAGCATAGATCGCTACGAAAGAGCCATTGGTAGAAGTCAGAAAGAGGGAACTTGATTTAATTTTGGCACAGTGCTGCCTTTATGCTTGGCCCGATTTGAGCCCAAGGAACTTGGTTGGAGATGAGGTGTAAGCCTCGCTCTTTGGTATCCCTCAGAAAACAATGAATGCAAATGAAATTCACAAACATTGCTAATAGGATTCCAGACTCATCAAAGTCGAGAGCTGGCAGGGACCTTGGAGGCAGATTTGAGCAATGTCCTACAAAGTGCACTAATTGTCACTGCTATCATTTTTTATCTGTGGGGATGCTTTCATGCTCCTTGTTCAAGCTATTAACCTTTCTTTCCCTGTTGTCCTAAGGAGAGCAAAGTAATCAAGATTCCCTCCAAAGACTAAATTAGCGTAACTTGCCCATTATCGCAGCTGATTAAGTGTCAAAGACAACTGTGTCCAAAAAGAATATATGGCGCTTTTTTTAGTGAGAAAAGGAATGAATCAGACACTCCCATGGAGGAAGGTGATAGCCTGTGGACTTGTCCTAACAATGACATGTGACACAGATTTCCTCCCTTGGGCACTGCTTTGGCAGCTGTTCTGGTCCTTGAATCTACATGTGATTAGTCATGCCTGGAAGCCTCCACCATGGTGAACGTTGTCTGGGCACTTTCTGAATAAAGTTTGTACTGGAACTCCAGGCCAATGATACCCACTTGGAGGAAGCAGGTGGTTTAATTTAAAATTTTCATCATTCCTCTTCATTCCATTTCTTCCTTCTCCCTTACAGAGTTGCATCAGTCCCTCAGACTGTGGCTTAAGTCATTTTATTAAGAAGTCAGGCCCAAATGCCAGCAGCTGTATCATTTTAGTTGTGCAATTAACAGTATAATCTGCAGGAAATCAAATGCTCCCCATATTTAGTGTTTCAAGTAAATTAATTGATAAAATATTGCAGCTTTTCCCTGTGTACCCAGATTTTGGCTATGGCTTTCATTAGCAATTAATTACTGTGTAATTCCCACAGGTGAAATTTTAATTTAAAGAAAAGACCTTTGCTTTTGTTTGTGCATGTGGCTTTGTGTGTGTGTGTGTGTGTGTGTGTGAGTGTGTGTGTGTGTGTGTGTGTGTGTGTGTGTTTGTTCTGCAACTGTGAATTTGTAGTGGGCGTGGGTGTTTCCTGCCCTTGAAGTAATTAAATTTTTTGTCAACGAATTACATCAATGAAACCTGAGAATGAAATATGTATCCGGTGTTTCATGTTCTCTAGCATTTGGATTGCCAGATCTGATCATTATCTTGGACAAACAGAACTTGACTTTTTTTCTTTCTTAATTGCTAAGTTGTGCTTTACTTAAAATAAAATTTTTGCGTGTTACCAACCTAGCAGCCCTAGCAAGTAACTGGCAACCGATTTTCTCTGTTAGGGAAGATGTTTTGCTGCTTTGGGAGTCATTTTCCTTCCTGCTTTAGACCTTATCTCTTTGTTCAGGGAGATGCTTCTGAAGAAAGCAGTATTCAAATGTGATCTGATGAATGTCACCTTTTGTAATTTTTGTTTTGTGTCAAATGTATGTTTCAGGACTACTTCACAGACTTAATCACTAACGAGAGCATTAATTACTTCAAAATGTCTAAGAGAATGTATCCCCATAGGCCCATTATGATGGTGATCAGCCACGCTGCGCCCCACGGCCCCGAGGACTCGGCCCCACAGTTTTCAAAACTGTACCCCAACGCTTCCCAACACATGTGAGTAATAACATCCGTTCTGGGACCTGCTGAACACAGGCTTTTCCTTTGCTCTCCACCTCCCACCTCTCCCTCACCCCATTTCCTTCCACACCATGTCTCCAGAGGCCGGAATACCAGCTTCTGACATGAGACCATGGCGCAGGCTGGCCACAGGGCCTTCTCTAGTGGTGTTGTTAGGAATCATATTTCCAACATGTATAAGTAGCCAAATAGAAAGGAAGAGAAGCACATAGGCTTACTGGGGGAAATTTTTATCAAGTGTTCCCTTCAGTTGTCTTAAATAATATTCCTGAGCGTGACCTAATAATAAAAACAACGATCCAGTGGTATGCTTTTCATAGCAACAGACTGGCGATCCCTGGTCTGGTTGTAGAAACGCGGGGTTATTTTCTAGGTGAATAGTGTCGTAGCTTTGCTACAGATGTGCAATTAGGATTGCTGCAGAAAGCTTGAATGGGCTTGCCCGAGAGGCCTTCTCAGGTCACGGCTTTAAAATACCTGATGTTTCTTTTTGAGAGGCAGGATCCTTGGTAAGGAGGGGCGGGGAGGCTCGGGGAGGGGGCTGATGGTGTGGGGGGCTGAGGCAGAGAGCAGAGAGCTGCGTTATGCTGATGATTCTCACTAGCCCAGAGTGGAAAAGTCTAGATGCTTTGGCAGCAAAGAACATGAGTTTGTTTTGTACTCTGTCGACATGCTTCCTTCCCACCCATGGCAATAACATGCGGGCTTCCCTACAGAGCAGTTGGCTCTGTGTCTGCTGAAGGATCGGCCATCAGACAGGTAGGGAACAGGGAACTGATATCTGTTTCTTTCATCACTAAACCTCCAAAATTGGCTCTTAATCTGTTTATGCTTAAATATCATCCATTTTCATCCACACTGACTTCCCAGCCACAATCCCAGACAGAAAGAAAATAGATTAAATGTATTTATGAAAAGAGAAGCACTGAAGGCACCATCGTTGCTGGTCATTCCATATCCCTGAAGAACCTTTCCTGATTTCTTATTTCTTATAACGAATAAACTGATCACTTTTGGTCAGTGGTACTTAATGTGTCTTGATCACATCAAGTGATTTAGAAAGAAGGAAGGAGATCAGAACTGACAGAAGATAGGAACTAGCAGTAGATATAAAGCCAGGACGGATATCCTACCGAACATGCCCAGTGGGATAGGAGGAGGGAGGTGTTTTAGTGCAGACAATACTGTCAACAAATAAAGAAGTTTGCCCCAGCACCTGGGGAATGTGGTCTGGATGACTCACTGTGTTTGGGAAAGACCTCTGTGGTTGGATATATAAGTCTCTGAAGGTCTACCTACATATAACCTTGCGACTAAATTCATGAGTGAAGCCCACAAGTGGCAAGTGGCTGTCCATTACAGATCACTTACAGATTCAGCAACCTGCTGGTTCAGAAGTCTCTACCAGGTTCTTCCGTGCCTCTTTCCTTTTCTTTTTTTAAATGTTTGTTTATTTATTTTGAGAGACCGAGAGAGAGCCCATGCGCACCCACACGAGGGAGGGAGGGGCAGAGAGAGAGAGAGAGAGAAAGAGAGGGTCAGAGAGAATCCCAAGCAGGCTTCATGCCATCAGCACAGAGCCTAACACAGGACCCAATCTCATGAACCGTGAGATCGTGACCTGAGCCGAAATCAAGAGTAGGAAGCGTAACCAACTGAACCACCCAGGCGTCCCTCTCTTTTCTTTTGAATCAGAAATCAGTCTGTGTAGGTTCTGTTGTTGCCCTGGCAGATTCCCAGCCTATGGTGGCTTTCTCCAACTGTAAACATTACCGGTGTTTTCCCGAGTTTGAGGAGAAGGGATTGACAAAATGTGGTGTTTTATGGCTCCTTAGAAGTCATCCTGCCTTTGAAGCTTCCAGGCAAGGTCCTGGGCCTCCAGAAGAATCAGCCACAGGTCAAAAGGTTCTGACGGCTCAGTGGCATGCACAGACAATTGTGGGAAGAGAGGAATCTGCAGATTTCTTAGGGCCTTAGTGATAACTAAAAAGCAGCATCTCTGACTCCAGCAATTAAAAATTCTATTTGACTCCACAGATATTTACGAGTAGTGCTATATAGTACGGCAAGAATGTAGGCATGAGGAAGACATGAGTGCCAACATTGGGGAACCAATAATCAAAGACAGGGATTGGCACGCTGGGGTCAAATCCAGCTTGCCACCAGCTTTTGCTAATAAAATTTTATTGGAATACAGCCATGCCCATTGATTGATGTGTTATCTGTGGCTGCTTTCGCAATTCAACAGCAGAGTAGTTGTGGCAGATACGCTATGGCCTGTGATGCCCAAAATATTTACTCTCTGATCCTTTACAGAATAAGTTTGTCCCCAACCCCTGCTCTAGGCAGGGGATGGGCAAGTGTCCAAACAGCCATATTACCGGTAGGAACAGAAGTGGTGAGTACTAGGGAAGGCATCCAAGGAGCTACGGAAGTTTGGGGGAAGACCCATTCACATCTTTTAGGGGAACAAGGAAAAGTCGTGGAGAAGCAGACATTCAGAATGGGCCTCAAAGAATGGGCAAAATTTCTGCAGCTGATCCTGTAGTTTGGGTAGATGACCTCAGGAAGACAATGTGGCACAGACAGGTGGTCGCCATGTGAAGTAAGGCGACCTAAGATGTGACCTAAGAGAATGGAGTGCAAGGAAAGCAATAAGGGTTACAGCTAGAAAGGGAAACTAGCAGAATTTTGAGGGCTTGAATGGATTTGTATGTAAGCATAAGCAGAGAGTCACTGGAGGTCACTTGGGAGGGTAGTAACTTGGTCATTTTCACATGTAAATTGTTTCAGTTATTTCTTTTTGTTCAAATGGACCACGAGTGTGCCTTACTTGTGATTCTATAAAGCAAAATCTACACACGACAGAGCGAAAAATATTTAGGCCTTTGAGACAAACAAGCCTGGGTTCCTTTTTCATCGGTCCTCCCTAAGCAATTTTTTTAACCTCTAGGCACCTCCATTGTCTCATCTGTAAAATGAGGATAATACTAGCATGTTGACATGATGTCACGAACAAAAATTAAGAGAGGAAGCGTAGCTAAAGTCCCCACAGAGGGCCCGGGACACAGATGCCACTTCAGAGATGCTAATTCTTAGTGTTCCTTTCTATCAAGATGAACCACATAAAGCCACTCTTTCTTGATTCCATCTTTCTTGACCTACAAAAATCTCAATTTCATTAGGCTCAACCCATGTTTAGGGGAAGCAACTGAAGAATTGACAAGTTGATACATGTCCGTTGTGATGTGACAAATCTCCTGACAGGCTAAGCCTCACACTGTGATGAGCCTCTCACACCTGGCCATTCCAAAAACACAGATAGGCTAAGCACCAATCTGGGCCGTGTTATCTTTTCCAGGTGCAAAGTGTGCTCAAGGAGCAAGGGCCAGTTAGGAGAACACCCTTCACCATAGAAAATGAAAATCCATGTGGTTGATTAAGTGATTCAGCTTCTCTTTGCTGCTAAGCCTTGGGCTTCGGTGCACCTAGGATGGAGAGATCTGTTGTGTCTCCTGTGGGTCTTAGGAGCCTCAAGACCCTGGCATCTTAGTGGTAAAGGTTTCCCCTAACTGATGCTCACTCGAGGAAGGGGCTGGGGTGAGTCGGTGTGTGGCTCTTGTCCCTGAGCGACTGCCCGCGTTCACGGTTCAGTCTGTAGACACGAAGAGTGAGACAAATGAAGACAGGCTGCTAACTGTGGTGCATGGGGCTCCTGAATGGCCGGTTTCCTTAGCGAAAACACGAGCCACACATTCAAGCAAAGGGATGTAAGCAGTTAAGTACTTTGCAGAAATGTTTGGCAAGGCCCTGAAAACACTGAGAAGCTGTAGACGCTCCCTTTTTGAGAGAAGCAGGTAACACGAACACGCTCCTTTAGGTCACCTTCCTTGGTGGTCACGCATCATCCAGATGCCTTTTACGTGGCCCAGCGTTGTAGTTATCTGACCCTCGCAGACCGGAGTGAATGCATTGTGTTTCCACGGTGTTTTCCATTCCCAACAAAGGAAGGAAGCCAGGCCAATACTGGCTTATTGGCTTTACGCACTGAGGCTAGAGACTATGCCCACTGACTAAGAATGTGGACAGATATCGACCACGCGTGACATGGGGCAGTGTTTAATCAGAAGCAGCTCGGCTGTTCACGGCCTCGGTGATATCTGAGGGAGCCTCCATCAAAACATCACACATGATAATCCTTATCCTAAAGCCCTTCACTATGGGGAAGACCCTTCTGTGCTTTTCAGTAAATCATCTCCCCAGTAGCCTCATACTAATTCTGTACCCTCACTCTCGCTTTGACATAGCTTTTCTCTCCTGGCCTCCGTGATGTGATAACATGAATCAGTGACAGGAAAGGAGATTCCATTTACCTACCTGATGAGTCTGTGGGAAGCCAAGAGACTCCTTCATCACCTTCCTACCAACCCTGTCCCTATCGACTTCAATTTTTTTTTGTTCTAGGTCAACAGTTCTCTCTCCCCCTCCCCGGAAACGTGTGTAATTGTGCGCGTGTGTGTGTGAACACACACACGCGCGCACACACACACACGAATTCAAGAGAAATCTAAAATCTTGGTAGAACAATCCAGGTGCACTAACTTGCAAGGATCATTCTGAAACTGTGGTTTGGGGATGACATAGTATGTTAAAGGGACAACTAACTACCTCTGTGTAAGCTTCAGAACAAAGTTTCTGAAACACCTTTATTATCTGAAGTTGGAAAAAAGGGTTTTTACTTAAAAGAGTTTGCACATTCTTACTTCACTTCTTCCACAAATCCATAAAAGAGAAAGAAAGTGCTTTTGGAAAGGAGAGAATTGTGTTTATTTTTATTTTTTTAACGTTTACTTATTTATCTTGAGACAGAGAGAAAGAGAGAGTGCGAGCAAGGGAGGGGCAAAGAGAAGGGGACAGAGGACCCGAAGCAGGCTCCAGGTTCTCAGCACAGAGTCCCATGCGGGGCTCGATCCCACGAAGCACGAGATCATGACCTGAGCTGAAATCAAGAGTCAGATGCCTAAGCGACTGAGCGACCCAGGTGCCCCGGAGATGAGGGAATTTTAAATTCTCCATAAAATCTTTAATTTGGGCAGAACCAATTTCTCCTTGCCTGTGTCCCCACTTTGTTCTTCTCTCCATCATTGAGTACATATCCCATTGCACTGGCTATTTACCAGACCCTTGAAGGCAAATTGCACACCCCCAGGGGGCAGCATTCACACAAGGCAATGGTGCCCTGGGGTGATGCAAGACAGCTCTTTCCTGAAGGCGGTCACACTTTGCACCTCTCCCTCCTGGGCCTGGGGCACATGGCTCCTGCCGCCTTCCCTGCGTGATACATTTTTCTGTAGTAAATGAATAAGCGTGTTGACCCCACCACCTACGTGACATTAGAACACTTTTAATAGTATAAAAATATTGAGGCAATCAGTTTTATGAATTAAAGGACACTTAGAGATCATCTAATGCCATGAATTTTTAGATTAGAAACTGGAGGCCCAAATTCTATTTAAAAAAATAAAAGACCCAGGTCAAATGGCTTTACCCAGGTCACATAAGAGGTAGGAAAGGACAAAGCTGGAGCCAAAACTCCATTCTCTTGGCCCCAGGTGATCTTTCTGCTGCACCAGTCTTGCTCAGTATGACTCACAGTCACGGTTAATATTAGAAATGGTTCCTGTGTGTGTGTTTGCACAATTCTATCGGAGTTTGCAGTACCTTAGAAGACTTTATAAAATTAGTCTCCTGATATACCTATAATCAAGATCATTTGATATTATTCTGCATGTATTCAAATGTTACCCACCTAAAGACATTTGAACTCAGGTGGGGAATATCTCCACAAAGTCAATTAAATAAGTTCAATTTGAGTGAAAGCTGAGACGGTGCAACTTGGGAGATTAAGTATAGAATTTCCAATTTAATGCTTTGAGTGTGTGTCTTAAATCTGTATAACTGGCTTATTCTGGGAATTGAAACTTATTTCATTTCTTAGAGAATGATGGTCCTGCTACCAAGACCCTTTACGAGTTAGATCATTAGAGTTTTTGTTGTTGTCCAAGACTAAATAACAAATGAAGAAAACACATGTTCAAATATAAAACACTAGAAAGGTATTTCTTTTCACTGGGTGACAGCAAAGGCCATCAGCAGTAAAAATGAACTGCTAAATTCTGTGTAATCCCCTGAATATGGATTTAATATACAACACGTGTGTTTCTTGAACCTATTTCTTTTCTGGGAAGAATTCTTCTCCCCAAATACCCACCCATCAAACAGAAAGGTGACATTATTGATTTTCAGAATTCTTATTCTTGTTATGCCAATAAGCAACACAAGAAAGAAAATCAAAGCCCAAAGAGAATTAGCATTGATGGAAAAGGTCGAACTTACAAATGTGTGGTCTAAAGGATCTGTGATCTAGTGCGAAGCAATAAATCCAAACAAATAATGACTGCAGAAAACCAGTGTGCAGAGAAGCCTTACTGGGGAACGTTAACATTTTAAATATAGGAATAGTCTGTTGAGGGTTACAGGCATGTTTTGTGCCTGGAACGCACACTTACAGGTAAAATCCTTCTCTGAATAGACAACAAGAAGTCTTACCAGATCAAGCATATGGATTTTTTTTTAAGAAAGCAACAGAAACTTGGGGCGCCTGGGTGGCTCAGTCGGTTAAGCGTCCAACTTCAGCTCAGGTCGCAATCTCACAGTTTGTGAGTTCAAGCCCCGCATCGGGCCCTGTGCTGACAGCTCAGAGCCTGGAGCCTGCTTGGGATTCTGTGTCTTCCTCTCTCTCTCTCTGCCCCTCCCCCACTCAAGCTCTGTCTCTCTCTCTCTCTCTCTCTCGCTCAAAAATAAATAACATTTTAAAATATATTTAAAATATTAAATAAAAATATTAAATAAAAAAAAAGAAAGCAACAGAAACTCAGAAACGCAATCTGTTCATTTGTCCTCTCACTTTTAAAGCAGACAGCTAGTGTTACCTACCCTTTTTGCTGCTACACCCAGTTTGCTTCAGAGGGTCAGACTTTGTCTTGTATTGTCAGCAGGTGTGGACACAGAGCAGCTGGTAGGACGCACTTGAACGGGAACCAGAAACGGCTAATCTTTTAAATCAAGACGAACGTTAAGGATCTTAGGACTTAATTTTGAGAGAAAGAAATATATGTGCCAGATGTTTTAATGACTGGGATTTTGAGGAACTTCTTGGGGACTGTGATGCAGGACTCTGGTCATTAGGATATCATGGAAGAAGTTCCAGCCCCAGCCCATTCTTTCTGAGTCACTTCTGTACACTTCACTTTCTCATTTGTAAAATGGGAATGAGATGTCCTCCTACCCTCCAGGGTTGCCACAACAACCAAAAGAGCTATTAAATGATCTTTCCTAGATACCTGTATAAGACCTTTCCCAGCTACCGGTGAGTATGGGTATGATGTGGTCCCAGGATTTGTTCTCTGGAGTCACTGAAGTCTCTTCGAATCCTCACCAAATACTGTAGCTGGTATTCCCATTACATAGATGAAGAGACAGAGGCTTAGAGAAAAAAAAAAAAAAAAAGTTGCCCACGATCACACACCAGTAAGTAACAGGGCTGGAATGAGATTTTGGGTCTGATCCCAAAACATTCTGGAGCAATTGATTATGTGATTTTACGCTTTTCCCTAAAACAGTTACCTGCTTCTTTCAGTGGTTTCTGTTCCAGCTGACAGCTCCAGGTCCTGTTTGAATAATTGTGAGTCAGTTCTTTGGGAAGCAAGCCTTAATTATCACTGGGGGACAGAAGGCTGCATCTTCCAGGAATCTGGCAGACCCCGGCAGGAGGCAACCACAGGTCTTTGGCAAAAGATCACTTTTCAACAACATTGTCAATTGCAGAGACCCCCGAACTTACACCTGCAGGTCCCCGAACAGCTGCCGTTCTGTGGGAAGCAGTGGCAGTCTGTCTTCCTTTAAAAGGCAAATGTGTACCCCCCCTTGCCCCCTGCTGAGATCTCACCTGGGATTTCATCCCCAGAGCTGGGGGTCAGCTCCCCACTGCGAGAAATTAAGGGGGGGGGGGAATAAAGGCAACGGTTGGGGGTGGGGAAGGACAGCTCTGACAACAGACCTGAACTCTCCTTTTAATATAAGCCAGATTTAACATATGTCATTCTGTAAATCTGGGAGTCCAATTTGAGGCTTGTAATTTGCTGTGACCTTTCCCGTTCCTCCAAGTAGATGGAATTGTGCCAAGCACATCAAGGTAACCGGTAGAAGATATAATTTGCCCGCTGTGAGCCTTCATTCTGGTTCCCTATTGTAGTTTTTATTTGTGTTGAGGTTTTGTGGTTTTAAAAAAGTCAACTCGATTTATTTTAAAATTAAGGCAAACCAACATCAAAGGCAGTAAGAGGAAGATGTTCAGGTATTACAAAGAAGCCTGTGTAATCTTTTATAGCCGTATTCTTTTTCAGGGCACGTATCAGTAAATGGTTAGGGGACCTTTCATGACCCACTTGCTATATTTCTCTGACCTCGAGCTACCCCCACGGGTGAAAATCCTTTTCCTATGGGGTTTAGAAGCCTCCCCTCTCCTCCTCCTCAGCCTCTCAATCTAATCCTGTTTGTACCACAACATGCCGCGTGAAGAATAAGAAACAGGGCTTACATTCCTTCCTACTGCACAAGCTCCTGAGATGCGACAGGCTGATCCTGCCTGTGTTCACTTTTAGATATGAGGAACCTTTCAGGCCAAAAAAAAATGGGACCAAGTGGTTCATGAGTCATTTATTGGGGAAGCAGAAGAAAGCTTATATGGAAAGTTTCTCTTAAAAAGAATGGCGGGCGATACCTGAAGAGCTTGTCTGGTTTTTAATGCGACAGGATTTTCTCAACCCAGACACTTATATAGAATGTATTTATTTATTGGTTTATGTAGGAAACTCATGTGCCTCTGTACTAGGCACTTTTAAGTGATATAGAGATAGATAGATAGATAGATAGATAGATTTATTTCTCAAAAGAGCTTTTGAGGAAAGGTACTATTATCTCCATTTACAGATGAGCAAATTGAACCACACCTGCTTTTTCTACTCTGCAAATCTGTCCCTTTAAAAAAGGAGTTGACTTACACTAACTACTGAGCACAATTTATACAATTTTAGGTACAGTGCCTTCTGTGTTCAGTGTTATATTGGTATTTGTGCTGTCGTAGTTCTGCTAGTTAACCAGCATCCATACTGATCATCAGGGTAATTTTTTGTGCCAAGAAGGTCTGTGGTACCAAAACGATGTTTTCAACTATCGAAAGAGAAGTTCTGTAAATCCACCGGCAGAAGAAAATGTATAATAACAGGCAGCATTTATATAGCTCAGTATACAAGTATGTATCCCAGAAACTCCAGGTTTACCCCAAGGGAAATTGATATCACAACAAACCAGAAGGGTACATGTCAATATCCCTGAATTCACCTTGCTTGCAGCGACTGTTTCTCTGGCTTTATAATGTAAATGATGGCAGAGGGTCATCTTCATTTGTCATCATCCACAATTTTTCACTGAGAGGATCCTCCCCTCAGTGGACAGTGGCTACCAGCTTTCTCAACCAACATAGATGGTTACTTGTTCTGTGAGACCAGTTACTTGTAAAGTTGGGGTTCATAGAAAAGCAGTCTCAGATATAGGAAGCACCCGCACTTCATTTTTTCTTTCATTTTGTTAGAGTAAATGGGCTCTGGAATGGAGTCCGGGATCTACCACCTGATGACTTTGTTAATCTGAGGAAATTGTTTAAGTTTGCTAGGCCTCAGTTTTCTCAACTGTAAAATAGGAATGATAAACCTACTTCTTTCTTTTTTTTTTAATTTTTTTTTGTGTTTATTTTTGAGACAGAGGGAGACAGAGCACGAGTGGGGGAGGGGCTGAGAGCGAGGGAGACACAGAAACCAAAGCAGGTTCCAGGCTCTGAGCTGTCAGCATAGAGCCTGATGCGGGGCTCGAACCCATGAACCGTGAGATCATGCCCTGAGGCCGAAGTCGGACGCTTAACCGACTGAGCCACCCAGGCGCCCCAGATAAACCTATTTCTAAGAACAACAGAGATAATTGAATCAGTTAAGGTGTACAAAACAACTCAAAACCCAACACATGGTAAATACTAAGTTTTTAATATTAAACAACTTTTGCATGCTTAATAACATCTAAGGAGAAAGTTCAAGTACATTGTAGTCTGGCAGAGGTAAAATATACACGAGTAATTCTCAGTGGGAGAATTACTCTAGTATAGATATGTACTTTGGGAATATGAGGTGGCAGCATCTAATGGTCAAGAGATTTGGGTTAGATGATATCAAAAGGAAGGGGACATTTTGTGGGTCCCCAATGGAATGTGTGGGACACCACTTGGGTGTCTGCAATAAATTAAATAGAAGCTTGAACCAAGATGTTTGAAAGTAATAGGACCCACCACCCTGTAGTTAAGAAAAATTGGGCTCTGCACCGATATTGATTTGTCTATTAAAAGAATAGCTTTATTGATCAGCATGTATATTGCGGGCGTAGAATTGGTTATAATTCCAGCAAATCCAATTAAATTAATAGTATCTATATATAACCTATGTATCCTATATATAGGAAGGGGAAAAACTCATAGAGACTAGATATATAAGTAATCAATAAAACAGCCCAGTAAACTCAAGAGAAAAGATATATTGAAATTATGATTATTATTACACATATTTGTGACTATATCTAATAGCCCAATTAGCAATGAAAGTTTACGACTTAATATCACCATGAAAACTTTCCCTTCTGTATTACTGAGTTTTATCTGTAGATATTACAATACCATGATCATCTTGATGTGTTTTTACACATTTTATTCGATGAATCCAAATGAACTTACACTAATTACTTTTTTAGCTACCGCTCTTGGTTTTATAAGGTTGAATGCACATGCCTTTAGAGGATGTGTGCTGTTTGGGGTGGTGAAGATTTTAGCTTTTCCTATAAACATAGAAGTTACATGGGAGAAAAAAATACTTTAGCAATGTGTAAATGACCTTTCCGAAATGATTGTTTTACAACCTTTAACTTGAAATATTTCTCCAAATGACTAAAAATATGTATAGTAAGAATTCTCTCTGGATATTTTCAGAACCCCTAGTTACAACTATGCACCAAATATGGATAAGCACTGGATTATGCAGTACACGGGGCCCATGCTGCCCATCCACATGGAATTTACAAACGTTCTACATCGCAAAAGGCTTCAGACTTTGATGTCCGTAGATGATTCTGTGGAAAGGGTAAGCATACCAATTTGCCTCGGTGATAGATTTTGGTCCAGCTGCCTTTGTGCGGACCCATTCTTGCCAATTCTGTTTTTGTTTCATTGTTGTTTTTGAGAGAGAGAGAGTATGCATAAGTGTTCAGTGATTTTATCTACCCTCCCTTATCTTGACCCCTTCTGTTAACTCTCCAGGCCACACTGCCTTTGGAGCCAGTGGCAAAGACGAGACAAAAATCAAAACACCATAAATCAAGGGCTACACTCACAAATACCCTCAAGAATTAAGCACATAATGTAAATACCTAAAGCTGGTCTCGTATGAAACAATAGGGAATGGTGGGGATTATGGTGAACTTTAAGTGTCCCCATCTATAACAAGAAGCAACCACCCAGCTCCAGCTAATTTTCGCCATGTAGAAAGGTAGATCCCGTATCATGAGGCCTTCTGACTTTTTTTAAGGAAACCAGAAATGCAAACATTTTATGTGAAATTTCCTGAATTTTAAAAAATTAACAGAAGCCGAATAAAACTTGTCTACAGGCTGGATCTAGTTGGATCAGGCCCAGAAGCAGGCTGTTTTTAACCCTTGATAGCCATATAAGAGTGACGAAAAAAATCAACAATGGATTTTTCAATGTAAAACTGATGTGAGGTGGTAGAGGCTGTTTTGTGGAGGGTTTCTTTTGAAAAACAGGTGCGCAAAATCTTTAGGAAGAATGTGCCAGATTCAAAAAGTTACATGTCAACTCTATCATTGGACTTCTTCCCTCCAGAATTGTAAGCAACTTGAAAATGTAGGTAGTGATCGTGTTTCTTGGTCTTGTTAAAAGAACTCTTGCCTTTAAAAATTAATGGGGAAAAAATTGGGGAGAAATCATGGCAACACTATCGTCATCTTGCACATCTCGTCTCTGTTGTATTTCAGTTGTATAATATGCTTGTGGAAACGGGGGAGCTGGAGAACACTTACATCATTTACACGGCTGACCACGGTTACCATATTGGGCAGTTTGGACTGGTCAAGGGGAAGTCCATGCCATATGACTTTGATATCCGTGTGCCTTTCTTTATTCGCGGTCCGAGCGTAGAGCCAGGATCAATGTACGTATTTCTCTGCTTGCAACGTTCAACTGAGCTGTCGTGGCTCGTGTATATCTGAGCGAATTCGGTCGCCAATCTCAGTGTCTGGTTTCTTTTCATCCAAAACAGAAAAGGGTGTGTGTAGGTTGGTAATTCAGAAAATGAAAACCTTTTTCCCCCTACAACATGTTAAATGAACTAAGAGAAAGGAAAATTAACTACCTTTAAAGAGAAAGGAAAATTAACTACCAATGTTTATTTCTGTCACATAGACCAGAATCCATGTCATATGGGCTGTGTACACAGACACAAAATGTGGTCTTTAGGGACATCACTTATACCTTCTTTGAATCAGATACACTGTCTTTAAAAAATAATAACAATAACCACTGCCTGCCTTTTTTTTTAAGTTTATTTATTTATTTTGAGAGAAACAGAGAGAATGTGAGTGGGCAGAGAGAGAGGGAGAGAGAGAATCCCAAGCAGGCTCCACGCTCTCAGCACAGAGCCTGAGTCAGGGCTTGATCTTACAAAACTGTGTGATTGGGGTGCCTGGGTGGCTAGTCAGTTAAGCGTCTGGTTCTTCGTTTCAGCTCAGGTCATGATTTCACACTTTCGTGGGCTCGAGCCCCGAGCCAGGCTCTGTGCTGACAGCATGGAGCCTGCTTCGGATTCTCTCTGTCCCTCCCTCTCTCTGTCCCACCCCATTCACGCTGTCTTGTCTCTCTCAAAATAAATAAGTAAACTCAAATAGGGGTTGGGGGGGCGGTCCTCTGGGTGTCTCAGTTGGTTAAGCATCCAACTTTGGCTCAGGTCATGATCTTATTGTTCATGAGTTCAAGCCCTGTGTCAGGCTCTGTGCTGACAGCTCGGAGCCTGGAGCCTGCTTCAAATTCTGTCTCCCTCTCTCTCTGCCCCTCCCCTGCTCATACTCTGTCTCTGTCTCTCAAAAATAAATAAATTTTGAAAAAAAAAAATTTTTTTTTTCAACGTTTTTTTTTTTATTTATTTTTGGGACAGAGAGAGACAGAGCATGAACGGGGGAGGGGCAGAGAGAGAGGGAGACACAGAATCGGAAACAGGCTCCAGGCTCCGAGCCATCAGTCCAGAGCCTGACGCGGGGCTCGAACTCACGGACCGCGAGATCGTGACCTGGCTGAAGTCAGACGCTTAACCGACTGCGCCACCCGGGCCCCCCAAAAAAAAAAAAAAAATTTTTTAAACCAACTGTGAGATCATGACCTGAGTCGAAATCAAAAGTCAGTCACTTAACCAACTAAGCCACCCAGGTACCCCCAGCCCCTGACTTTTAGCATTTTTTTTCAATTATTAATAAAGAAACATTTTTAAAGAATATAACATTTTAAGAAACATGGTTTTCATTTAGAAGAAAAACATCTTCAAGGTGTGAGGTTCTATTTCTGCACCCCTCTACATCTCTATTTTCCCTTCTTAAAATGGGTTTTACACGTCCTGCTGGTCACATCAGAATGTTCTGTGTAAAATAAGATAATGTACATGAAACACTTACGGAAAGAATAAAAGAAAAGAATGCAAGTAGAATTCGAAATCTGGAATGGCCTTAAGGAGCATCTAGCCCGGACTCCTGATCTAACAAGGAGGAAACTTGGCAGATAGAATTAAGTGCCTCTCGCAGAGTTCCCGATTCTGCAGCAGCATTGGGGCCCAGAAACCAGATATCCTGAATCTCACCTGCGTGCCTCTTCTGCCGCCACATTGCACTACATCCTGGGAGAAGGGAGAAGGTGATGACAGCAGAAGGCTTTCTTTGAAGAATGTTATTATGTCTCTTCAGCTCATTCGAAACTTTGGGAATTGTCCGAACCAAGTTAAAAGGTTTTATGCGTGAAAGACCACGCTAGAGGGAGAAAAGACCAAAAACCAGTGCATCTTGGTGTGGAGAAAGTGGCCCTAAGTGCCACTGCCACGGGTGTTAGGTACGGGGCGTAACCATCTGTCCCTTTGCAGAGTCCCACAGATCGTTCTCAACATCGACCTGGCCCCTACGATCCTGGACATCGCTGGGCTCGACACACCTCCCGATGTGGATGGCAAGTCCGTCCTCAAACTTCTGGACCCGGAAAAGCCAGGTAACAGGTGCGTCAATTTGCTTTCCATCAGCCAGCCCCAAGCTCATGGGCGCCTAGAGCCAGCCAGCAGCTGTAAGAAGTGGAGGCAAAATAAGGCTTTGCCCAGGAGAACAGCCCCGAGCTGAGAATTTCCCTGCTGTTTGGAATAGCATATTGATAGAGATGCAGTCGTGGTCTGTGGGAAGTGAGAGGTGTTTCTTTAAATAAACTGTTAGTGCAG
Source organism: Panthera uncia (assembly GCF_023721935.1). Taxonomy (NCBI): domain Eukaryota; kingdom Metazoa; phylum Chordata; class Mammalia; order Carnivora; family Felidae; genus Panthera; species Panthera uncia. The sequence goes on along the minus strand of NC_064812.1, from coordinate 62,756,242 downwards.
AATCGTTTGGAAAAACGTCCAGATGCCAACAGTAAATATTATTATTTTGCTTTCAGGTTTCGAACAAACAAGAAAGCCAGAATTTGGCGTGATACATTCCTCGTGGAAAGAGGGTAATTATTGGTTCCTGGGGTGCTTCTGGGAACCAGTCCTAGTGGGCAGCTCTCCCTGCTGGGTATTTTTTCGCCCTTATTCCGGTTTACTAAGCATGCAGATTTCGTAAGCCCAGTCACAAGATTGAATGGTTTGCTACTCATTCTCCACTGGCCAGCACCATCATGATTGTTGCATCAGACTGTAAAACATAAATTCTCACAAGATGGGACCAAAGCACTTATGGTTGCATTTCTCAGCCTTGGCTCCTAATCAGACCAGTCAATTGACTTTCTCAGCCCTCCTTCCCAAGTCCGCCTGGCCCTCACCTTTCTCTTTCCTTTCCTTAGGTGCCTCTCCTGGCTTTAAATATATGAGACTTTAATTTCCAGAGTCTCTTCTGGGATTCCCCTTTTGGTTCATGATCCCATTGTCTTGTTTTTTTCCATACCTACATTGAGAGAAAAGCATTTATATAACTGTACAGCTAAACATTTATGCCCAGAGTTTTGAAATTAACGCTTTGCGGAGAGAATGTTCTTCATTAGTGCCCGGCCTATAATCTTCACAAAGGACTCGGCAAATGCCGAACTCCCATGAGCCAGATTCTAACATCTATGTCATGCCATTTGAAGAATGTGTAGTCATGTCACAGGGGAGAAAAGTAAAAAAGGCACATGATGCTAGGAAGATAATGCAGATCGTTTCTCACATTAGAAACTTTTTCTTTTCTGTCAAAGGAAATTTCTACGTAAGAAAGAAGAATCCAGCAAGAATATCCAACAGTCAAATCACTTGCCCAAATATGAGAGGGTCAAGGAATTGTGCCAGCAGGCCAGGTACCAGACAGCCTGTGAACAGCCTGGGCAGGTGAGTGACACAGCTTGTCTTCACCACAAGTCACATCCGTCTTTATTTCTAATTTAAAATTTGCAGCGTATGAAACAATGTACATTTATGGATAAATGAGCTTTTCATTACGCTCATGCCGTGCTCACTGTGACAGCTCTCCTGTGACTGGGATTATCTAACTGGTCTAAGCTGGGCCTCCTCATCACAGCTTGGCTCCCTCCAGTGAAAAAACATGGTGCCCTCGGAGAGTACGAGATATCCACCTGACTAGCCAACACCAGTTCAACATATCAGACATGTGAAATGGTTAGCCAGGCTAGAAAGTTCAGAAACTCGGTTCCATTTGAGGAGAAGCCAACACCACTTGGGTTCCTGTTAACTGGTTATCAAGAAGTCTACTTAGTCAAGATCATGGGCAGATGCTGAGCCTCTGGACAGTGAACCAGCCAAGAGACACGATGGGGTCTTCCCATCCTGTACTGAAGTCAGATGTCATCCAACCTACAGAGGAGGACAGAATCTAGGACCAAGATTGGGGAATGAAAAGGGAAGACATATTGTGTTTGTTTATCGTTTCTACCTCTGCTCACAAAGTATCTGACATCAACTATTCCATTAGAATGAATCCTCTTTATTAATCGAAGTATTACTGTAGAATTCAGGGCTACCCAGAACACCAACTATTATCAATAAGAACTAAAGAAATACCATGTAATGAATTAAACAGACCTGTTTCTAAGGAAAGTGAGAACATATGAACACAAGCTATTTTTTTAAATGTTTATTTATTTTGCAAGAGAGAGAGAGAGGTTGAGCTCTGGAGAAGCGTAGAGAGAGACGGAGAGAGACAATCCCAAGCAGGCTCCACGCTGTCAGTGCAAAGCCTGATGCAAGGCTCGATCTCACAAACTGTGAGATCATGACCTGAGCCGAAATCAACAGTAGGAGGCTTAACCTCCTGAGCCCACCCGGGCGCCCTTCACACAAACTATTTTAAACACTCTTGATCAACACCAATGCTATCTAAAAGAGGTATTGTGTCATCATGAGAGAGGAACTGAATTTCTGCCTAAGTCATTGCAACATAGAACAGAATGGAAGGAAAGTGAAAACTAATATTTATTACTCGTGTCTTATGTAAAGCACTGTATATGGAATTTTCTATGTATTAGCTCAGTTTAATCCTCATATTCATCCGGTGAGGGAGGCATCATTGTCCCCATTTACAAACGGGCAGCCGGTGAGTGCAGAGCCGGGATCCAAATGAGGTGTAGGATTCAAAAGCAGCGGCCGCTTGCTGCCTTCCAAGGTAAGTTACATGAACTAGGCAGAGAGAAGTTCAGATCTTTGGTGAGTCTTTTTTTTTCTTTTCAACTTATCTGACCTCTAGATATCCATACAGCTAGCCAATACCAGTTCAAGATATCAGGCATATGAAATTGATAGTCCCGTTATTGAAATGGCCTCATAAATGTAAGGCATCATACATTTGTACATGTGATATGGCATCTAGCTTATTGAACAGACATTCACAATAAACAACTTGGTCCTCATACATTCTGCATTTCCTCATGCCTTTTTGTGCTCAGGGATTCCCCGGAAATAGAAAAAGATGGGGCGGTGGGGGGAGGTTGTTGAAGGAAGGGATGAAACCAGGCCTTCAGGGTACTCCAGTAAGTCTTTATTTTCAAGTGTTTAGCGGAGAAGCTTAGACTTATTCATTATAGTTTCATCTGATGTCTTCAAATCCTTCTTAAGGAAGCTCTAAGTATTATTATGACTAAAACCTCAGAATTGTTTTGTAGCTCTGAAATGATTTTTAGGAGCCAGCCTCAGTAGACTAATTTACCTGTATTCGGGAGTTGGAAATGTTCAGTGTTAAATATATCTCATGCAAATTGGTGATTTTTGTTACTATTTTAGCCCTCTAAGCTGCAAGCATGATAGCCGACTGAGAATAAGGTACACTGCCTACCTTTCAGTACACAATTTTGCAAACCTCACCATATGGCTTGCCCTGAAATTTTAATACATGTCCTAAAGGGCAAATGTAGTGTAACTGGATTATGGCACTTTGGCATGAGCTCTCCACTCTTGTGCTGAATGCTAACTATGTTAAAAACTTCACTTTGCTTTTTCATATTTTTCTAAACTTGTTTTGCCCCCACTAAATGCTTAAATATCTAGTTCCCTGGGATTTTCCTCTGCTGCTTGATTTCTATGTGCATCAGTCTGAATTTAGATTATATCACATGAATATATGAAAATGTTAGCAACAATTTCTTTCAGAAGTGCCTGAATTATGAGAACGGAGAATTACACTATACCCCAGATGATGATTTCTTTCTATAGGTGACGCTCACACAATGGCTTAAGAATCTGAGAACTTCTGGAAAATCTCAAGCCTCTTCCAGACAGTTCTCGAATCTGTGGGTCAAGCCCAGTTGCTCTACTGTGTTCTACAGAATCTTTATATTTTGGCCTTTTGCTTTTTCTATCTGGCTACTTTGAAGATTTTCTTTTTAGTTACAATATCAGTGACGATAGAAAGGGAAGAAAAAGTCCGGAATAATGAGATTGTATTGATCTGGATCAAGGCATCAGTTGAGGCCAGAACTAACTTGCTAGGAATCTCTTCTCTTGACATTGATTTCACTCCTGGCCTGTGCCCTGCGTCTTTTTCTCTGACCAAGGTTAACTGCCTGCATTCAAAAGACAACACAGTCTTCTCTTTGGTTTGATTCTGTTTGGGATATAAAGGAAAAACCCATGCTCTCGGCCCCATTCTCTTCACTTTTCCCCCACAAAGAGAGCACGAATTTCCCCTGTCCCACTACACCCCCATGCCTGGTCACCTGAGGATTATTTGTCAGAGTCATGTGAATGCATGAAGCAGGTAAATGAAAGAAAGAGAAATATGACATCAAAAAGTTTGGGTTAGAATATTGGCATCCACTACTTTTTAGATGTGTGTTTGGGGACAAGATTCTTAAGAGTCTCAGGTTGTCTATCCCTAAAGTGAGGAAAATTAATCTCAGGCTTGTAAGAATCCAGTGATATCATATATGTAAAGTCCTAGATGAACTATAAGGCAATGTGTGAATATTGGGTGCTATTACTGTTCCAGGCCATCTTACCTGCTGTTTTCATTCCTATGAAGCCAACAGAGAATTAAAATGGGCTGGAATCCCAGACATTTGGCAATACTTCTTCACTTTGTGAACAGAGCAACCAGCAGGGACTAATTAAGGCAGTGTGGACATATGTGTTTGCATTTCTTCTGTGTTCCTGAATTAATATGAGACTGAGTATGAATCCCCACCACCCTCTCAGCTAGCATTACACCCCCAAGCACATTATGTACAGATTTACGTATGATACACTGCACACACACACACACACACACACACATGCAAATCTCAACTTCTATCTGAAAAGACTTTGGCTCAACAAAGACCACACATCAGTGATGCTCAATTCTACCTGCACCCTAGAATCACCTGGGCAGCTTTTTAAAATACCGACTTATAGCCTCCCCCTAGACCAATCAGATTAACATGTCTAGAGGTGACGCCAAGGCATCTGTATTTGTTAACAAAGTTAAGAACCAGAGGTCTAGAGTCCGAGAATGTGAAAGTTGGAAAGAGTCTTAGAAATCTTCCAGTTGAATGAGATCCTTTTCCTCATAAGGAAATTTAGGTCCGGAAACCTTCAGCTACAAACCCGAAGTCAGACCTGCGACTCTGTACTTCACGTTCAATCCTTTCTTCCCCAGAGCATGGTGCCTCTACAAAAATGTAACAGAGTAGATATTCTCTTGAAATTGTATGTGGCACTTGCCTGGCTGAAGCCGCGGGTTTGGGACCCACTCACAGCATCTAGGGAAGTGGTTCCCAAGCAGGACTGCACACTAGAATCACTTAGGCAGCTTTACAAAAGCTAATGTTCAAGCTTCACTCCAGACGAAGTAAAACAGACCTTCTGGGGATGAGACCCAGACATCAGTGATTTTTTTTCAAGCGCCTGGGTGATTCCTATGAATAGCCAGGGTTGAGAATCACTCACGTCAGGTAAGCGTTACTGGTTTTTGCTTCTCTAGGTACAGTGATTGACTCCTTAAATAGGAGTTACATAAAAGAGAAAATCCCTGGGCATTCAATTTTGAACTGCACATCATAGATTCTGTCATTTGGAAAAAAACAGGTTTCTTTTCTTTTTTTTTTTTTTTTGATAAAGCACATTTCATATCCTTTGTGAATTGTGAAACTCCAGCAACTTTGCAATTTTGTTTGCCTCTCTACTATTGTATCAGTATGAAATCAAAGATTTGTTTAAAATTATGAAAGAACCCCAGATCAAGCAAGCTGATACTGTTTGAGAAATCAGACTGTCGCTGGTTGAATGTACTGGTTTAACTCCAGGATCTGTGTTCTCATCCCCAAAATTATCCCTCTGGCTGTAGAGCCCTCGACCCTCTGTGACCAGCTGCAGAGCAGGAATAAAAGGCATTTACCAGTAAGATCTGGTTCTTTTGCCAGAAACTGACAGCCTGTTTCCAGAAACTCACTGAGTCCTGGTTAAAATCTCAGCTCATAGACACCTCCCCCTGGAGCTCCTAATTCCGGAGGGACAGGCCATAAGGACCAAGCCCCAGTGCCACCCTCTGGCTGAACATTTGTGTGCTCAGGGCTCGTTATGGACGGCCCAGCCTCTAAACCTGGCCACCTCCCCTCTTCAACCTGCACTGAAGGACGTGTCCGAATTGTGTGTCTAAATGGTTTGGCTTTGGTGCAGTTTTCAAAATACAAACCACAGGCTTAAATGTCAAACCATATTTAATGATGTTCCAAACAAGTCAGAAAAAGACAAACATAAGGACATTTTACTTATAACCTACCTAATGTGTCCACACCCAATTTAATGTATGCTCTTGTTCCCCACTGCTCCCTAACGCGGCCTCACTCTGGTCAGGAGCCCCTCCTCCCCGTCTCTTAAACATAACATTCTCGTCTACCTTCCCCAATGCCATTTCCTCAGTTGAGCCTCACCGGAAGCCTCACATTCTGCCCAAACCATTCTTCTTTCGCTAGGGTCCTACTCAACTGGGATTGCATCCTGACTCCATGCTTGCTTTGTCACTTAACCTAACTCTGCCTTAGTTTCTTCATCTCGAAAACGGACATAATACTGGTAAAGATTATATGGGGAGGTTACTATAAAGATTATATGAGTTAAGTGTAGTAAGCATTCAAACCGGTACCTGGCACATAATAAGCACTCAATAAATACTGGCTATCACTTGTTGGCCAAGGTCAGTTTACCAACTTTACTTTCCCCAAACTGCAAGAACAATATTTCCTCCAACATATCATTACGGACTTCAGCATACGATCATCCAGATTAGAATCTAAAGGAGGAAACTTCTTCTGCCTCTCTTTCCTTTCCACTTTCCCTCCTTCATCCCCTCTCAGCCCGTCTCAAAGAAAAGAGGAGGAAACTCCTCAGCACGAGTAACTCTAGTTCATATTTGTGAGAAAATTGGACAGTGGCTTCAGCTAAGTGATAACTTCATCAAGGATGTTTATATGGTGTTTTTATATTCCCGGTGTTGAGGCAAAAATTCTAAACACACATCCACATGCAGGTAACTGTTTTTCATGATGTTGGTACTGGCCTAAAGGATAATCAGGTTATCTGAAAATTACTGTATGGTTGTTACATTTCAGAGAACACGATTTGACCTGCGTTATGACCAAATCCACATAATAAGGCATATAATAATGGGGAACTAATCCGTGTGTGTGTGTGTTTGTGTGTGTGTGTATGTGTGTGAAGTTTTCATTGCAGTGTACCTTCGAAAAAGTTGTAGCCAAAATGTTTATTTCTTACTCATGAAAATGGGCATAAATGGGCATAAATAAGAATATAGAACATTCTTGACCAGTCTGAGAAATATATGCCGTTGGAAATGTAGAAAGTATCATGATTATCTAGTAGTTACATCAGAAAGAAGGAAGTAAGCAGAGTTCTGTCTTCATCTCATATTATGCTAGGCATTTACACAAAACATTTTATACCTGAAAATTATAGTAGAGATCTCAGGCTCATTTTAAATATAAGGAGACGAAAGCTCAGATGGGAAAGTAACTTGACCAAAGTCACCCAGCTGGAAGTGTGACAAGTCTGAGTTCAAACCAAGATCTGTGTGATTCAAAGCCACAGTCTCCCCACTAAATAATAATTACTGTATTATATATAATTTACAAGCAGGAAACATGAACTTGCCCAAGGATTGGCTAACCATTGTTAAAGGTCAATTATAATAGTATTGCTCTGGATTTATATGGCGCATCGTTTTTTGAGAACTCCAAAAACAATTTATTCTCATGACATATCCTTGAGGCCAGGAGGAGCAAGTATTATTTTGCCAGATGTGGAATCTGGAAGAACAAAGAGATTCTGTAATTTGCTCACGGCCATAGAGTTAGCAGCGAAAGAAAATTAAAATCGAGGTCTCCCCATCCCTAACCCAATACTTATCTCCATTGAAAATGTCTACCTTCCATTCAGTTTGCCTAAGACCAAATTCTTTAGGTAATAAACTTACGTGGCGGGGGCGGGGGTGGGTTGGGAACTAATAATAATAATAACAACAACACCAGCTGCCTTTGTTGAGTGCCTACCATGTACTGAGTTCTTGCGCGTGAGTGAGTTCTAATGCTCATGGAGCTTACAGTGTGTAGCTGACTTGCTCAAGGACACATAAGCAATGTGATAACGCTGATATTCAAATCCAGACTTTTCTGGCCTGAAAGTCCAGACTTTTGCCACTGTGTCACATCAATATGGGTACAAAATGCCATTCCCAAGTCCCAGGTGGAATATAGGTGATCTTCACTACTACAGAATCCTAGTCCAGTGAACGAATTATGGTAGCGCTTTAGGTTGTCGTAACGATTAAGTGGATAATTTATATATAAAGTGTTCTAGACAAGTACCTGGCAGCAAGTAAGAGTTCCCTAATGATGACAATGATGGTGACAAAGACAGTGTTGAAGGGAATTGTTTGAATGGCATTTTAGCATATTTCTCATGAGATTTGATTCCACCAAACTAGCTGCCCCACACCTGAATCCTTACACCAAATAGCCAGTCTTCTCTTCGTTATGTGTTATTTATATATAAGTATATATAATCAATCAAAATATACTAAGACATAATTACTAAACAAAGTGATTTGATGCTGAGCTAACTTCAGGGAATAACTCAGGAGTATGAGACATGGTCCCTGCCTTTAATTCCAAATTCCAGTGTGGCTGGAAAGGGTAAAATGAAATCAGAATAACCTACAAAATTATTTACATGGTTTTATCTAGCCCCTCATCAGCAGAACGTCTGCAGAAATAGTTGTGCGATGAATGTATGTTAAATGATTGGCACAGATGGAGCCAGAGAGGCAAGAGAAATGTTGAAACGAGGTCTGACAAAGTGGCAAAGGAATTTACAGAAGGGGTGAGTGGTCAGGGAAGGTGGAGACCATCGGCTTTGGCAGTTAACTGATTTACTGATAAACTTCAAGAGAGTAGACAAAAGGGAGACAGTTTGATGTCTGTATGTCTGCACGGGCGGGTCTTTCACAAAGCTCGTTTCTGAGGCTGACTCCATGTCCCGTTAGCAGATGCCTCCCTGAGTTCGTGCTTCCTTCTGATTCTGGAAGCTCTTCTGCACTGCGAAACCGTTTCCTCATTGTTTCGAGCACTTAAGTGACTGGTGGTGTGAGTTTCAGAGCAATTCTCTGAAAGTTCTCTTCCCTCGCCTCCCTCTATAAACTCTCAATGATGACCACGGTGGTGGCGGTTATTCAAGGATTTATTGCTCAGCTGTAAAAATTATCATGATATCGAACACTAAAATGACTGTGGCAAATATGTGGTAATTACATTTCATTAAAATTGCTAGTAGGCTTGCCACTAAGAAGAGTTTGAAAGCCTCTAGCTAATTACTCCATCTGATAGGGTCTATGGCTTGTTCAAAGGGTTCATGGTATAGAAAAGCGTTGGCATTTTTCACTGTGGCCCTTGTTTTATACAAGAATGTGTGTAGGTGGATGTATACCTTTAGTATATGTGGGTACGTGTGTGCATGTGTGTACAGAAGCATACATACATACATATATGCATACATACATATATGCATATATGCATACATATATGTGTGCATATTTGATTTGTGTGATATGTCACCAGTGCCCAGGATGGTACCAGACCTCAGGTTTGGTTAAATTCATCTCTCAGGAAAGAAACACCCCTTCCCTTCACCTCTGATCCATGGGACATTAGCAAGGAATTTGGCTAATGGGAAAATGCCGGTTAGATTCCAAATAGACCAAATCACTAAAAATTCTACCTACACTTTCTGTTCTGTACACTCAGCTCTTCAAGGCCAAGAAAAAGGCAGAATTTTGTTTTTTTAGTGCGTTATGGTTACAAAACTAAGGAAGGTTTTCACTGCAGTTACGTGTTTTAAAAATTAGTATGTGTACCAAAATTGGTATAAATTCGAACCACAAAAGACACAAGACCAGACAAGAATAAAGACAACCATGTTTTCCTGTCTGGGAGAAAACAGAGTATTTCTTAAGCTTCTACTAGGCTGTAGAACACTGGCCTCTTCTTTTGCTACCCTTGGAATTAAGTAGTAAACTCTTAGTTTCTGAATGCTTGAGTTAGAGGTTACCCAGATAGATGGATAAGTCTTAAACCACTTGCATTTAGGACAAATACAGATCTAGACTGACACTCTAGTATCACTGATCACCAAACTTTCTGGAGCTATAAAAGGTTATCATTGATTTTGCTGACACTTCTCACCAGCAAAAATTCCACAGGGCATATCGTTATTCCTTAAGGGAATTGTATATCTGTTTCTGAGAACTTTTTTCAAGAACTTCACGACACCTCCTCAAGCTCACTGGATGTGTCTGGGAGTGCCACACACCCAGGCTTGAAAATCAGTGGTCTCCACCTTGAATGGCAGAACAGGCACACACAGCTTTCCACTAAGCATTTGCAAAGACTAAATTCTATCACTTGTCAACTACCTGTGGAGAGAAAGTAAGGAAAACTGGTTACTCTTACAGAGAACGCATAGTCCTGCCAGTGTAGACAAGCTGGAAGTGTACCTCTGTTCAACTAAAGTCGTTTTTTGACCTGATTGCATCAGTGCATTTCCAGACACAGCTTCCTTTGCATATCCACGCCCAAAAATGCATATATCCTTCCCAAAGACTCCTCCATCCGAGCTACTTAGACCTCTTTTGCCCCTGCCAGGGATTCCAGCTGCAAAGAGGTCCAAGAACCAGTCGCAAATTGAAAGCGGTTGTTCTTAACCCCAACTGCACATTAGAATCACCAGGGGAGCTTTTGAAACTCCCAAAGCCCAGCCATGTGTGAGAACCACTGACCTGACATAAGTCCTGTGTGCCTGATCAAGTTGACTTCACTTTTTTTCTTCAGTTAAATTATCTCTAACTTAGTTAGTCCTTGACTGTGCTTGTTTGTGTCACCTTTTCATGGCTTTGTAAATAGAGTTGCCCTGTCCCTTGAGCCTGCTTCTCTGGATGGAGATGATGGACATTCAGGATATGCTGGTCAAGCCACAAAAGAAGACTGTAACCTGACGTGGCTTAAAATCACCGAATTCTGTAGCACCAAGAGTGTATGGGGGCTAAAGCAAAATCACAGAACAAGCCCTATGGCCCCGGGATTTGGGGACTATCGGGTAGAAGTGCAAAGGCAGCACCGATAATTCAACGCTTATTGAGGGCACATGGCTCCATTAAGAAAAAACAAAGCATGACTCTGTACCTTGGTCCATTGTGAATGGTCACACTCCATTTGGTTTTGGGGGTAGGGTTTTTGTTTGTTTGTTTTGTTTTCTGTTTGTAATATAATTTCTTGTTAAATTGGCTAACATACAGGGTGTAAAGTGTGCTCTTGGTTTTTGGAGTAGATTCCCGTGGTTCATCACTTACATACAACACCCAGTGCTCATCCCAACAAGTGCCCTCCTCAATGTCCATCACCCGCTTTCCCCTCTCCCCCCCCCCCCCCCCCCCCTCAGTTTCTTCTCTGTATTTAAGAGTCTCCTATGGTTTGCCTCCCTCCCTCTCTCTTTGTAACTATTTTTTCACCTTCCCCTCCCCCATGGTCTTCTGTTAAGTTTCTCAAGATCCACATATGACTGGAAACATACGATATCTGTCCTTCTCTGACTGACTTATTTCACTTAATAATACCCTCCAGTTCCATCCATGTTGCTGCAAATGACAGGATCTCATTCTTTCTCATTACCAAGTAGTACTCCATTGTATATATAAACCACATCTTCTTTATCCATTCATCAGTTGATGGACACTTAGGCTCTTTCCATCATTTGGCTATTGTTGAGAGTGCTGCTATAAACATTGGGGTACAAGTGCCCCTATGCATCAGTACTCCTGTATCCCTTGGGTAAATTCCTAGCAGTGCTATTGCTGGGTCATAGGGTAGATCTATTCTTAATTTTTTGAGGAACCTCCACACTTTTCCAGAGCGGCTGCCCCGGTTTGCATCCCCACCAACAGTGCAAGAGGGTTCCCGTTTCTCCACATCCTCACCAACACCTGTTGTTTCCTAATTTGTTCATTTTAGCCACTCTGACCGGTGTGAGGTGGTATCTCAGTGGGTCACACTCCATTTTGTACACGAGTGTCCTTTGTCTGCTGGCCAAGCCATCTGGGACCCTTGACTAAATTTTACCTTGCATCAGATCACCTTGAAATTAAAATGCAATCCAAAGTATGGTTACAGGTACACAAGGAGGGTATGGTGAGATCATTTTATGTGGCTCAGGAAAGAGCATCTTTTATTTAATAATTTTTTATTTATTTTAATATATATTTGAAATATGTAACTGGCACACCAAATACATAATTTTACAGGGGCTGTTGCTTTGGCCACTGCTTAGAAATGTGTCCATTTAGAGAAAAGTGTCAATAATTGTACACAGGGGATACTCATAGATGGAAGGGGGAAAAAAAGACAAAAGTTTGATAACACTGCATGACAGCGTGTTGTCACAACTGTGGTCAACTTCAGACCAAGGTCAGCATACTTCCCAAATTACCATTTTAGAGAGGAGGCCAGGGGAAAAGAAAAAGTAAAAGGAAGGTTATTAGGCCTTTAGGTAGCATGCGGAGGATCCCATGAAATGCCCCGAGGAGAAGTGCTATTACTTCAGGCAGACTGAAGTTCAAGAAGCCTGGGCAGCAGGTGGGAGGGACACGGAGACCCAGTGCCGCGTCCCATTGATCTAGAAGTAAGCGCGCGGTGTCTGCGGCAGGCTTGATAGAAGGCTCAAAGGAGAAAACCCAGTGCCAACCCCCCCACCCCCACCCCGGGCCTGTCTCTTGGGAAGGTGCGCGTTGTCTCTTCAGGGTTGCGGGGTCCGGAGGAGGATAAGAAGAGGCCCAGAGCACCCCTGACACGTTTGCTAACGTCCCGGCCCTGTGAGAGCTGGCCCACGCTGCGGCAGACTCCGGTTAAACTCCTCTCCGGCTGCCTCACGTGCCACTCTTCCCTGGCCCGAGTCAGAAATTCAGGGGCTTGAGAACAAAGCAGCCAGGTTTGTTTTTCCAGAGGAAGAGGGGTCTGGTGAAAACAGCCGTGACAGCTGTGCTCTGTGGCTGGGTGAATTCAGGGCTTTTTACGTGTCTCACTCAAGACTGTTTAGTCTGGATCCTGAGCATTTATGTATCAATTTTGGGCTCTAGTGTCGCTGAGGTAGTTCTGATTTCCGATGATTCCGGTGTCATCTGTCTTTGCCTCCCGTGAGAGAAATAACCAAGAGAACCGGGGGTTAGGCTCGTTGCAGGGTCAGTTAAAAGCTTGCCTTCCTTCGTTGGCTCTGCTTATCGGGGTTGCCCGGGCTTCCGGAACCCGATGCAGCGGTCCTTGATACGAAGCACCTGGAGCAGGAGGGGTAAACCGCTCTCACGTTGGCTTTTGCAGAAGTGGCAGTGCATTGAGGACACATCTGGCAAGCTCCGAATTCACAAGTGTAAAGGATCCAGTGACCTGCTCACCGTGCGGCAGAGCACGCGGAACCTCTACTCTCGCGGCTTCCACGACAAGGAATGCAGCTGCGGAGAACCTGGCTATCGCACGGGCAGAAGCCAGAGGAAGAGCCAAAGGCAGTTCCTGAGAAACCAGGGGACTCCGAGTAAGCAACACGCAGTGACGTCTCAGTGGCAGGCCAAGGCTTTGCAAGTGGACATTAGAGAGAAAAGGCCGCTCCTTCCACATTTTAGATATTAATGCATGGCGTTGGGGCGAAAGCAAATAATGGTCCTGTTCCAAATACGAGAGCTAATTTGGTATGTGCACACTTTAACTTAAGCATAGAACGAAAATATATTCAGTAAACACACCAGACAAAACGTAAACACGCACAGGAAAGAGCTATACAGGGTAAAAGGTGGGGCTAGGGGCGGAGGGTAGAGTTTAAGTCAGGTGTATTTTACATTAATGCTAATATCCTGATTAGTCTGCTTTGAGCTACTTTTAAAAAAAAGGAGAAAATAAAAAGTCAAGGTTTCATTGCTTATGCATTTAACTAGTAAGAAAAGCATACATGCGGTTTTTAGGCACATCTGTTTTAGGACAGTTTTTGTTTAATTCCTCTTGTTGGCTGGGATGGTCAAACAGTCAAATTCAGTATGAAAAGCACTGCTTGCCATCTTTATAAAAACCCTATCAGGCAGCTATAAGATTCCTGATTGTACAGATGTGAAAACCCAGTCGGGCACCTTCTGTAAAAGAATGAGAGTCTAGTGCCATCTAGTGGCTTAATATGAGAAGTGACTCATCTGTGGCAATTTTTTCTATACGGGTTTGGAAAACAGTAAGATACATCAAGTTCCATTCCGTGTTGTAAATTAGGTAGTTTTTTTTTTTTTTTTAAGTAGGCTGTACGCCCAATGTGGAGCTTGAACCCACAACCCCAAGATCAAGAGTTGCATGCTCTACTGACTGAGCCAGGCCCGTGTCCCCCATATTGTAAATTAGGAAATCAAATCAATCACTAGAACAATAGACGCTCTTAGCACTGGCTTTTTTTTTTTTTTTTTTTAACATTTATTTATTATTGAGAGACAGAGAGACAGACCATGAGCCGGGGAAGGGCAGAGAGAGGAGGAGACACAGAATCTGAAGCGGGCTCCAGGCTCCGAGCTGTCAGCACAGAGCCCGATGTCGGGCTCGAACTCACAAACCTCGAGATCATACCTGAACTGAAGTCGGACGCTTAACCGACTGAGCCACCCAGGCGCCCCAGCATTGGCTTTTTTATCCTGGAGTCCACAGGTGGACTTCTGTGTGAAACTTTCAATAACTTTCTGAGTATAACTTTCAATACATTCTTAAAGGAATCCATAACCCAAAGGCTGAGAATGATTGATTTGGGAGATTTTTTTTTCCTCCCTGAGAGAAAATGCCAGGTTTAATAGTTCACACAAAGATATCAAATGGAAAGCCGACAAATGACAAAGATTCCCCCACAGCCTCCCTTAACGGAAGCTGATTGCCAGCATTGGGCTAGGAGGTAGGGACAGCCTCCTCTCTCCCAGGAGGCTCAATGTCACTCTGCAGCAGTGACCGTAAACCCTGCTGTTGTTCTCATTGAGCACAAACTGGAGATGTCTGGGGCCACCCTTTCAAACCACATGGAAGCTCACGTATTCGAGGACAGGAGGTGTTCCTGACCACCCTCAGTGGCCTGCTGATTGTTACAGAGGCGTTTCCTCCTCTGGAAACTGCCATCACAGCGAGATCCTGTGGTGAGCACTATTCTGATTCTGCAGCCTGTGTGCCCCCCTTCTTCCTATTTTAGCATCAGGCTGGAGAGAGAAAGGCCACGTGAGTAGGCCCCCTCAGATCCCAAGTGCATCTCGTAAGGAGGGGCAAAGGTTTGCTGGTGAAAGCTCTTGTCTAAGACACCATGAGCAGTGGATTACAGTGACCAGAAAACACGCTGGCCTCTCCTGGCCTTGCCTTCCATCTGCCAGGTATCACTAGTCAGCTGGCTGATAAAAACATCTGCAACACTTAATTTTTCTTAGAGCATTCCTCTGTCATTTGCACAAATATAAGGTGTCGAGAGCATTTACCCTTTGGCACAAGCAGCCCAATGTGGTGGGAGGACTGTAGCCTTTAGAACCTGGGAGACTAGAGTCCTGGTTCCCACAGCTATGGGCTACGCAACCTCGCACTTGCGAGGTAGCATTCAGAGCTTCAGTGTTCCCTCCTGGAGAAGCATAGCACCAGATCTACGAGCCTGTTCGGACAATCTAATATGTTTTCTTAATGTAAGGATGAATTATAATAATACAGGCCTTCCAAGATTGTGGGTTAGAGATAAGTATGAGGTGGGTGATAACATAGCAAAAGCTCGATAAATGACAGTATCATTATTAATACCGTAATTGGGAGTATAGTTTTATCCAAACAAACTGCCTTAGCAGTTCGAGTTGAAAACGCAGTGTGCAAGTTCACGGCCTGCCGTAAGTGGAAAGGAACTTAGAAGGCGCCCAGACCTCCCCCCTGCCTGGAGGGATGAAGGGCCAAGGCCCAGAGGCACGTGCCCTCCACCGCACTGCCGGGCAGTGCCAGAGCCGGACGAGAGCCCACGGCTCCGGACGTGGATTCCAGGGGGCTGCCCACAGCACCCCGCTGCCCCTCAACGGTGCAGTACATACTGCCTGCCCCTTCCCAGCATGCCCCCTGAGCCAGGGCGTGATTCTCCTCCCTCCTCAACTACACCTGGATGTCCATATTAACACATCTTCCCTTATTTCCAGAGTACAAGCCCAGATTTGTCCACACTCGGCAAACACGTTCCTTGTCAGTCGAATTTGAAGGCGAAATATATGACATAAACCTGGAAGAAGAAGAGCTGCAAGTGCTGCGACCAAGAAACATCGCCAAGCGCCATGATGAAGGCCACCGGGGGCCTGGGGGTCACCAGGCTGCGGGCGACGGGGACACCATGCTGGCAGACAGAGGCAATGCCCTGGGCTTGCCCACCACCGTCCGAGTGACCCACAAGTAGGAAGGCTCAGTTCTCGAGGGCTGAGTTCACAGTTGTCACCTTATCTTATCACTGTCTTCCTTCTTTATGGAAAGTGATACCACTTGGCAGTCCAGGGTCTGGAGGCTGGCCTGTATAACAACCAGGGTTAAAAGCAGCAACGGGGAGTCCAAACAGTCGTGCATTTGGACACATGCTTTGGGGTCGGTTTCGCATTGAGGCTGATCAGCCAGAGTGGTTCTGTCGCATCTTAACTTAGCAGGCATGGAGTTCTGCCCTTGAACGGTTACCTTTGTGGGAGTCTGGGTAACAGATGGAAGCCATTCCTGGCGCTGGTAGAGGCTCTGGGTGCTGCACCGTTACTGTGGCTCAGAACAGTGGTGCGCTCACAGCCTCAGGAACGAAACCCAGCCCACGGGAGGGCTGTGGGGCCTGGAGAACAGTCGTGAGATGCAGGAACACCTCACGAACCCGTGCAGAACCCAGAGAGCACGGAGGGCCTCGGGAGCCGTGGAAACAGGGAAGGGAGCTGATAATCTCACAGCTCTAATGGACCACCTCGGTTCTCCATTTCCTTCCAAGATCCAGGTCCTGTCTTGATAGAGAAAAATTTTCCTTCTGAATGTATTAGCAGGGTCTTTTTTTCTCTCTCTCATTATATCACTTTGGGGAGGCATGCTGTCATGAGCTCTGTCAGGATCTTTATCTTTGGGTCTGGTCTTCTGGTGCCCGTACAGTTGACCTTGAACACGGTGGGGGTTGGGGACACAGACCCTCCCCCCCCACCGTACACACAGTTGAAATTCCACGTATAACTTTGACTCCCCAGAAACTTAACTACTAATGGCCTACTGCTGACCAGAAGTGTTAGTGATAATATAAACAGCTGATAAACACATATTTTATGTGTATCATATACGGTATTCTTACAATAAAGTAAGTTAGAGAAGAGAATGTTATTAAGAAAATCACAAGGAAGAGACGATGTTTACAGTACTGTACTGTGTTTATCCGAAAAAAAAAAAATCTGCACGTAAGTGAACCTGTGTAGTTCTAATGCATGTTCTTCCAGGGTCAACTATAGTTGTTATAGTTATACACTAAGAGATTTAGACCAGGGTTCCACTCTTAGTATTGACTGACCCCTTATCCCAATTCCTCTCTATCCCTAAGGCTGTTTCTTTGCTTCAAACTTTTTAAAAATATTTATTTATTTATTTTTGAGAGGTGGAGGGGGGAGGCAGAGAGAGAGGGAGACAGAAAATCCCAAACAGGCTCTCCACACTGTCAGAGCAAAGCCCAAAGACGCGGGGCTCAAACCCACAAACTGTGAGATCGTGACCAGGAGTCGGATGCTTAGCCAATGAGCCACCCAGGTGCCCCTCTTCGCTTCAAACTTAATGGGGTGCTTCAGGCAGCCTGTCTGTAACAAAATGAATGGGATAAACAACCCCCTTCTAACTCTACATTTCTTTAATCAGACAACTTACTTCCTCTTCCATCATAACTTGTGCAAACTTCCATTTTTCCTGTGGCATTTCATCAGGCTTTCGAAATTGGAGTTTTCCGGTGGTTATCTGTTCTTGGAGACATGAATATTGAATATTGCTGTGAAAGGCGATCTTAGTAACGGTCTGTCTCTGTCACCATCATTTACCCACACCGGTGGTCAGGAGACATTGCCACGCATCCTGGTCTATGGCTCAGCTCCAAGCAACTGCTTGCATCCAAATTAAAAGTTTAGAAGATAATTATATTCCCTTTGCTATTTCTAATGTTTATTTTAACATTAGCATATAAACCTATTTCTATTGTTTTGGGTTTGTTTCTGCAGGTGCTTTATTCTTCCGAATGATACAATCCATTGTGAGAGAGAACTGTATCAATCAGCCAGAGCCTGGAAGGACCACAAGGCATACATTGATAAAGAGGTTAGCCACGGCTATGTGATTGGAAGGTGTATTCCAAATGTGAGCTCGGCTCACCAGCCCGGCTGTGACCGGTGGGGCTCACTGAGTGTCCACTTCATCTTTTTTTTATAATTACAATTATGTGAAAAATAGAATAGCAGGGTATTTATCTTTCCCCAGTGATAGAGTGATGGTCCTGCCTGAAAACAAAATAGAGTGTAAAAATCATAGCGGGGACTGGCCCAACGCAGACTGAAATCTCTGCGAGGAAATGATTCAGTTGTTAAGTTGAGACATCTGTTAATGTTTACCTACAGCACATCAGTAGGAATATCGAGGTAGGCGTATTCCGTGCCCAGTGGGTTTCCAAGTTAATTATCATCTCAGATGAATAGCTAGGATGATGGAACACAGAAAGTAAAAGAGAGGTAGGCAGCATAGAAAATCCTTGCCTTAAAAGGTAACTGTTCAAGTATATGTCTTCCAGATTGAAGCTTTGCAAGATAAAATTAAGAATTTGAGAGAAGTGAGGGGGCACCTAAAGAGGAGAAAACCCGAGGAATGTGCCTGTAGTAAACAGAGGTGAGCGTGTAACCATCCCACGGTCTTTTTTCTAAACTCTTGTTTCCGCAAGCCACAGTGATAAGCAGCAGGCTTGTTTCTCTCTTATGCCAACAGAAGGCATAACAAACCGAATTTGTTACCATGTACTGTAATGACCTAACCTGTTCGGGTCAAATGAGATCCGTCATAAACCTCAGCCCAAGGTTAAAAGGTCCCTTTGAGCTAAATAGTTACAACAAAGTAACAGCTTTCCTTCTATTCTGCCTTCTGTTTCTAAAATGAACTGTCGGATCGAATGTGGAACTGAGACTCACTTTTCAATCTTCTTGCCCGTAGCTATTATAATAAAGAGAAAGGTGTGAAAAAGCAAGAGAAGGTGAAGAGTCATCTCCACCCATTTAAGTAAGTGACTCTCTGTTTTCCACATTTGCTGGGAGCGAAGGACTGTCCACTGGGCACTTCTGAAACACAGCAGGGACCCCCTTGTTCCAAGTGGTGCTGCTTCATAAAAGCAGATTCAGCCAAGAGGGCACCCAGTCTCAGAAGCTGGAAACAAAGCCCACACCTTGCCGAGAGAGCATGGCAATGTTTTTGGAATCCTTTGAGGAGGAGCTATGAGGAGTTTGTTCTAATTCTCTATGTGTTGTCTGCCAATGTTGGGAAAGTAACTGGATTTTACTCCGTGCACTGTTTTCTGTAGACAGTGATTGGGAAATGGGGACCGTCTTGCTTAGGTTGGTGCATTCCGTAGGGTAGTCTGCAATTGTGCTGAGTTCTGAAAGTTGGAAGAAATACACGTATTTTTAAAATAATAATATAATTGGCATATGAAGGGGATTTAGGATATTAGAAGTTGAGCCTTTTATGGAAAATAACAAAATACTAACCAAAGGAAATTCTTTCCAAGGCATCTAATCCAACTATCCGTTGACGTTATGGCTGATAAATACTGAGTCCCCAGGAAGTGAAGCCATTTGTCCACAGGGTGTGGCAGGATCCACGCATCACATTGACTACTTCCACCAGTGTTTACATGTACATGAGGAAGAAAATGTTGATCCTTTAAGGCTCAATCAAATTCTTTTTATTTTTTTTTACAATGTTTTTTAATGTTTATTTTTGCGAGGTGGGGGAGGGGCAGAGAGAAGGGCGACAAAGGATCCGAACGAAGCCAGCTCCGTGCTGACGGCCGAGAGCCCGATGCTGGGCTCAAACTCACGAGGTCAGGACATGAGCTGAAGACAGATGCCCAACTGACTGAGCCACCCAGGCGCCCCAAGGCTCCGTAACATTCTAAGCGAGCTGTCACTTAATGAGCATGCCTTCGTTCTTGCCGATTAGAGTTTGAGGCCCTCTGTGAAAAATAAAAGTCATCTTATTATTGTGTGTCTGCCTATTTGTGTGAGATACAGAGCGAAGATAGTAGTTTCCGTTGGGAAAGTGCTCTCCGATCATTAACAGATCCCTTCTGTTGGGATAGGGAAGCTGCTCAGGAGGTAGACAGCAAACTGCAGCTTTTCAAGGAGAACCGTAGGAGGAAGAAGGAGAGGAAAGAGAAGAAACGGCAGAGGAAGGGGGAGGAATGCAGCCTCCCGGGCCTCACCTGCTTCACGCACGACAACAACCACTGGCAGACGGCCCCGTTCTGGAACTGTAAGTTTTGAGTGGTTTGGTTTTTGAGGGTTTTTTAGAAATCTTTCTCCCAGTTTTATGGAGTAGCGCTGTATAAGTTTTAAGGTGTATGGCAGACAGACCTGACGTCTATGCACAGTGGAACCTTGGATTGCGAGTAACTTGCTCTGCGCGTGTTCTGCAAGGCGGGCAAACATTTCTAATAAATTTTAACTGGACAAACGAGCAATGTCTTGCAGTACGAGCAGTCCATGACGCCGAACGTCACACGATCACAGCTGAGCCAACGGCTCTTGAAATTCGCTTTGATACACAAGTGCTTTGGATTACAAGCATGTTTCCAGAACGAATTATGCTCGAAAACCAAGGTTTTGCCGACTGTGAAATGATGATTGCATTAACACCCGTCACCTCGTGTCAATTGCCCCTTCTAAATGCCACTAACTGCTGCCACGCAGAGACAGTGACTCACACTACAGTCCTGAAGACCAGGGCTTCAGCAGCATAAAACCAGGGATCTAGAATAACTCAAGTGGGGAGCATCCTCTTATTTTCTAGAATGATTTTTGCCAAGAATTATTTTTTTCTTTAGAGCTTTGTTTTCACATTTTACTTGAAAATGCCAAGCTCGCCCTGGGTCTTTCTCCTGTTGGTGTTATTTCACATAGTGCCCACCTCCTGGCAGAGTGCCTACCCAGCAAGACTGCTCTATGACTGAATAACTAAATAAATGGGCAAACGATTTTGCCTCCTATGTATTTTGTTGCTGCTGTATTTCATGTAATGTTCTAACTATAATAAAAGGAAGTGAAACCCCCTTAAAGGCAGGAGCCATAGCCTACTAATTCTCAGCCCCCTTAACTACCTAGTGTCATGTTTGTGGGGAAGAATAGAGACTCCACAAAATATTTAGTTTTATACGGAATTGCTGATGACATGGAATAATAACAATTGTGTGCTTTTAAAATTATACTTCACATTTGTTTTGGTGGTCTATGCACAGTGTTCACTGAGGCCATCTAGAAATAATGCCCTAAATTCTTGTGGCACATCATCTGATTGAAGGCTTACCGACCCAGGGAGTAGCTAAAACCCCAGATCTCCTCATTGAAAAGATCACAGTAGGACCAGCTGGGTCAGTGTTTCTCAAAGTGGGATTTGGAGACTGCAGGAACCCAAGACCCATTCTTTGGGAGTTTCAGGCCTACCTATGAGGATTTTTGTTTTGTCTTTCCATTTTGATGCTTTTTGATTTCAGCGTTCAAGTTTGCATTTTCATTTCCAGCCACGCTAAAGCCAAATGAACTCTTAAACTCATAGCATTCTGACTTTCAATGGCGTTCCCTAAACCGGGACATGAGGATCTCTGAGGGTCATTCAGGTTGTGGGGGTCTGTTCTCCGCCAAGCTCTGGGCTGGGCCCCTGGAAACACAGCAGCCTGAAAAATCATCTCCTGTGGACAGAAAGGAATAGATGGAGAAATGCGGATGTTTAGGTCAGTGATGTGACGTACCAGCGTATGACCCTATACTGGTAGACACATGTCATCATACGTTGGTCAAAGCCCATAGGACGTACGACACCAAGAGCAAACCCTAATGTAGGCTGTGGACTTTGGGTGATGACGTCGTGTTCATGTAGGTTCATTAGTTGTCTCCGTGTTGAGAGATATTGATAGTGGGGAAGGTTCTACATCTGTGGAGATGGGGGTATTCTCTAGAAATTCTCTGTGCCTTCCGCTCAGTTTTGCTGTGAACCATTTTATGCTCTAAAAATAGTCTATCAAAATAAAATTAGAAAAAAATTATTTCTCATTCATTGTCTAAAACATTTCTTTTAGCTTAAGGGGACAGATTTAGTGTGTTTAATACTGGATAGGTGGGCAAGTGACATATAGTGGTTAAGGGTATACCCTCCAGCCAGACCCTTAATGCTGCTACTTGTCAGCTGTGTGACCTCAAATAAATTACTTACCCTCTCTGAGCCTCATTTTTCCCATCTGTAAAATGGAAATAACAATAATCTTTGTCTCATAAGATTTTTTTAAGGATTAAATGAGTTAATACATGCAAAGTACATAGTAGACAATGAATGCGCATAAGTGTGCCTATTCCAACTGCTTTAAAAGTATTTGCTAGACAGCATATTTCTAAAGTTCAATTATCGTTGCAGGAAAGGTCAGAAATTTAGAAACTTTCTTCCTATA
Organism: Panthera uncia; assembly: GCF_023721935.1. Lineage (NCBI taxonomy): Eukaryota > Metazoa > Chordata > Mammalia > Carnivora > Felidae > Panthera > Panthera uncia. Next base: position 62,733,859 of record NC_064812.1, on the reverse strand, counting down.
GAAGAAGACTGGATGGTTTGTTTTGTTTCCAAAGTGTCTGAGACACTTTCCACCAGAAAACCAGTGAACCTCTGCATGATGCCAAAGCTGTTCAAGGTCATAGCCTGTCTCATGTGAAAGTGTCATCTACAATGATCACAAATTACATCATCCCTCAATCCACTGAGCTGGGCTCAAGTCGTCTGCAAACCCCTTCCCGCTGCAGAACTCCCTCTTTCCATGCACCATTTGTGACGTGTGGCCAGATGAGGACACTCAAGGGCACCAGTCCATGTCTTTATTTTAGAACCATTTTATCCTTTAAAAAAAATAAATAAAAGATAAAAATAACCAGAAATGTAAATTCTGATAATTCCCTTCCCGTTCTCCACCCACCCTATTCCAGAGACCACTGCCCAACAGGGGTGGGGGGCAAACCAACGTGCCTAAAACTTCACCCTGGCCTTCAGCCTGTATTCACGATCATAGATTGCCATCGTTTTCCCTGTTTTCCACCTTTCCCCGCTTTCCACCTCTTAGAGAGGGGGAAAATACAATTTTTTTAACACCTAAACACATAGTACTTCCAAGAAAGAAAATGTGCCCCTAAGTTATAAAGATGAGGAAATGCTAGAATGGCTAGCCTGCCTACGTTTTCATTTTTTTCATTCTTTGCCTTTCGTTTTTCTTTTTTACCAACAGTGGGATCTTTCTGTGCCTGCACGAGCTCTAACAATAATACCTACTGGTGTTTACGTACAGTTAATGAGACACATAATTTTCTTTTCTGTGAGTTCGCCACTGGCTTTTTGGAGTATTTTGATATGAATACAGATCCTTATCAGGTAAGTCAGTATGTTTTCATTTTATGAAGGTTGTTGGAAACAAAACAGCCAGAACATGAGCTTAAATATGTTGTCCTGGCCTCTTCACCCACAGCTCACAAACACCGTGCACACAGTGGAACGGGGCATTTTGAACCAGCTACATGTACAACTCATGGAGCTCAGAAGCTGCCAAGGGTATAAGCAGTGCAATCCAAGACCTAAGGGCCTTGAAGTCGGTAAGGGGGAAAAAAGGTGGTGGTTGTTGTTTTGTTTTTTTTTTTTCCTGTATTTCCTGGGAAATTCTTTGTGTTGTCAAGTTTTCTGCCTTTGAAACGACGCTATGCATAGAAACCCAGAGATTGGGACACTTCCAGGCAGTTCCAAACATAATCTGTTCTCTAAGTTTATCTCTGGGAGCATTAATGAAAAATTTAACACGCCAAAAGATTTGGTGAGTGTTTTATTCCAATTTGTCCCACACGTCTGTTCTACTAGTAAACCTTCCTGATAGAGGCATCCACTGGCAAGCGGGATGAAGGCATTGGGGATTTATTTGTTATTGCTGTCAACAGGCATGATCTATACTCTTAGGCAAACCAGGATATCCTCATTTTTTAACTGAATTTGGATGGGAACACACAATGTCCTGTTTCTGCTTAGCACAGTTGGGAGCTGCCCTAATTGGATCCCTGCCCATGACACAGTGAATTCGATTTCTTGTACCAGTATTTCCCCTCTGAAACTAGAGATACTTGGGTAATTCACTGTCTTGGGATCCAGCAGTGTTAGAGGGTCCATATGGAATCAACTAGATGCTCCCTCCCAGATCTGCAGCATTAAGCTAATTTCGCCTGTGGTTCGTGAGGCTGCCATTTTTTTCAGTGCCTGTCCCAGCTCTTTCCTAATTGATGAGAATACTCAGTTTGTCGTAATTCCTGTAGAAACGTAAATTCCAGCAGTCCAATGAAGGGAGGAGAAGGAGCTGGTACTGGCGAGGTCATTGGCATCAGCACGGCAGCCAACCCCAAAAGAGCGAAGAGCTGAACTCTGTGGTGGCGGGGAGTGGTTTGCAGGAGACCTTTGTATGCAGCTGAGTTTGCTTTGTGTCCCTAATAGCCGGTGTCTCTGGGCACCTGGCAGAGCCAATATCACCAGCCCTAAAAGTAGGCCTCTCCCCTGGGTCATGTGACTTGAAGGGGGGGGAGGGGGTCCTACCTCCAAAGAATCAATGTCTGCCTCCTGTCATTTCCACCCCTGCAGGGTCCTGAGGCTTTCAAGCTGCAAAGACCCCAAAAGAAATTATAAACACTGTGAGAGAGGTCACCTCACAGCCATCGGCCAACACTTCTCAGTTAACACCTTAATCAAATCATTTGGCCGCCTGTAAAGTCCAGTCCTGACTGAGCTGCAGAATAGGTCTTTGGTTGCTGACCCCACCCAGCTCCAATCTTTTCAGATATCCTGCTTATCTGTTTGAGCTTTTCCTCAAATCTTACCCCTCCACACACCAAAAACAAAATAAACAGACAAACGAAAAATCTCAATAAGGCCTAGAAATTGAACCAATTATTGCTTTTTCAAATTTTATACCCGGACAGTTCTCCCCCAAAAGACCTGGCTCTCTTACTGGTGGTGACCTAACTCTGTTCAGAGAAGTCTGATAGTCTCTTGATGGAATGACACACAAGGGAGAGCCAGTGAAGCCAGTAGTCCCCTCCACCTTCTAGACAATTCCTACAGGAGATGATTGTTGCCCCCCCCCCTTTTTTCCCAACTGTTTTGTCTAAAAATAACCAAAATTTTACTGAGACTGACTGGAAGTACTTTTCATACTGCTTTTAAATGGGCTCTCTCCTCCTTTGCCACCAAAGAAACTCCTATACATTTTATCTCAAACCTTTTAATTTATAGCTTTCACTGCTCATTTTGAACCTGTCTACTAGAAAAGCTCTGTGGGACTTCAGCACTGTCTGTATTTAACACAATATGTTTCTTTCTAGGATTTAGATGTTGTGCATGGAAAACGACATAGTGAATGGTTTTATGAGTTCTAAAGCTAACATAAATTACTCTTGTATTTTCCTATGTCAGGAAATAAAGATGGAGGAAGCTATGACCTACACAGGTATTCACATTTTTTTTATTCTCCCCCACAGCTTCTTTCCCAATAATTGCATGATCCAGCCATTTCAACTAATTTCTGTTCCTCACCATGCTGCACAGAGCAAAGTGTGGGTGCGTGCATGTGCTAACAGCATTCTCCACCATATTGTGTCGTTGGTTACAGATCTGTCATTTTGCTTTTAATCAGCTGACTGTCACAGCGGGATGTCTCTCAGAGCATTTACTCCCATGCGTGTTTGCTCATTAGATGATGCTTTTAAGCATGGATTGCTGTGAAAGGGGGGGAAAAAATAGAATGACCCTTGGGAGCCCTGGGGAGAGTTTGGGAGAATTCTTTCCCTTGTGGTGCTCACACATTGATTTGGTGGAGAGGCTTCATGGAAACCGGTTTAGAGATTTTTTACAAAGTATAATGAATGTCAAAGACCCGAGACCCAAAAAGGAGTAATGGGAAATTTAAGAGCATTCAAAAGCCGAAGTTGGAGGAAATAGAAGGAGCTTCCTTGTTAAGACTCCTTAATTAGAGTGGGTGGTGAAAGGCAGCAGTGATACGATTCCAAAGGCTCTGCAGGGTGGTGGTGAGTGAGGAGAAGGTGCTGGGTTGGGGACAGGGTACCTGGAGTCAAGCCCTACAGAGAGGTCTCAGCACAGCACAGAGACAATACCGCCTGACACACCCAAACTTCATAAACAAGCCTCAGCCCAGCCACCTTGTTCTCTCCAACCCCCACCCATCCCTCTTACCTCATGTTCAGTGAGGGGGTTCGACATGCCTGGTGGCCATGTCACAGGATCACCTGGCATCATCAGCCCTTGATATTTTTCCACTCTAAGCGTAGACCTTAGGTGGATTTGTCAGAAACGTGCGGTGTGGGCAGGAGGGGACTGTCCTGACCACCTCCACTGTGGGGAAACAGAGTCACGATGAGTCAGCACCATAGTTGAGGAATCCATCAGAGGAACATGGGCTTCCTTGGTGCCATGCCAGGGAACCCTGTTTGCCCCACTGCCTCTCTCCAGCCTCCTGAGCTGTACTCTCAGATTCTTCCTTTTCCGGGGCACCTCACTGATCTGACCAGAAGCTAAACAACAGGAAAGGTGGCGGGGAAGATGTAAACAAATAATAAAACAAAGAAAGCTGGACTTCTGAGGATGTTTAATAACCATGTATGTATCTCTTCTTTTTCTCTTCTCTCCTGTCTTCTTCCCTTTCCTCGCTCTGCCCTCCCCGCCCCCCCACCCTGACCCCACATCACCCCCAGCACACGTAGGACAGAGCAGAAGAACCCACCCTTAAGCTGGTCTCACCAGGGCTATGGGCTGACGAGGTAATATCCCCACACACCAGCATTGTTTCGCCTGCTTCCCAGGGGCCACATTAAGACATTTCCAGAGTGTGACATTTTTAATGGACCTAACACTAGATATTGACTTTACGGTTATTTTATGAGGCACTCAATTTTACAGCTAAGGGATTGTCAGTTGAGCTTTCTTTTACTTCTTGTCATGAACGAGGTAAAAGGGTATTAATAGGCTATTTAAGTCACCGGCCTGGTCAGAGCTGAGTCAGAGAGCTATTCTCCATCAAGTCATACCCGGCCAACTTTGAGATGAAGAATGTTTAACTGCACTCTGGTCCTGATTAAATGGCAAGCATCTGGGACTCTTCCCTCTCCCTTCTCTGCCACCCACCACTAAATCCGCCATTTGTGAGGCCATTTGTCAGAGCCTTGGTAACTCGTTGTTGACGGGGTCGCCTGAGACTGTGGCCGTTGGAAGCTAACATGTGCAAGGTGACAGAGTTACCCGTTGCCTCTTCCTCCCTAAATTCCTTCCCAAAGGACAGATAGGTGGACACTGTGTAACACGCAACAACTGGCACTTCCAGATCCTACCATTTCATGATGCGGGGGGCAAGCTGTCTTTCGGCCGACACCCACATTGCAGGCAAGAAATCCTGAAACAGGGCTACTGAGGGAGCATTTGCCTGTCCCACCTGGGGACTCACTGGATACCCAAATGCAGTGTTTGACGTGGCCTCCCCTGCTCACTGCGCCCCGTTGGACTGAAGGGAACAGGTGTCGAAAAAGCCACCGTAGGTGTGGACTCACCGAAATGACTGGCTCAGATCGTGCTTACCGGGACACAGCCCTCCAGCGATGGCCCTCTTACCAGGTTTCAGAAGCCCCGATTCTCCAAGAAGATTCGGATTTTTTTTTTTTTTTAGAAAACGAATTAAATGCATTTTCATATGAAATTTCATTATAAAAGACTTCGAGAAAAGTGATAGTAGCCAAACCTGAGGGATGTGAAATTTGAAAATTCAGCAGTCTTTCAGAAACGTTTCTCTCACACGAGATTGACTAAGGGCTTTTTGACTGCCTTCAATTCTGAGGATGTGGAAAAATTAATCTTTACATGTATTTGTTAAAGGGCCTTCCAAAGGCAAGTCTGTTCCCCGTTCAACTTCGTATTTATTCTATTTACTTAGTGCCGTGGCATGCGCATGAGGCGGGGACAGGCTGCAACACTTTGCTTACTCATACTGGTCATTTTCCAGTTAAGACAAGCACAGAGCAGGGGCACCGCTCAGAAACCAGCCGCCATGACTCAGGAAGGAATTTTTGGCTTGAGTTGAAAGCCATCATTTCTGTGTTGCAAAATAGAATAGGATCAACAGGTTGAGGGGGTGTTTATTTTTCCCACTGCTTGTGAAAGCTGATGCTGCTGGCCTTTGATGGCCCAGAACTGCTCCTGGCAGCTGGGCTATGTGTCCATGGCAGGCAGCGTGGGGCCGGCCGTCGGTTCTGGGCAGCCTCATGCTGGCAGGGCTGCTTCCTGACCCGTGTTCCACGCCCAGTAGACCGGCAGGCCACGCTGTGCTCCGTCCTTGGCACCCATGCTTCTGCCCATGTTGCATTTACACTTTTTGACTCATCTGCCCTGTAGCCACAGCTCGAGGCTGGCAGATGGGTGTGGGCGACCTGGCTGCGTGTTAGGGGCTGATTAGTGCTGATGGGGCCAGTGTGCCTTGGGTTCAAATCCTGCCTCACTAGCAAGAAGTGGAGAACAGAGCCTGGCAAGCTTCAAGCCCTGGCAATGATGGGTGCTATCCGTGAGGCGGGCGTGGATGCAAAACATTAACAGGAAGGAGACAGTGTTTGAAAGGGGATAGTGATATTATGATTCCAAAGGGTGTTACTCGACTTCATGAGACACAAAAAGAGATGCTCATCAGCACCACCCCCAGCTTCCTCATCACTCACTGCCAACCCAGAGCTCAGTCTTTTTTCTGAACTGCCTGAACGTACTGAAGGACAAAACCCAAACTTCACTTCCCGGCTCCGTGTTACTTTAAGGAAGCTTCAGCAGGTTCCGTTCTCTCTGTCACATCTCAGGACTCCATTTTATTTACTCATTTTCTCTCCATATTTTTTCCAGTTCTGCTGAGAAATAATTGACATAGATCACTGTGCACCCTATTTTATTTTTACGCTGAGCTTGCTTAGCTCTGTTGGACTTCTCTGTTTAAGGTGCTTGACCAAGAGTTGGGTTCAGGTCAGGGTTTGGGGTTAAAGGGATGGGAAGTGAGGCTGGCCTCCTAAGGTGATGGGGGCCTTAGGGTCAGAGTTGTTAGGACAGGGATCAGAGGCGGGGTCGCCATATGCAGTGGACAGCTTGCACCCTGCCCAGAAGTGTGCCCTGGGGAGGACGGGCAGCCACTGACATCCAGCCAGAACTCTGCTAGACAAGCCGTGCCAACTGGCGGGATAAGTTTTTCATCACACAACAGTGGCCACTTGGTCAGGATCAGGGGCAGGGGCAAGTCAGAATTAACCTAAGCTCCCAGAGGATGTCCAAAATTTTGTCTTTTCCAGGGGTGATTCTACACCTGGTGCCTTTCTTCTCCGTAAAAAAAGGAACAAAAGTGCTGCAGGACTCTAAGCCCCTGCCCTCCAAACTGAGGAATATAATTTACCTTTAATTGGTTTCAAAATAGGAAAGATAAGAGGGGGAAAAGTTAATCCTCTTTCGTCCATTCAGTAAATAAATAAAGAAGGAAAGAATCCACATGACCACCTGTATGCAAGCCACTGCCTTGGAGGAGAACACGGTCAAGTATTATCATTACTGTTCAGAAAACAAAGTGTCCCGACAGGGGAAGAGATGATTCTGTAAGAGCCATGTGGGGCCCCTAACCCAACCCCGAGGAATCCAGGGAAGCTTCCCAAGGAGGTGGTATTTCACGCTGCATGCTGAAGGCAATGCTGGCACCATCTAGAATGGGATATTGAGGAAAGAAAACCGGTCCAACTAGAAGGGACAGTTTGTGCGAAGGCAAGATCCATTCGGGGGACTGTGATCAATTCAATGGTAGTACAAGGGAATGGGAGGCGAGCAGAAGAGGTAAACAGAGCCAATTTCACAAAGAGTGCTATATGTTGGGTGACCACAGAATTTATCTTCCAAACAAGGATGCTTCCACCAGAGAGGGCATACTAAAAATAATTAAAATGGTCTATATTTAACATATGTATTTGCTGACCAATGATATGGTCAGTGGATTTATAAAATAATTGCATTTAAAAACTATTTTCTAAACTAAAATTTCAAAAATTCTGGACAAATGCTAAACTGAACAGGATGCCAGTACAACAGATATAAACTGGGACCCTCGGGCAATCTAAACAATCTGATCACCCTGGTTACCTACTACCTCAGAGGATTGGGTTTTGGGGTTTTTTTGTGTTTTTTTTTTTTTTAATTTTTTTTTAACGTTTATTTATTTTTGAGACAGAGAGAGACAGAGCATGAACAGGGGAGGGGCAGAGAGAGAAGAAGACACAGCATGTGAAACAGGCTCCAGGCTCTGAGCCATCAGCCCAGAGCCCGACGCGGGGCTCGAACTCACGGACCGCGAGATTGTGACCTGAGCCGAAGTCGGACGCTCAACCTACTGAGCCACCCAGGCGCCCCTCGTTTTTTTTTTTTAAGAGAAAGAGAGAGAGTGTGTGTGTGCATATGCAAGCAAGAGGGGCAGAGGGAGAGAGAGAATCCCAAGCAGGCTCCACACTCAGCACAGAGTCCACCACGGGGGTCATGACCTGAGTCACTTAACTGAGCCACCCAGGAGCACCTTGCCCCTCCCCCCCTGCTTTTTTTTTTTTTTTTTTTTTTTTATAGGATTGGGTCTTTATCCTGAATGCAGTAAGGAGATATTCAAGAGTGTTAAACTGTGAGAAATAATATGGGAGGATCTGGGTCGATCAGATTAGGTAACATACATAGTTGTGAAGAGTCTTGTGGGCCTGCTTGCTCACAAGCTCTGGCTCAGTGGCCTCCCATTTGGGGGACAGTGTCTAACAGTATCATGTGACTTACCGTGCCCCTGCTCTCTTCTAAGTACTTTGCATATATTAAATCACTTACCCCTCACAATAGCTCTGTGAGGTCAGCACTGTTATCCCCATTTTATAGATTAAAAAATTGGATCTCAGAGAAACTCAGTAACTTTCCCAGGATTGTACAGCTGATAAATGATGGAGTAGGTAATCAACCCAAGGAGTCCGATTCTAGCCTGTGCTTTCAATCTCCATACTGTGCTGACTCTTTCAACAATTTAAACTTTTTTTTTAACGTTTATTTATTTTTGAGACAGAGAGAGACAGAGCATGAACGGGGGAGGGTCAGAGAGAGGGAGACACAGAATCTGAAACAGGCTCCAGGCTCTGAGCTGTCAGCACAGAGCCCGACGAGGGGCTCGAACTCACGGACCGTGAGATCATGACCTGAGCCGAAGTCGGCTGCTTAACTGACTGAGCCACCCAGGCGCCCCAACAATTTAAACTTTTAACTGCACTTTCTCATCTGTAAAAATTTGCTAATAATATGCATATACAGAACAATATGTAAGGATTACATAGGCTGCAATCTGAAAAGTGCTTAGCACAAGTAAGCCCTGAATATATATTATTCTATGAACAGTGTTTTATAACAGAGTTGAATAGTGAGAGATATATCAAAGAACCCTAGAGTTTTGAAGGACATTTACCTTCACATTAATGAGTAATAAAGTTAGCAAGTTTTTTACTAATCAAGGGCTAAGAAAGAGGGAAAATTATGTGCTTTTGTCCCAATAAGCAGGTATGTGCTTTTAATCAGCCATTGACTATACAAAGTCATTTGTCTATAGATAAATGACATAACTGACATTTATTGATAGTTCTATACTGTCTTCTTAGTTGAAGGTTTGTAGTCTTTTATTTGTAAAATAAATAGGTGTTCTTGCAAGTCATCAGTAAAACTAGTGCACTAGAAATCTTCCGTGCATAGCAAATAAAAAGGTATTTATGATTGGCTTTTAGTTACTTTGCAGGACCCTGAATTCATCAGAGGCTCTGAAATTTCAAAACCGAAAGCAAATTTTCAGGTAGCATGAAAGTCCTCCACAATACACACTGATTTGGCCCCAAATATTGGAAACTCTGTGCCTTCAGAAAAACATTCAAAGACAACACAGAAAAACAGGGAAGGGCTTCAGAGAAAAGAATGGCTACATTAGTGCAGATACCCTGTTCAGGCTCTCTCAATTTTGTAAATCAAATCAATGCCCTCAGAACTGAAACCTGGGAAGAGAATAGCCATATCAATGAACACATCCTTCCGGTTAGCAACGATCGGTAAAACTACAAAGCTTGTGAATTTCCAGTGGACCTCTTACAGTTTGCTGTTGGGCACAGGTACCGACATTCATCTACAGGCGTGATGTAGGCCTTCCCAACGTGCTTAGGATGAGAAGAGGAGGGTCACGAAAGGCTTTGCGGAGAGAATGATGTTCAAATTTAATTTTGAAGGCTGAGAGCTGACTCAGATGATGAGGCAGGGAAGCACATTCTAGGAAGAAATGCCAGTGCTGAAGAGAGAGAGAGCCTGGTGCTTTCAGGAAACTGCACTGTTTTGGCAAGGCTGTGGCAGAGGTGATGTGGGGAGAGCAGGCCGAAGGAGTGGGAGGCATCAGGCCCTCTCCGTAGAAACTATCCTTTCTGCTTCTCAGGACACTCCAGCAGCCTCTGTTGATTGTAACACCACTGCTCCAGGAAGAGTTCCAATGCCACGCATGCGTGATCTCTCCCACCCGCTCGTAGAGTGTGACATAATTACGTGGTCATGTTCTTAAAAGCAAATAAGTTGCCGTCTGGAAAGAAATGTGGCTCAGCTTGCAACCTGCATGTGGTTTTGAATTGCTGTTAGTGGTTTTGCCATCTTTGTATTTCCCAGATTGGATGAGAATCGCCTGGAACTTGAAATCATCTGCATTTATTTTGAAAATTCACTTGTCAGAACAAACCTATTCATCCGTTTCCTCCCTGAGTAAAGAACTTCAGAATAGCCCCCCGAAAGGAGCTCCTTTTGTGATAGGAGGACTGGTAGAAACCAGGACAGAAATGTGGAAAGCTTAGTTCTAAGGTCTAACAAGGTGTTCACTTTATATTTTGATACAATGTTACATTTACAGAAAACTTGCAAGAATAGTTCCAAGAAATTTTATCTCATTTGGCTTATTGTTTTCTCTTGCTCTCCGGCTCTTTCTCTGCATATACACACACGCTTCTTTTTTTCCTGAATCGTGCGTAATTTGCAGACATCATATACCTTTATCTGTAAGAGTTTTTGTACGTATTTCCCAAGAACAAAAACATTCCTACATAACTATTGTAAATTTATAATCAGGCAATTTAACACTGATACAATACTATTATGTAATCCACAGTCCATATTCAAATATTGCCAATTGTCCCAGTACTGTCGTGTTTATGGGTTGGGGAGGATTTTGTTTTACTGGTCTGGGATCCAATCCAGAAACACACACTGTAGTAAACTGTCATGTCTCTTAAGTCTCTTTCCATCTGGGATAGTTCCTCAACCCTTCATTGCATTCATGACATTCTGAAGTGTACAGGCGAGTCGTTTTGTAAAATGTCCCTCAGCTGGGGTTTTTCTGATGTTTCCGCATGATTGGACTAAAATTGTGCATTCCTGACAGGAATACCACAGAAGGGGAAGTGTGCACTCAGGATATCTTACCGGAAGCTACGTGACATCTGTTTGGTGGTCTCACTTTTGATTACTCGGTGGAGGTGTTGTTTGCTAGGTTAATCCACTCTGAGCCTACTATTTTTCCTTTTTTAATTAATAATTCATCCACTACCTTTTGAGGAATCCATAATTCTTGCCTGAATCATTATGATGGCTGCAAAAGGATGATTTTTTCCAATTCTGTTTTTCTTGCTACATTTAAGTGGTACTCTACCATAGACAAGAGATTTCCCTTTTTCTTGTACGTACGTACATATGTACGTAGGTATGTATGTATGTATTTATAGCAATAAGGATTCATAGATCCTCATTTTATCCCATGAATATCTTTTTGCTACCATTATTTATTTTGATGACCAGAATGTCCCAGTTTGGGCCAATGATGCCCCGTCAGGTGTCCTTTTGGTGTGTCCCCATCACCTTTTGAGCACTTCACTGCTTCCTGGCCTAACACTATGTTCCAGGCTCACCTTGTATTTCACTTCTCGACCTCTGGAATCTGCCGTTTCTCCGAAGGACCCCAGTTCCTTTTAAGTGGGCAGCAGTGGCATCTGAACTAGGCTTGAGATGCACAAAATTGATATGGAGGCATCTTTGTATGTAGACCCTCTGGGCGGACAGAGCTAAAATACATGTGCAGGTATATTGACAGTCACTCCTGTTTCTACAGATACGGAGATACGTGGGGACATAGCTATCTAGATACATTTAACATTGTATGTTTGTACTGATACCTCTAATTCTAGCTTAACAGCATGAGGTTCATTCTAGTCTTCCTAGTTTCTAAATAACTTCCTTTTTTTTAACATGCTTACAATTATTTATTTGTTTGTTTATTTAATTATACTTTGTTAATAGTAGACTCTTTATTTTATTTTATTTTTCAGGAGTAGAACCCAGTGATTCGTCACTTATATACAACGCCCAGTGCTCATCCCAAAAAGTGTCCTCCTTAATGCCCATCACCCATTTAGCCCATCCCCCCCCCAGCAGCCCTCAGTTTGTTCTCTGTATTTAAGAGTCTCATATGGTTTGCCTCCCTCTCTGTTTTTATCTTAGTTTTCCCTCCCTTCCCCCATGTTCATCTGTTTTGTTTCTTAAATTCCACATATGGGTGAAATCATATATTTGTGTTTCTCTGACTGACTTCTTTTGTTTAACATAATACATTCTAGTTCCATCCACATTGTTGCCAATGGCAAGGTATCACTCTTTTTGATTGCCAAGTAATATTCCATATAAATGATAACATCCTTTTCCAGCAGTGAGAAGCCTAGTTTCCATTTTCCTCAATGGATTAACTCACCTGATAAATGCTACAGCACACGGAAAGCAATTTCAGAATTGCTAAATCATACTGCTGTAAACACAAACCTGCTAACCTGAGTTCAATATATTTTTTCAGTTCTTTCTGTCTTTAGAATGAGAGAAAATGGGTGGCTCAGTCAGTTAAGCGTCCAACTTTGGCTCAAGTCATGATCTCACAGTTCGTGGGTTCAAGCCCCACATCAGGCTCTGTGCTGACAGCTCGGAGCCTGGAGCCTGTTTCAGATTCTGTGTCTCCCTCTCTCTCTGCCTCTCCCCCATTCATACTCTGTCTCTCTCTCTCCCAAAAATAAATAAACATTGAAAAAAATTTTTAAAAAGAGAGAGAAAATAGCACTGTGTTTGAAGTGAGTCAGAATAGTTCTGTTTTCCCTTCTTCTTTATTTTAGTTATGTTACCCATTTGAAATACGGCAAGGTTTGTTTATTTCCATTTGCATTCCATTTTCGGTTCTATTTTTTCTCGTCATTGGTAGTTTAATTTTGTTTTTCAGTACGTAATACTTCAGCGTCGTTCCAAAAGTCAAAACTGCCAAAAGCATGTGCAGAGAAATGTTAGTCCTTCCCACAGTCTCTTCCCACCCGTGCACTGTATGTAGATAACCAATCTCATCAGTTTGTTTTACCTTCCTCCGTTTCTGGTTGCAGTAGTAAGCAGGCGGTGATATTTTATTTCTCTTACTTTTTTACACCAAAGGTAGTGTACTATATATATTGTATTGCACTTAGTTTCTTTTTCACCTAAAATATTATTTTCACTTTAAAATATATCCTTTCCATCGGTTCATAGAAATTTTCCTACTCTCTTTTCACTTCTTCTTAGTAATTTGCTGTGTGTATGTACCATAATGTATTCAGCCACTCTTTTAAGTATGAGCATTTCAGTTCTCATATTTTGCAATTACAAATAGTGAGACAGTAAAGAGCCTTGTGCAAATATATTTCATATCGTTGAGGATATCTTCAGAGTAAATTCCTAGTTGTGGGATTACTGGGTCAAAGGTAAATGCCTATCTGGATATATTAAATACTGCCGAATTTCCCTCCATATGGTTTGTACCATTTTGCATTCTCATCATCAGTGTACGAGGGTCTGCTTTCAACAGTTGTCAAGCTTTAAAATTATTTTTCCAACTGAATGAAAAAGAAAGGATATCTCAGTATGGTTTGAATTTGTATTGCTCTTATTATGAGTAAAGTTGAACATGTTTTTGAAAGTTTAAAGGCCATTTTACTTGCTTTTGTAGATTATCTGCTTGTGTCCTATGCCAGTTTTCTATCTGGTTTTTGAAAGAATTATCAGGAAGAGTTTGCATCTTTCTGATGATGAGTCTTCTATCTAGGTACAAAAGCTGTCTTTCCACCTGGTTCAGTAAACTTCTAGGTCTTTCAGGAGCTTTTTATATTATCTCCTTATAGGTTTTGCACATTTCTTGTCAAGTGTATTCAGAAGTATTTTATCTTCTTTGTTACTGTTATGAATTGGGTTTTCCTCTCTCATCAAAACCTCTTTGTGATTATCATGTGTGTATATGAGGGCTATTGGTTTCTGTGTATTAATTTTGTATCCTGCTACTTTAAAAAATATTTTTATTTTTGAGTTAATCTTGTCATTGATTTTCTTGGGTTTTCCAGGTGTACCTGTCAGATATTTGCAAATAGAGATCGCTTTGCTTCCTTTCCTATTGGTTGTCTCTAATTGATTCCTCTTGTTGAATTGAATGAATGAATACTTCTAGTACAATGTTACCTTGTTCCTGATCTTAGTGAAAATGCTTTTAAGACTTCCTTTTGGGATGCCTCGCTGGCTCAGTCAGTTAGCATCCGACTCTTGATTTTGGTTCAGGTCATGATCTCACATTTCGTGAGATTGAACCCCATGTCGTCGGGCTCTGCACTCACAGCACAGAGCCTGCTTGGGATCCTTTCTCCCCATCTGTCTCTGCCCCTCCTTCTCTCTCACTCGCTCTCTCTCTCTCTCAAAAACAAACTTTAAAAAAATATTTTTAAAAAAATTCCCTATTGAGAGGACAGATTTTAGGACTAAGTTAATACATTTTTGTCATGTTAAGGAAATAGCCATTGACTTTTTTCTTTTTTTTTTTTTTAGTGTTTTTATTGCTAATGAATGTTGAATTTGTCAAAAGCCTTTTCAGCATCAATGGAGATGCTCAAATAATTTTCTCTGTAGATCTTCCAGTAGGATATACTATATTAATGGATGGGCTATGAATGAACCAACCTTTCATTCCTAGAGTAAATTCTACTAGGTTATCATGTGTTATATTCTTAATATAATGTTGATTTCTATGCTTTGAAACAATTCATACAGCATTCAGATTCTCTTTTCCTTGAAGGCTTGATAAAATTCTCCTGTGAAACAACATGGACCTGGTGCATCTTTGAGGATAGTTTCTTAATAATCTTTCTTTCCCTTCTTTGGAAATTGCTTTATCTAAGCTTTCTATTTCTTTTGGGTCAATTTCAACAAACTGCATTTTCCTGGGCAATTACCTGTTTCATCTGGGTTTTCTAATTTATTTGCTTTAAGGTCTGCAAAGTAGCCTCTCTCATGCTTTGAGTTTTGTATATTTCAATGATTATTTCTCCCTTGTGATTTTTTTATTTTGTGTATTTGAATTTTCTCCCCTTTGTCTCAACTAGTTAAACTAGTGATCGATCGTCTGCTTTGACGCTTCTTTAAAGAACCAGGATTTTGATTTATTAATGAGATATGTCATTCTTCTGTTCTCTACCTCATTAGTTTTTGCTTTCACCTTTATTATTTCCTTCCTGGTGCTTTCTTTTGATTTATATTGTTCTTTCTCCAGCTTTCTGAGTTTTGAGTTTGATTTATTTTTTCGTGATAAAAGTGTTTAAGACTATGAATGCTTAAAATGACACATAAGTATCATGCTTGATGCATCATAAGTTCTAATACATAGTGTTTTCATGATCTTTTTTTTAAGTTTATTTATTTTGAAAGAGAGAGGAAGTGAGCACAAGCAGGGGAGGGGCAGAGAGATTGGGAGAGAGAGACAGACACAGAGAGAGAGAAAATCTCAGGCAGAGCCAGACACAGGGCTCAAACTCACAAACCATGAGATCCTGATCTGAACTGAAATCCAGAGTCAGACACTTAACCGACTGAGCCACCAGGCACCCCGTTATCATTTTATTTTATTTTATTTTATTTTATTTTACTTTATATTTTATTTTACTTTATTTTATTTTTAATATAATTTATTGTCAAGTTAGCTAACATACAGTGTATATAGTGTGCTGTTGGTTTTGGGGGTAGATTCCCGTGGTTCATCGCTTACGTTCAACACCCAGTGCGCATCCCAACTAGTGCCCTCCTCAATGCCCATCACCCATTTTCCCCTCTCCCCCGCCCCCCAATTATCATTTTTTAAATTCTGCACTTTTAGCTCTGTATTTTCCTTTTCACCCAGATGATGTTTGTCAGCTTCCAGATGAAAGAGCTCTCTTATTGTTTTAATTTTATTAATTTCTAGTTTCATTGTATTATATCAAAGTGTTGTTTGTAATATTTCTATTTTACGCAACTTCCTGATGCATTTTTCCGTGACCTAACACATAATCAAATAATGTGAATTTCTGTGTGTGTTCGACAAGGTATAACCTCTATCCTCGGAGTATACTGTTGGATACATTTGCATGAGAATTACCTGATTGATTATATATTTAGGTCTTCCAGATTCTTATTTATTTTTTGTCCATTTGGCCTCTCTTAGATTGAGTATCACTTATTATTATGTCTTTGTGTATTTCACTTTGCATCTTCTACGGGTAGTTTCTTCTAAATTTATAAAGGTGCTGCCCTTTATCCCCCCTCTTTGAAACTTTGTACGGTTTGTATTTTTGTCCTCTTGGTTGTCTTTGATCTTAAATGTTGGTAACGCCCCTAGTCCCTGCTTCTTACTTCATCTTTTATTATCAGTGGTCAGTTTTTAGTGTTGTTCTTTGACTTCCAATTATTATTAGCTCTACCCTCAATGAGCTTCTTCTCTTTCAGTTTTTCTATCTTTCCTCCCGTGTTGGGTCACATTATTTTTACTTTGTCATAGAAAACGTATATATTATCTTTTGACCCTTCTACCTTTATTGTGTCCTAAATCTGATAAATATATTAAATGCTCACCATCAACCCTTTTGCTGAAATTTCTCCGGTGATTTCTTGGTTGGATGTGAAGACTACTTACTCCAGATGAGCTGATATGTACAGTATTACCTGTGTTCTTACAATTTATTTCTGGAACCTTTTCTGTAGCCTTGATAATTGAAGAAGAGCTTGAATGGTTGTGAGATCCTTGATTCGTACTTGAATTTCTGACTTGAGATGGCTTTTCACATCCTGGGGTACTTGATGGAAAACACGCCGTTTACTTGGCAGCATTGTGTTGTGGTTTTTTCCACTTTATGGTCACTTTGGGCAGGGCGTTGGGCATTTTCATAAGATAATAGGTTTTGTTATTCTTATTTTCTATTTTATGATAATTTTGTATAGATTTAGGCCGTTTTTATCAATCTCCTGGATTTCAAGTATTTATAAGATTTCTAGTTTAAGAGGCTCCTTTCTAGCATGTGTAACCAAATATACGTTCTTTTTACTTTTTTACTTTATTATTATTTGGGAGTGGGAGTTGGGGAGGTTGTGTGTCTTCCAGTTTTTTCCTTCTCTTTTTTCTTACAGGATCTGAAATCCACCCACCCCACCCCACCCCACCCCACCCCCTTTCGCTGCCTTTTTTCTTTTATCACCCAGTTTCCAAAGGATGTTCCTTCTTGCTCTGTGTCCTTGTCTCCCTGCCGCCAGGGCTCTCAGACTGCAGCCTCGATTCGCGCCCACTTCTGAGTCTCTTCCTCGTCTCCACTGCAGCTTTACCGGGACTTTTACAGTCTTTCCTACTTTAGGTTGACACTCTTTCCGGCGATGGTTTCAACTCAGCTCTTGGCTGCAACCTCATTTCCTTCTTCTCTCATCGCTACTGTTTTCCCAGGGCTCGTGCCCAAAGTGCGGCGTATAGCTCTGTTGACATTCGGTATTAACATTTTTTGCTTACAGGTGGTTCGAAGATTACGTCATTTTTGATCTTTTAGTGATACGGAGAGTGTGGGTTTTGTGCAGTTTTTCTTATTGTCCCTGGTGATCCGTATTGCTTTGTGGCCAGTTCATCGCATTAATCCAGGCTGCCTCTTTCTAAATGGTACTCGGACACAAGAGAAAAGATGCTATTTTCCACAGGACTGTAGTCACCTTGGTGATGTAAGAAGATCTGAGAGAGGAAAAATTGGGGGCATTCTTTGTATACTATGAAAACCACCCAAAGATCATTTTATCTAGATATAGATATTTTAGGGGGAAAAAAAACTAATCAAAAACAGATTCAAACATTGGATTCCAAGAGTTTAATTGCTTCCATGTTTGTTTTTATACTGAGTGCCAGGGAGCATACAAATATCGTCCTAAGCATCGCCTATTCCATGAAAACACTTTCAAACTCATCATTCACCCAGCAACCCTGTAGGTAGTAAAGGTTCTATCACACAACAATTCCCACATCTGACAGATGAGGGAGCAAGACTCAGAGAGCCTCGCTCACATGATGTCCCGGGTGCAGAGTTGACTTGAGTAGAGCCGGGAGTGAAATGTAAGCCTCCTGACTGATGGGGCCGTGCATTTCCGGCACTAACCATGCCTCGTCATGAAAGTTTGCATGTGTTTGAGCCTCTTTCTAATTTTTTGGTATTGTTCAATCGCTTCTGTAACCTAAGGCCACTCCTTGATAACGAATTACCAGGGGAAGATACTTTTTAGTACTGTATTTCAAATTGATTTGCCTTGGTAAAAAACAATGTAAGTTGCTTGTCCAGTAAGTGGGAAATCCTTTCTCCACTAACGATCCACCTTTGTCTCTCTTTTCACAGAGGACAGTTATGGGATGGATGGGAAGGCTAACCAGCCCAGCCTCGCTGCAGATGTCAACTGGCAAGGCCTGGAAGATTTATACAGTGTGAATGAAAGCATCTATGAGTACAGACAAAACTATAGACTTAGTCTGGTTGACTGGACTAATTACTTGAAGGATGTAGATAGAGTATTTGCACTGCTGAACAGCCACCATGAGCAAAATAAAACAAATAAGACTAAAACTGCTCAAAGCGATGGGTTCCCAGGTGGATCTGCTGAGCTCTCCGTGCCAGTAGAGATGGCCTCCGCGGAGTCAGATGATGACCCGAGTCGGATGGTTGGGGAAGCACCTCACGTGACCTTGCCAGCTGACCTTCGAACCCTGCATTTGAACCAACCAACATTCAGTCCAGAGACGAAACTTGAATGGAATAACGACATTCCAGAAGTTAGTCGTTTGAATTCTGAACACTGGAGAAATCATAAAACTGAAAAATGGATGGAGCACGAAGAGCTAAATCATCCCGAAACTGATTTCAGTGGCAACGGCATCCCAGAGCTGGTGCTCAAGCCCAGGCCTAGGCTGCAGCCCATTAGCAGGCAGCAGAAAGGACTTCCCCGGGTTGGTGGCCCAGGAGGTGTTTTTGAAGATCAGCTGTATCTTCCTGTGCATTCTGATGTTGATTCTGTTCATGGGACGATCAATACGTCTGCCCTGGAGCAGCCTATTAACTCCAGCAGCGTGAAAAGGATATTGAACAAGGTGAAGAATCACGAGACAGGCAGCTTACAGAGTCTAGAAGGCAGTGCCTCCTTTCCACTCTCCTCGGATTAGATGAAATTGTTACCTGACCCTAAACACAGTATTTTTTTTACTTTTTATTAGTAAACTAATAAAGGCAATCATGACAGCCAACATTATGAGCTATCCTAGATACACATGTGCGAAGTTAGCATAGAAGTTAGCACACAGGCGAGCAGTAGGCACACAGGGATGCGGTGTTGTAACTCCCTATTTGTCAAGAGTAGAAATAAAGGTTGATTTGTGTTTATTTGAGGGAGATTAAAGCAGTATTATCTTTTGAAAGCCATAGGGACATGCCTATACGAATGTTATCCAATCAAGATGGCTAGAATTGTATCTCTCTGAGTTTCTAAAACGTGACATCCTCCGTGAATCTTTCAACCTGCTTCCCACTGCCTGCATCATGTGGTTTTGATTCCTTTTTAACCACTGGAATTTTTCGGTGCCATCATGTTCAATGATTTTGCACTTTGAGATCAGATTGCCATGTCTATTTGGTTAGTCTTTTTTTTCTTCCCAGAGGCTTTTCCTAGTCTCACTGCTTGCTCTCAGTGTGACCGTGGAGAGCCGACCCCAAGAATGACACACGGTATGGATCACATATTGTCTAGCGTAAGCTCTTGCCAGAAAATATTGCATGCTTTTTCCTTGACTTGCTAAAATTGATTAGCAGAAAGGCATGGCTAACGATGTTGGCAGTGAAAATAAATAAATCAACAAAACAAAGATCGCTTGCTCTCTCTGTGCCTAGCCTCAAAGTGTTCATCATATGCTTAAGATTGCTAAATTTTTGTTATTTTATTAGCAGGATAAAAGGACTGAAGACTTTTTTTGTCATCTTGGTTTTCTTGACCTGGCTAATAAGCTAAAGTGTTGAGAAAATATACTTAGTTTTGAATTTATATAAGGAATCTTTTTCAATAAAACACACTCATGAATGTTTCATATTTTAAACACACCATAGGTGTTGTATGATTATTTTTAAGGCCTTCACTAAGTACGGATTTTTTTAAAGGCGTAATTCAAGACTGCTTTTGAAATTCTGTATTCTTGAAAATATTCTTGTTATGTATTAGATTTTTAAATATCAGCAAAAGGATTACCTCATCGAGAGTTATCAGTACCCTAGCCAACTTCCCAAACAGGTTTATTTTTTAGCTTAACAGTGATTTTCTTTTTATTTTTAGACCATTCAAATGCATAGGTAAATTATGTTTTCTTCAAGTGTCTAAGGTAAACTCTTTTAAAGAAAATTTAATATGTTATAGTTGAATCTTTGATAACTTTAAGTCTTTATCATAGACTCTGTACATATGTTAAAATTAACTAGCTCTTTATCAGATGTGTGTGTCACCAGCTGAATGACAGAAGAAACATATTTATGGTCATGAATGATGTGCTTTGTAAAAAGATTTCAAGTTATTAGGAAGCATACTGTGTTTTTTAATCTTGTGTAATATTCTGTGATACTTTTATAGAACAATTCTGGCTTCGGGAAAGTCTAGAAGCAATATTTCTTCAAATAAAAGGTGTTTAAACTTTACCTGTTTCAGAGAAATGAGCTTTCCAACTTTTTGTGGTATACGCACTCTGTGCAAGTAAAATTGAGTCCTGATCTCAATGCACATGATTGAATATTAGCCATATCTGCAAAATTGCCCCAAAGTCAGTAGGTTCTAGAACATGTTCAGATTGATGATTCCAAAGTGGATTTGGCTCTGTGCTTCAGGGAGGATGTGACAGAGGCCACACAAGCGAGGCTTCCCCACTGTGCAACCTGGCCAGTGGCACAGAGTCAGAGCTTGGTTTAACTCTCTACTGTTGCCATCTTGAAATCTTTAATGATTTTTGAACAAGGAACCCCACCTTTCCATGTGTCACTGGACCCACAAATGATATAGCTGGCTCTGGGCAACACAAACAGAGTTTCTCAAAAGTGGGAGGACAGATCCACCAAAGGAAGTTTCAATTCATGGAGGACAGGACGGCGGACTCTGCTTTTTTTTTTTTTTTAAGTTTATTTACTTTGAGAGAGACACATAGTGGGCAAGCAGGGAAAGAGCAGAGAGTGGGGGGCGGGGGGAGAGAGAGAATCGCAAGCAGGCTCCACACTGTCAGCACAGAGCCCGATGCAGGACTTGAACGCACAAACTGATATCATGACCTGAGCTGAAACCAAGAGTCGGATGCTTAACCGACTGAGCCACCCAGGCGCCCTAAGGACCATGGACTTTGATCAAGACCTAACCAGTCTCCAATACCTCAAGTTTTTCCTGCCTAACCTATACTTCTTTCTGATCCAGGTTCCTGAAGCGCTTTCTCTTCTCGTGATATAGGGGCTGACAGTCTGTGAAATGTCCAAAGACCAGGAGGTTAATAGTAAAGGAAAAAAAACAAAAGCAAAGGGCTTTTTGAGACCTGCTCCATCCTTAGATAATTGAGGAAACAATCTGTATTAGTTTGCTAGCATTGCCATAACAAAATACCACAGACTGGGTGGCTTAAACAACAGAAACTTATTTTCTCACAGTTCTGGAGGCTGGAAGTCGAAGACCAAGGTGTGGGAGGCCTTGGTTTCTTCTGGAGCCCCTCTCCTTGGCTTTCAGATGGCCACCTTCTCTGTGTGTCCTCACGTGGCCTTTTCTCCGGGCATGTGTGTCCCTGGCATCTCTTTTTATGAATACACCAGTCATATCAGATTAGGGCCCACCCTTATGACATCATGTAACCTTAATTACCTCTTTAAAGGCCTTCTCTCCAAATACAGTCACCCTGGGGATTAGGGCTTCAATGCATGAATCTTGAGGGGACACAATGGAGCCCATAACACTATAGTTTCATCAAGAGGACAGCTCAAGATAATAGTGTTGTCCGAAGGCACATCATTTTGCCTCCCTCCTTGTTCCTTTCCTACAAAATGTGATGAGGCCAAGCGTTGCTATCCTGGGGAAACATCCATTTTAGTTCAACAACTATTTATGGAGCACCTACTATGTGCAAAGGGCATGCAAGAGCCTTTCAGACTTTGAAGAGTGCCTAGAAATTGGCCAGCCCGCTGACCCTGTCTGATCTGTGAGGAGCTGATGCCCAGAGGGTCAGCTGGCTCTCCAACTGCCCATTTCCCGCAGACTTAGAAGATGAAGACATTTACCAGAGGCAGGGCCAGCCCCTCTCCACTCTCTCCACTTAAATATGCTCACACACACACCAGATCAGGGAACAGAGAGGCCACAGTGTGACCCCATGTGGCAAAAAGTAGTGGAAAGAACATGAACGGACACAGATTCTAAAGTTTACTATCTGTATGAGCTGGGAAAAGTCGCATCACCTCTCCTTGACTGTAAAATAATTCCCTTTGACGGCGAATACATCACATACGTGCTTTCTCTTCCTAAAATGTGCCCAGAGGAGACATTGTGAATTCATCAGAACGCTCTTCCATCCAGGCAGAGCACTTGAGCCCTTAAAATCCTCTCAATGCAGCCAGCTCCTGTCAACACCGTTGAGCTGGTACTGGAATGTGAGACAGAAACCGATTTGCCATATCCAAACTACCCACAGTATCTGAAGCTCCTCTCACCTGTCTTTAAAAAATTCAAATAAAAATCCCTATGGTCACTATCTGCAGGGTTCTGGGTTAGGAGAGAAGAAATGAATACTTAACACCCCATGCCACATGTACCAATGCATGTTGGCCTTCTAAAAAGATTTTTAAATGCCTATTGTTCAGAACTAGCTTAGAGCTGATATGATCTCACATATAAGAAAGTCCTCAATTCCCCAAATTAATCCAATGCTGCTTGATATTAGTTGCCCGGTATTTCCAAAAGTTATTTTGAAAATATTTTTGAAGCTTTCAAATTGTTATTTAGAAAATATTTGTGATATTTTCAAATTTTATTTTAACAGAAAACAAAAGATCTTAGAGCAATTCATTCCTCAATATGGTCCACCACCCTGGTTCATTTAAGCCCTCATGACCTCTTATAGAAGCTGCTGGAAAAGCTGTAATAGCACCCTGGCCCCTTCCCCTCCACCTCCAACTCTACCACATCCCACAGTCACTGTCTGTGATCACATGGCTCAGATCTCAGCCTCCTGCTCAGATATCTTCAGTGGTTTTTAACACACACACACACACACACACACACACACACAAAAGCATGGAGGTGTGCACGCGCACCCCCAGAAGCTCCAGCCTTCCACCCACCCACCTGATCTCCTTCCACCTCACCCGTCACTACCAGCTTCCCCTGGATTAGCCACCCTCCCAGGTCTGAATTTTTCTCCAATTCCCCATCTACCTTCTTGGGGTATATCTTCATTTCCTATCTCAACTGGCAAAAATTTCATCCATTCTTCAATTCCCATATTTTGTTTTCCCTTTTACCTTATCAAATTTTACCTTTTCTTTCCATGCAAACTCTCCTTGACTCTTCCACCCCTTGGACATAGTATCTCTACCATTTTTACTTTACTTTACGCCAAATAAGGAAACACTGATGTTGTACCAAGTCTCGGGCCAATGGAGGGAGAGTGGCCACATTCATAACTTTGCTATTTGCCCCATTTCTAATCAAGAAACCTATCTAATGCAACCATTGTTCATATTGGTCTAATTAACTCACCTTCCTCTGAGTTGTGTTGTCGATACTGAGGACTTCACCAGCACAGTACCGAGGGCCTTATAGGGAGCCCACTAAAAGAAGTAGAGAAAATGACTTTCAAATAGCAGACATTTCCTGTTGAGACCTAGGGAAGCCCCTGCTCCCTGATGTCCCAGAAAGCACCGCAGCGGGGGTGGGTGACAAAGGGAGCTGCAAACGTTGAGGTCTTTTGTGCTGAGCATTGCCTCACTTTTCTGCTAGCAAATGCAAGTGGTGGACAAAGGGATCTACCTTCTGTTTTGAACTTCTAGCCCCTACACCTGTGTGCCTCTCAGGACTCAGGAATTCAGAATCTGCGTCTTTCTATCCACCAGTCCTCTTCCCCATTACCCCACCTCCAGCCCATAGCACAGGTGACCCAGAGCCAGAGTAGAACCAATCCAATTACTAATAGGTTTCAGCACAAGAGGAGATGTCATTGCCACCCTAATATGAATCAGGCCACAAAAAGCCCCGTACAACTCAAGTCCAGGAACCGGAAGGGAAATTAGTATGTGATTTCCACAATGACCACTAGGTGTCACTCAGCTGCAACTAATGACATCTTTACTTCCAGCCAGGATCCACCCCTGGCAAAGTGGCCACTTCATTGATTTCTAAAGTAGCGGCACTACCATTTTGACAAGAACACATCTAGAACAACTTGATCCGTGGCAGGCTCCCTCTTTCTACGGTACCTAGGATCTTAGCCATTCCAGAAGACTAAAACATTGTTTTAGCTTTCTACTGATTTATATTGTTATTATAAGTTGGAACTGCATCAAACTTTGACATTTAAATACAAAAGTGAGCAGCAAATATTGATCTCCTTGCTTTCCAATGACTTTGTGCAATTAAATATGTCTTTCGGCCCCCTTTCGCCAAAGCTACAGAGGCCATCTCTGCTCAGCTGGCAAGTTTAAAAAGAATTGGATGCTTTTTAACAGCTTTTAAAATGCTGAGGTTGTACCAAGTCTGGGGCTAATGCAAGAAAGACGAGTGGCCACGTTCATAACCTTTCCTTTCGCCTCATTTCTTAAAGAGAAACATTCTTGTGTGTCTGTTTCGAAAAAGCCCAATATCCAGAAAGGCTTTGTCTCTCCCTTCAAAGTGTGGGGCATTTAAGAAATTTAAGAGAAATCTCTAAATTGCCTAAATTGCACACATTGTTGAAAAGAAGGTAGACTGGGGAAGAGGGTACTCTTCACCTTTTGTATAAATGGCTCGTATGATGAATGCACACAGCCAAGGAGGAAAGTAAATGCTTATCCAGAAGGCAGCACAGACACACACACTCCTCCCCACACTTCCCCCTGCCCCCGCCCTGCAATAACTCCTGTGTCTTGGGCCATTGTGACCCTTTTTGGTTCAGCTGTGCAGGAGGGGTGACTGAGTGAGAAATGGAAATCAATTGCCCTGCTTCACACCTATGGAGTGCTCAAGGCAAGGTTCTAAAAATAACCACTTTGTGCTTCAGTCCATGAGTCATACTGTTATTTCAGTAGTTCCTTTGCCTCCTTCCGCCTCTCATCCAAAAGTTTTAGATGCCTTAGAAAACTCGGCTGCCCGTCAGAAGAGACCTCCGAGACTAATTTCAGTCCACACACTTTATTTTCTTTACTTTTTTCTTAATATTCAATGATCAAGTATTCAAGATGTTGTAAACCAAGGTTTATTAGTACATTGACAATAGATTTCATTAAACACAAGGAAAGTATACATCTGTCAAATTACCCTAAGAGGTCTCCAAATAAATACTCATTTTAAAAATCACAAAATCAGACTCCTTTAGGCAACAACTCAAAACAGGCTTTCGTCACCAACACACTTTCACACAAAACACACACACTGAACACATGCTCCATTAGGATCCTAATGCCAGTTTATTTGACACAGTATTACATCTCCTTGAACTAAAGAGTTAGAGGCTGACCTGCCTGTTTCGTGCTTCTAAATTAACACTTGGGGTTTGGGGTAGAGGTATGTATTTTAAGAAAAATGCCCACTATAAAGTTTTATCAATTATTCTTATTTTTCGTTTCTAGATACAAAGTTTAAACTTTTTTGTTCACCCCTTTGGTTTAATATGTCCCTGCAATTACTTTAGTTTTCAATATCTTCTCCTCTGATTTTAACAGGTAATAGAATTCAAGAAAAAGACAACGCCTTCAAAACCCATTATTAAAAACACTTTACATGAGTGTCAGTTTTTTTGGAGAAGAAATAAGAAAAGATTATGGGAAATATTTTTGCCCTCTCTCTGAAATTATTTTTAGCATCTTATTATTCTTGCTAAAAGAAACATCAAAAGCGCTGAGTTTTCCGTAGAAAAGGTATTTCCCTTAACACTCTTCATTTTGCAGGGTAACGTTCACGGATTAACTGTAGTAATGAGCGTAACGAATGCTTGTGTTCTGGGAAGCTCTCTAGATTTCCAAAAGCAAAGCACATGCAGTCCCTTACCAGTGAAATACTGTAAATTCAGCGGCACATTTTGTGGTGAGCATGCATCAAATACTTTTAGCACCGAGGCGTTTTTTGTTTTGTTTCTTTTTAATGTTGCAAAAGCAAATACCCAGGGAGGGTTTTCAACATACTTGACCCTTCGCAGGGCTGAGTAAAAATGAAGTGCTTAAAATAACCCGTTCAAACATACACAGATCTGATTCCAATGTAGCAGGAAGTCTGGGGCGGATACAGCCAGCAGCATCCTGGATGGTGAGAAAAGGAGAGAAAACAGAAAAGATAAAGTGCACAAGGCTGCTACCTTCGCAGCCAGCCATGGCACTCCCTCCCACGCCAGGAAAGTGGAAATACAAATACGTGTAAAGGCTACCTACTGGTCTGTGTAACAGAATTAGCCGACTGCCATCTAGGCAATTCTGGGATTATACAGTATTTTGGTATCTATCTGCTACTTAGAATACTCCATATGCACCTATATCAATACTTATATTCATGTTTCTGTGCCATTTAGGATGTTTTCAGTCCACACACACGGAAAGTATACTTGGCTCTCCCCACCCCCCCGCCCCGCCCCCAACCCCGAGTCAGGCTCTCCTGCTGCTCCCGGGCACACCCGAGAATTTCCACAAATGCTTCGGGTCCGTTCAAACCACACAGCTGCTCTCTGGTGCGCTTAGGTTGATGCCAAACAGGTTCCAAAAAGAAACTTTCTGGCTCCAAGCCCACCGAAGAATGCAAGCTGGAATTGCAGACTGAGGAAGAATTTTCCTGGTAGTTGGTGAAAATGTAAGACTGCCATTACTTCCTCCTTCTCTGATTTCCAAGCGCATGCTCCCCGTTTGTTAGGGCAGCCACTACCAGGAACAATCCCGTCAGTTGTCTGGTGTATAACGTGGAGCATTGTGTAACACTTCGTATGCGTTCGTTGAAAACTTTTATTAGGAAACCCAAATCCCATATTCACTAAAAATTAATGGAAATGTTAACATTCTTAAAGAGAAGGAAAGAAAGAAAGAGCATACACTTAAAGTTCCCCCAAGTTCAGATTCAAAAATTCTGAACCACATTTCCTCATGTTTCATTCCAGAAACTCTACTGGGACTCAATGCTAACATCAACATTGGATTTGTTCTATATTAAATATGAACCATAAATAAATAAGTGAGGTATGTTGTGACAATTTTGAGTATAACACTTCGCTAACAATCAATGTAAATTTACCTTGAAAAGCTAAACATTAAATTTTGAGGTGTCCTACAGATTTTTGTTTTCTATCTTACACAAAGAAATAATAACTTCCCTACTCTTCAGGAACAGTAACACATCAAAAAATGAAATGCTTTACCTCGCTAAATTAGAGCCGCACTTGTCTTTGTTAACCAACGCTATTGTGGGCATCATAAAACATAAGAAGCAGGTGGTGGAGACAGAAAGCTGCTTCTGAACCCTGACTTGGCCATTCTCTAGAATCCTAAACAAGTCTCTTTACCTCTCTGTGTCTCAGTTTTCATGATCTGTTTAAAAAGAAACAACAACAACACAGAATGAAAATAGTTATCTTGCAAAGTTATTAAGAGTATTAAAATAAATGATGTATATTAGGTGTCTGACAGAATTCTCTGAAATGGTCAACACTCAACAAAATCTCATTTGTTTCTTCTGTGCTCTCCTTCCCATCCAACCTTCGTTCTGAATGACTTCTGACTATTTTCAAGAATTAAATCCACCTACAAAGGATAAGGATTTCATACTAATGGAGAGAACTGAAAAAAAAATGTGCTCCAACCACCCACCCTCCCCCTGGGAGTTTCTAAATTAATAGGCTAGACTCATGGATATTATATTTGCATATTAAAGCCAAATAATACAGTAACCTACAGAGTTGATAAAAGAACAAGGTGACCTTTTTCCAAAACAGGCGATTAGAATCTAAGCTCATGGAAAGTGGGAATTAAACTTATAATAGAAGCCGTAACTATAAAGTAGCAAGCAGAGAAGAACCTCGTATCTACAATGAAATGGTGCCATTTATAAAATAGTCACTTTAGTTGATTATGCAAAATTCCAAGGATGCTACCGGGACCCAAAGCATTTTGGGGACAATTCTTAATTGGTACATATTTCAAAATTTCAGTCTTCCATGATTTTCACTACTTACTCTACACTTACCAACAACACACTAATGATACACCTGCTATTTATAAGTATCACATACTTGAGGAAGTACAATATTAACATTGTGGTGTATAATTTGGGCCAATTTCTTTGAATTCTGGCCTAGTCAACCTAACAATTTCACTGAGCGGCAGATGGTAATTGGCTAAAATTGTGCCCAATAGAGAAGTGGCACCTGGTCGAGGTTGCTGAACTGGATGACTGTTCAAGGTAGAGAGAGAGGGCTCTCGAGTCGTACCCAAAAAGTCTATCACTTGTCACCTGGGAGTTCGGAGAGCGGCTCCTTTTCAAAATATACTACCAAGAAGAAACAGATTCTAAGAGTGTTGGATCATACAATCTTGGCTTTAAGGAAAAAAAAAAAAAAAAAACAGTGCTACTCCCATCCAAATTCTCTCCATGTAGTTCCTTAGCAATTAGAGGAAAATTAAGAAAACACCGCCTCTCCCCAACCTGTGTATCTTTAGCTCCAACACAAAAGGAAACTTTCCCTTCTAAAGGAGCAAAGATCTCCCACAGAGAGTAAACGGGAGCCCCGAAGCACCAGAGCGGACACTAAGTTAATCAGCAACATTCTCTGAAGACGTTCGATACACGCTATACTGACCGAAGGTTGACAGACAACAGTGCAATTTCAGGCAACTTAGGACTTAGGACTCAGCCAACGAGACTGCTCAAAGGGAAGTCCTTGTCACCTGAGACCACCGGCTCCCCCCTTGTACACATTATTCAGTCTAAGAGTGATAACTCTGTCCACAAACTGCGTGCAACCAAGAGAACCACCTGACAATGCCGTTCTTAGGTAGAGGGGAAAACAATCTTGGCCCCAGGAACGTTCGCACAACTCCACCAGTGCAGCCAAGGATGAAGGGCAAAAGCCTGAATCATGGGACAATTCTGTCAATCACTTGCCCTCCGTGGAAGAGTGTAAGCCAGCCAAGGAAATCATTTCCCAACTCAGCCCCTACATAAGCATAGGCTCCTTGGCAGAAACTGCTCACAATTATGTTGGTATTTGGACCACAGTCCCTCCTAAATCTGGATTGTCAGGATTCTTTTTCTGAGCCGCCAGAACCCAAGAGTTAACTTGCTATCAGCCCGTAGTGCTGGCAGGAAGCATCTACCTTAAGAACCATGTAGAAAGCATTCTGTGTGGTGCCTAAGTCAAAGTGATGTGCTGAGAGGAACTGAAAAAGATGATGGGTAAGAATCCAAAGTGCATTTAGGAACAGAAAAATCCTCTCTCAGAATTGCTTCAGGAAGATTACAGGAGGAAGGAATCAAAGGGAGGCGTAAAATCATTCGAACGCTGATAAAATAGAATTCAGGATGACAGACAAGCTGATTTTAAGTAACTTCCGATCATTATTTAGGATCATACTCTGGGCCCAGGTCACCGATCGCCCTCCTCCTGTATTCAAAGTGATTTTCATATCACAGGTGTAGCTTTCCTGATTTAACTACTCAGTTTCAGGGGGCAACCATAGCAATTTTCTGTGCATAAAAAAGAAAACAGGGCAGACTTGCCGGGCTTCTGGACGTATAACTAAAACGATCAGATGGGACTCAACTGTACCTTTGTGGAATTTCTTTTTCCAACTATTTTGAGTGTCAAGGTTACCGTTCTTAACTACCCTTGTGTGGGCCCGTAAGAGCCGAAAGGATTTCTGTAGCATTTTTCTTTGGAGGAGAAAGCCATCAGTTTCTCTCCTTACGATACGTCTCAAGTTCATCGCTAGCCATATTGTTTAGCACACTAGTTTTAAAGCCCCTGGCAAAAAGAATACTGGAGTTTCTATTCAAGCTCTCAGATTTATGATCCAGCAGACTCTTTACCTTATAATGGGGCAGAGAACGTGTCTTATGGAAGAAAGTAGCAGTTCCTTCTATCACACTATGTGTATGATTCCTTTGAAGCATTTGAAAAATTCTACCTGATTTATAACTCTGCTATGGCTTAAAATGCTATTAACAGTACTTTAGGGAAAGTTTCTTGTCCTCTTCTCAAAAACGTATCTGCTTTTAGTCTCTGAAAGCAAAAGTAACATGCTGCACTTACATTTTCCCCATCAAAATTGCATAGTTGAGGCAAATTCATTTGTGCTTTGTAGCGGGACTCACAGTAGGTGTTCATATCTAAAAACCTTGATTGGTAAATGCGAAGTCATGGTCAAGCTCACCTCGGTTTGGAGTGTATGCTAGTGATATGCTCCGCCATTACACTTCCCGTGATTTTGTTATAACCAGGCACCTCTCAGCCTTATACCACACCGGAACATGAGCGTTAAATTAACATAGCAGAAATGGTAACAACTCTATCTAAACTCCTCCTTCTTGGAGAGAAGGGGGGGAGAAGGCTGTCAGTCTTGTTGAGGTATCCAGCCCTCAATCAACAGTGGCTGTGTATACTGAGTTTCGTTGGTCTGAGGATCGTGTCTTTAGAGGTTAAAAAAAGAAAGAAAGAAAAGAAGGCACGGGTGTTTCTCAAGTTGCCATATTCGACTCAACCAACAAAACTAAAGTCTTCCGTTTTCAAGCTTCAGGAGGGAGGCTCCGTGGCAGTTGGGCTTTCTTCGAGCCCCGGGGCCGGGGCCGGGCTTATTGCTTCGGGGAAGGGCCCCGGGTAGGTCTGTGCTGTGCAGTGGACGCCTTTCCGCAGGCCAGTCTCTTCGCAGAACCCCCCCTGGCTGCCGAGAGCTGGGCAGGATCTAGTCCGGGCCTCCTTGTGGGCACGGTCCGAGTGGCCCACCATCTCGCTCACGGTGCTCAGAGGGAACTCTCTCCACCTCTGCCTCTGCAGCTCGTCCTCCTTGTATTTAATGGAGTACCAGGCCAGAAAAATGAAAATAAAGCCAACAAATTTGAGGCCGGCGGCCAAACCGAAATAGACGAAACGGAACGAGGTCACATTGTACTCCCAGCAAGAGCCTTGTACCCCACATTCCTGTTGCCAGAGCATGCAGGTGGTGTCAATGACTGCTCCAAAGTAAATTGGAGTAGGAATGTATGCTAGAGTTGTAGAGAAAAAGAAAAAGAACATTTAGCCTGTCTTGCAAGAGACCACTGATTTGTAAATCAGCAACGTGCTTCTCTGCTCTAAAACCAGTGGAGCGGGGCGGTTTTCTTGTGTCTCCCGACTGTTTCAAATACGTCACATCTTACCATAATATGTTTATTATAGAAATGTTCACTAAGTCACAAATACTTTAAATCTTCCGGTTTGCAACTCAGAGCGTTACTGATTTTTAAGACCGTAAAAATGTCTATTGCTAAAAGTTCGGTTACAGAATCCTCTTAAACTTAACAATCAGATTGTCATTAAAGAAATTTAATGTTCTATTTATTTTTGAGACAGAAGAGCAGGGAAAGGGCAGAGAGAGAAGGAGACACAGAATCTGAGGCGGGCTCCGGGCTCTGAGCTGTCAGAACAGAGCCCGACACGGGGCTCGAACCCACGAACCGTGAGATCATGACCTGAGCCGACGTCGGACGCCTAACTGACTGAGCCATCCAGGCATCTTTCAGATTCTGTCATTAAATACTCAAGAGGCCATACTAAAACCCTTTATTATCCACTAAAATTCAGTACACTTAGTTTTTATGGGTTGGGCTCTCATCCTCGGGTACAGGGAGAGTAAGAGGAAAACAGTGTCCCCAGAAGTCAAAAACCACATCAAATGGCAAACTGTATAAAGGCACTTGGGGTATAGAAATAATTAAGGCATAAAATTCATCTCTGAAGCTTGTGAAACATCTATCATGAGTACAGCTTCATTGTTTGGGCCAGGAGATAGACATTTCTTTACCACCATGAGAGAGAAAGTCTACCCAGGGACACTTCCTTCACCACACGGTCTCCAAATGTTCACCTTGTAATTATCTACTTTCCTTTAAATTCCTTACTCAGAGCCACCATATTCACACTGAATTTTGTATACGTCTCCATTTTATCAACTACGATGCAGCATTTAAACTGTTTGCAGAATTGTCATCCATAAGCTCCTCAATGGCAGAGGGCATGCCTTTTATTCCTTGTATCCCAAGGACTTATCAGGGCAGCCCATGGATCCTCAATATGAGTTTATAAAAGGAAGTGATAGGAAGGAACAAGGGAGAAAGGGAAGAAGAAAAGAGAGAAGAAGGAAGGGAAGATGGTGAGCTAATAGCCCAGGAGGCTGCACGTGATGTATCTTTAAATATGTTGTATTTATTTAAAATGAGATCTGATCGCTACAATTAAAATTTAACATTATTAAAATACCTAAAACTCTCTTTTTGCTTTGAAATCGGGGGAAATGGAAATTGGTTGTTGGCCCAACTATAGTTTTTCATAATTAGCAGAACTTAAGTGATGGTTAAATTATAAATTCAGTTCCAAATGCCTTCCACTTGCTACTGACACTGTGACATCCCTCTGGCGGAGCAAAAAGGAGGAACTTTTTTTTTTCTTTTCCTATTTAACTGACTCTTTGCTCAACAAATTTCCTTCTTTGAAAACAACTTTATAGTTGCCCACGAGAAGTATAAGGCAAACTTCTTAACTACATCAAAGGATGTCAGAATTTCCTTTAACCAGTTGGTTTTGAAAAACGGGACCTTCAAAGTTTTATTGGTACCAAAATGCAAGCTACCCATTCAATGCAACTAGAGGCCTTTGAGGGTCACTGGAAAGTCCTTACCCTCAGACGTGGCTATCAACCACAACATAATGACAAATCGAGAGTTCCGGAGAAGATTAATGTTTCAAAGGGTCAGGGGATACCATTTTATCCTTCAAGATGGAAATTAAACATTTAAATTTAAAAAAAACTTTTTTTTCTTTTCTTTTTTTTTTTTTTGGTCCTGTGAACAATGATACTGATTACTGGGGGAAGTAACAGCTGAAGAAAATGACAGGCTGCCACTTACAAAAGAAAAAAATATGCTTGATAATGAGGAAGTCAATTAAAAATACATTTCTTTTGATCCAGGGAGTGGGCTATTTCACACAGTATTTCCCATGCATCGTCCCAAAACACCACAGAGTGATATGGTGTTTGTCAAAATCAGGACGATATTCTTCGTGCGCCAGTGGACTCTGTGACATATGGACAGCGCTAACAAGCTTCTCTTCAATTTAGGAATCTCTCTTTGTTCTTTTCAGAATTTTTCATTTCTTTTCCTCAGAAAACTTGACAGGTATACTTTTTGCCCAGTCTAATAAAATTATTGTAAAAAAGTAAGGAATTAAAATGTTCACGAATAATATGAGTGCCATCACTTTCCTGTTAAAAAGGCATAAAGGGACAAGAATGCCAAGACCATGAGTCCATTGCAACTGCTTGGTTCAATATTTCTTACTGTTCAAAATTTTCTGGGGAATTTAGTCCGAGTTTATTATGCTCATTGTGAAAAAGAAACTGTTCTAAAGTCAGTTTTGTTCTGTTTCATCAAACGACAGAACTGAGTAGCTTCTAGTTCAAATCAGAGAGTAAAGACGACGTGCCCTGTAAAGTCCTAGCTACCACTAATGGTAACAAATGATTGACTTGCGATTTTTAAAGGACAGTGAGGATTTGCCATCTGTAAAGAGGAACTAAGAAGCACGTGCGGAAATTCAGGAACATACCAAGTGTTCGCAATAGAACAAACTGCATCCCCAGCGCGAAAGGTCTCTCCTCATCTTCTACCGACCTACGGTGAAGGGAAAGAAAGAAATGTTTTAAAACACTGGCCTCAAGAAAACGAACATCACATCAAGCCCGCTTAGAGCAGAGCTGGGGACCAAAGAGCTGCTGTGCCAAAACATTAATTTACTAGGATTTTTTTTTTTTTTTTGAGACAAAGAGTGAGTGCGAGCAGGCTGGGGAGAGAGGCAGAGGGAAAGGGAGAAAGAGAATCCTAAGCAGGCTCCACGCTCAGCATGGGGCCCAACCCAGAGCTCAATCCCACAACCCTGGGATCACGACCTGAGCCAAAATCAAGAGTCGGACGCTTAACCGATGTAGCCACCCAGGCACTCCTATTTACTAGGATTTATTAACAACAGCCAAACAAGACTGCTGATACAGCTAAATCTGTGAATAAGTTCTCCACAGTGAAGACCCCGAAGAAACTCTGATGACCTCTGTTTCTGTGTAAATACTGGTAGAGGGCCAAAGGGTCATGGTTAAGGTACAGAAGTAGCTCTGAGCTTCCAAAATCAGTTCTGTGAAAAAACATATATAGTGTTTTATCCTACCTACTGCATTCCTTTTTTCTATTTGCTTACACTTTCCAGAGGGTAGGTGTGTAGACTGAAAGTTACTCCCATATTTTCTCAAGGAAAAGTATAGAGGAAAAAAGTTAAAGAAAGAAATAGAGTAAAAAAAAAAAAAAAAAGATTAAAAAAGCAAATTAAATGTTAGAAAAAGAATGAATCCCTCCCACCACATTATTTTTTTTTCTTCCTTTCCTGAAATGTATGCTCGAGTAATTCCCACATGGCAGGAAGATTGGAATCTATTGATTTCTAATTAGAAAAGATTAAAGGGCTCCTTTTCTGATGTGTTGGGTTAAAAGCCAGCTGGTGATCTGCCTCGTTCGAGCAATATAACACGGGCAGCCCATTTCTGGGTTATTTAACATCTCTTGCAGGACTAAAGTCCAAAGAATCAGATTATTAATGATTCATTTTCTTTTAAATGCTGAAGCACCTCATCCTTTCTGTCCCATACGCATCGACTTCTAGGTATAGCATGTCAAATTCCCAAGGACCAGTACACTTGCCATCTTTTCCCCATCTTCCTTGTCGTTCCCTAGCCACTTCCCCAAAGCGGCACGCACTGCTGTTACCCCATATGTATCTGCTGATGGAGGCAGTGAGTGAATAAACCAATGGGCCTTCCCACTGGGTGCCGTTATCTTACAGTTGAGGAATGAATTGGCTGGGAAATGTCTAACTCAGCATCCCATAGAAGAGAAACCAAAATATGCAGAATAAGCAGCAAACAGCCCAAGGGAATGATGTCCCAGCAGGTGTGGCCACCAGGTGCTCAGCAGTGTGGGGTACTGAGGAGCCAGGGAGGAGGTGAAGGAAAAATGAGACAGGATTCCCTCTCCTCCTCACTCCTTCACTGCACTGCCTCCCCCACCCTGTCCCCCTAAACCTGCTGGGCTGTGTTCCTTCCCCATACCGTCCCCGTCCTTCTCTGCCTGCTGCAGCCTTTACTGCAAATGCCAACACCCTGATCTGAATGTGTCTGAGTCAACATTTTGAATAGGACTTCCATTAAAGTAATGTCCGTGTTCCCTTACAAACAAAAAAAGCACAAACAGTATATATATTAAAGCGCAGCATGAACAACTGAGAAGAGACATCTCCCAGTCTGTCCTCAACTCCCAAACTGTATATGCTAGTAAAACTCATGAAATCAGCATTTCGAACTGCAGGCCCAGCATGAACTGTCACTGACCGTGGAGGTACTAACTATCTACAAGGTTGGAGATAATATTCTTTGCCGTAGGCGAGATTTAGCAACTTCACCAAATGACTTCCTGCCCCCGCTGGAGTCAGGCTTCTTGTGGCTAACATGGTGACAGCTTTCAGCTCCTGAAACTTGAACCTTATCGGGCACAGACTGTAGGAAAAGACACTCACAAGAAGTTTCACCAAACTATAGGAATAAAGAACGTTCTGGGGTACGAAATGTTGCAACCTTCCTCTCCCTTCCTGACCTGGGTAAACACTTCTCTTAAGTTCAACAAGCAAACGTCTGAATGCTTTCCTGCACAATCTACCTTTGCTTTCCACTCCGCTTTACCACACCAGTCCAGTCTGGAACGTGTATTCTGGCAAATTCTGAGCGTACAACCCACCTGGGAGCCAAGTGCGGTTCTCACCTGAGTGTTACTATGATGGCTGATGGCTGGGCACATGCTGTGATGAAGGTGACTATGAAAAGGAAAATTAAGAACGGGATAAGGGTATTGCAGGCCCGTTTACACTTCCCGGACACAGCATAGCCGTTCTCGTTGAGATAGGTTTTGACAATAACGACGCGAAGCTGACTGCGCTGGCCCACTGTGGGCGGGGTGATCACCT
Organism: Panthera uncia; assembly: GCF_023721935.1. NCBI lineage: Eukaryota > Metazoa > Chordata > Mammalia > Carnivora > Felidae > Panthera > Panthera uncia. Next base: position 62,697,418 of record NC_064812.1, on the reverse strand, counting down.
GCCGGCTTTGGACACACGTGCATTCTGTGTAATTCCTTATCTGAGGGATAACAAAGATCGACTGTAAGCCAACAAAAGCATAGGAAAATCAAGACAAGGTTAAAAGCTCTAAAATAACTCTCGTATTTAAATATGCATCATATTTAATTGAAAATACATCCTCATTGGGGCGCCTGGGTGGCTCAGTCGGTTGAGCATCTGACTTCGGCTCAGGTCATGATCTCATGGTTCATGGGTTCGAGCCCCGCATCGGGGTCTGTGCTGACAGCTCAGAGCCTGGAGCCAGCTTCGGATTCTGTGTCTCCCTCTCTCTCTGCCCCTCCCCTGTTCGTGCTCTGTCTCTCAAAAATAAGTAAACATTAAAAAAAGTAAAAAAAAAAAAAAAAAAATTGGAAGAAGAAGAAGAAGAAGAAAGAAAATACATCCTCATTGCTAACAGTAAATATCCAAAGCGTGCATCTAACAATGTCTGCTGGTCAAACTGTTTTAACCTAAACCTTTATTAGGAGCTTTCGACACTCAGTTCTATAGCATTCACATTCCATAGGCTCATTTTTGGTCACAATTATATGCTACTTCAACTGCTGTTTAATTCGTGGACTCCCTGATTGGAGAAGCCCCCCGAACACAGGAACCAAGCCTTATGTTTATTTATGCCCACCAGAGCACCTAGCATAAGCCAGAACACGGCGTAGGACCCAAAGTAAATACTTGTTACATAAAGGCAGAGATTTCATGATGTGATAGTGATGACCTCAGGGCCAGTACCAGTGAACATACTGCCGGCTGTTTCATTTGAAACCAGCTAATTCAAGGAACTAAAAAGCCATTTTAAGTAGGGGCACCTGAGTGGCTCAGTCGGTTAAGCATCCGACTTCGGCTCAGGTCATGATCTCACAGTTCGTGAGTTCAAGTCCCGCACCCTGCATCGGGCTCTGTGCTGACAGCTCAGAGCCTGGAGCCTGCTTCAGATTCTGTGTCTCCCTCTCTCCCTACCCCTCCCCTGCTCACATTCTGCCTGTCTTTCTCAAAAACAAATAAACGTTGAAAAAAATTCTTTTAAACCCATTTCAAATAAAAACAGCCAATTAATCTTTCTGCCTATTATGTTGTTTTCACCGTGCAACATAAGCTGAACTCACTGCCATTGTCACCTCTCAGCCACTTAGAGAAGCAGTAGCAACAAATATGAGGACGGGGCACCGTTTGGCCCTCTGTGCTCTGGGGACTGCTGGCCTCTTTTTAGGAATGAGGACTGTGCATTAGAGGACTCACTCGCTCACTCCCAGGACTTAGCCACAGAGAACACTTCTCATTGTCTCTTTCAACTTGGTTACACACTGGAGCTCACCAATTATATACTGGGGAGCCAGCCACAGGATTTCTCAATTTATCACTATAGCTTAAAACTCCGAAATCGAATCTGATGATCCCAAAACATACAGTCAATAGTATAATCCCTTAACACCTACACAGTACAGGCAAATGCACCTTAACCTTTTTGATTAAAGCAGCCTCTTACAATCCGTTCTTAAGCAAAGAATGAAACCAGGCTCAGTAAGGAACTGAGTAGAATATGAAAACCTCCCACAGTATTACAGCCTATTTATAATTCACGGGGAAGGGAATTCTCAAAATAGCCTATTCTTGAACTGACAGAAATATCTTTACTCTGAATGTTAAAAAAAAAAAAAAAAGTTTGAACTGATAGTCTATGAAAAATCCATCACGCGTCTTCACAGACTCTGATCAGGGAAGGTGCTCTCCTATCCTCTTCTATGGGCACCAAATGTGGTCATCTTGACCTTCAAATGCATCACAAGGGCCCTGGCTGAGTAATAAATGGGAAGCCCAGCATTCATCCTTATCCTGTTTCACTGAGTTGGCACAGAATGTAAAGTGGGAGAGGGCTGATATGAAACCAAGTCACTACACCCACATGTTCCAATCGTCCTTGGGAAAAAAAATGATAGCATTGCATAATTGTCATTCCTCTGGGTTTTCGTCAGGAAGTATTTTGGAGGTTATTTGAAGTTTCTTGAAAAGAGGGACTAAAGCCACGTGTTAGCATATGAGTCCTAACACGTCCCTGTCACAGGATGTTGGATTAACAGTACAGGAACTTGGGAAATATACTCACCCCAGTGCTAAGATTACCGCTGTTAACACAGCCAGCCAGACAAGGGTTAAAGTATGTAATTCCATCTGATCCACAGACTGGCTCATACTCGTGTATTTTACAACCACAATTAACATTGCAGCTTCCTGTCAGGTTCCTATGAGGCATGGTGAGAGAAGGTCTAGAGAGAAAAAAGCAGGTCATGAGCAACATTTACTAAAATGTTTAAAGAAAAAGTTCTCAACGTTAAGTAATTTGTCCATTTTAGAGAAGCTAGTTCCCATAAATCAAAGCTATAATACCGGAAATAGCCACCCTCGATAATTATTATGACTTTTAAACAAAGCATGAAGAAAAATGTTTCAGTCTTCTGGGGCTGTAAATTCATTATTTTTGTATCAAATTATCTATCTTGCCTCAATTCTGCCTTCCATCTTGGATCTTGGTGCTACAGATCTGGGCTCAGCAGTTCTAACCCTTGTTTAACTACTCACTTACTGTAGACACTAAGCTCTACGTTTTAACAAATCCAGAGCTCAATTTCTTTAACTCTGTGCCAGATCAACAACATCACTAGGAGGGCGCAAACATAAAATGCATCCATCGGGGTTGTCGACGCAGATTGCTTTGACCAAAAACTTTAATTGTTCTGGAATAAATTACCTAAGAAAGACATGGGACTCTAGAAAATGAATCGGAAGTGATTTCCAAAGAAGATCAGGAATCCTATCACTAGCTTGATTCACACAGCCAGAGAAGAACAATTCAGTCCTTCCTTCAGGATGCCCAGATGTGGATTCACGGTCAACGTGGTGGGTTTTGTTTTCTCGTAGACTATGATGTCTGATTCAAAGAAACGATACAATACGAAAAGCTCTGATACAATCAATTCAGGCAACAAATATAAAAAGGAAAAAAAAAAGGCAAGTCAGGATATAGGGTTGGGGAGAGAAGTAGAAAGAAATGCTTTGGAAGAGCAGAGGCAGGTACCCAGGAGGGGCTCATGGAAGAATGAAAGGGGCTCTGTAGTGCTTATACTCAACAACCTCTTTCCTTGGCTTCTCTGAGACCAATTTTTTAAATATTTATTTATTTATTTATTTATTTATTTATTTATTTATTTATTTTGAAGGGGGAGGGGCAGAGAGAGAGGGAGAGAGAGAGTCGGATGCTTAACCGACTAAGCCACCCCGGTGCCCCGTGACCACCATTTTCTGTTACTGATGAAATACTGTTCCTAAAGCCACATGAGTTAGAAATAGCAGATCCAGGGGCGCCTGGGTGGCTCAGTTGGTTAAGCGTCCGACTTCGACTCAGGTCATGATCTCACAGTTTGTGAGTTCGAGCCCCGCCTCGGGGTCTGTGCTGACAGCTCAGAGCCTGGAGCCTGCTTTGGATTATCTCCCTCTCTCTCTGCCCCTCCCCCGCTTGTACTCTGTCTCTCTCTGTCTCTCTCTCCCTCAGAAATAAAATAAACATTAAAAAAATTAAAAAAAAAAAGAAATAGCAGATCTATATCATTCATCCATCCATCTATTCATCATCCATCCATTCAACAAATATTTTGGAATGTCTGCTTAATGCTAGAACTTACCTTTAATGCCTATGTTGACTACCTACCCCTCCAGTAGCATAGCCCACGCCAACTATATGTGTTAATCTATAGACATAAGGCATTATTTGTTCAAAGGGCTCTTTCCTGTGTCCTCTTTCACACTTTGATAACTGAGTCCTCAAATTTTAAAGGAAGGAACAAATTCATGGCAGTATTTAAACCTTATCAAGAAACTCTTCGAAAGAGGCAAATGTAAAATAAACTCTGTTCTTCATTTACGTCATTCCACAGAAGAAATTTGGTCACAAGACTCTGACAATTATGTCCACAAACTCGCGGATTCCTATCATTTTGTTGTATATTTCAGGAAATGCAGTCCTAGGCCAGTAATGCTCCTGAGGGGCAATTTTGTTTTCTAGGCAACAGTTTTGTTTGTCATAACTACAGGAGTGCCACTGGTATCTAGTGGCCAGAGGCCAGGGAAGCTTCTAAACATCCTACAATACACAGAACAACACCCCCTCCACACACACACACACACACACACACAGTAACAAATTAACCTGCCCAAGTCTTAGTAGTCCTGAGGGTGACGGTGAGAAAGCCCATTCTAGACCTCTTACTACATTCCACAGACAATGACATAGATGTCCAGTGAGGTCAAATGATTCACTATAACGCTAATTAGTGCCATTTAACTGGTACATCTGAAAACCGCTCTGTACCTTGCCACTGTCTTCACTAGTTCCTCAAGAGTGACATTTCAAGCCATGACCCGATAAAAGGGTTTTTATATGTTTGCATGCTTAAGTCACTAAAAACAACAGGCTTCAAATCCATACAATATAATTGCTACTATTGTTATTTAGAAGTTACAAAGAATTTCTTATGAAGATCACGATCCATATTCATTTATGACCACCACAGATCCCAAACACCTCTCTTTTATGGGTATGTCCACTCAAGAGAAAGGAAGCTAGGGGTGCCCGGGTGGCTCAGTCAGTTAAGCATCCAACTGTTGATTTCGGCTCAGGTCACGATCTCACGGTTTGCGAGCTCCAGTCCTGCATCAGGCTCCGTGCTGGGTGTGGAACCTGCTTAAGATTCTCTCTCTCCCTCTCCCTCTGTACCCTCCTCTCACCCAAAAACTAAAAGAGAGAAAAATGAATCTAGAGAGAATATAAACAGATGCTTAAAACCCCCTGATGACAGGAAGCACAAGCTTTCCTGAGTTCCAGAAACAGAGGCACATTCCTAGGTCACCACTGGGTATGTTTGCTTTTCTCATGAGAACACGGTGTCTGAAACAAAGAAATGATACAATAAAGCTCTCAGAAAATCAAGACAGGCAACAAAAATAAATAGCAGTGAAAAGAAGTGGGTATTCACAAAAAAGTCATTGGGGAAAAGGCGACAGTGGCACAAAAAAGGGAAAGATACCAACATGGTTAATGCTTTACACTGCGCTCATTTTAAAAATAAAATAAAATAAATTTTAGGAATAATAATGTCTTGCTTGACTCTCACTCACTTTTCAGAAAACAGGCTGGATTGTAATAATGGCATAAGCGTGTAAGCCTGAATAGTACTAAGCACCACCCACCGGCCTGCAGTGAGCCCATCGTGGGAGTACTAAACATACAGGATAGAGTGTACCATGTCCACGTTGTGCGAAGGGACTGTGCGTCCCCTTCCAATGAACTAAAGCATTTCTGACAAGTTAGCTTTGCAGATCAGGCTCATGCTAGCTCTGAATCAATGTAAGTGTTAATTCCAAGTGAAGAAAAAGGCCTCACTAACAAACGGACTAACAAATAACCGTTTGGTCCAAGTTGCAAGCCTGAGAGTCACACATGATATCTTATTATAAAAATGGCAGAGGGGCGCCTGGGTGGCTCAGTTGGTTAAGCATCCGACTTCAGCTCAGGTCACGATCTCACGGTCCGTGAGTTCGAGCCCCGCGTCGGGCTCTGGGCTGATGGCTCAGAGCCTGGAGCCTGCTTCCAATTCTGTGTCTCCCTCTCTCTCTGACCCTCCCCCGTTCGTGCTCTGTCTCTGTCTCAAAAGTAAAATAAACGTTAAAAAAAAATTTTTTTTTAAATGAAATAAAATAAAAAAATAAAAATGGCAGAATTCTAGAACTAGAGAGATGGGATCAGTCTCTGAGATTATCTAGTACAGTTTGCGGATCTTAAAAAATAAGAAACCATAAAAAGTGCAATGATGTGTCCCATAATCACTGAGGCTTCGAGAAAACCAGCCACAGGGAGACTAAATGAACAAAAAAGGAAAAAAAGAACAAGCTTGCTGCCTAATGTTTTTTAAGTCAATTGCTTAAGGATCAACATTTATTTAAAGTAATATACAATAATAAAACAGATTATGGTTTAACATAGGTAATTATGTCCACCATGGGGCCATCACAGCTGGGTAAGTAAGAAGACAGTTGTTCTCTAATGTCTCTCTCTGTCTCTGCCTCTGTCTCTGTCTCTCTCTCTCTCTCTCACAAACACACACACACACACACACCCCACAGAGTATGTCAAATTATGCCACCCAAGACCTAAGAATACTTGGACTTCCCCATCTGACATATTTCTACAGGTCCCCATAAATCAAAGAGGAGCTCCCCAACCATCCTTCTGCCTCCTCTTAAGTGGCTCTCTATTAAGAAATACGAAAAGAGGGAATCCATGCTTCTTATGCCCAAGTCACATGGATTAAAAGAATATGATTAACATAGCAGGTACCTTTTTAGGAAAAAATACCAATCACCTAGAAAAAAGTGATATCTCTCTCAAGTCACTATATATTCAAGTCTAACTGAATTCAAGAAGACTTCAATTAGAATGTGTTCGTTTTTTTTTTATTCCCTTAAATTCTTGGCTTCATATTAAAATGCTTCCCTGGCTGTATAGAGCTATGCAACTTCAGGTTTATAGTGATTATTATTATAATCATAATCATCGTTATCATTTAAAACTAAATGAGTAAAGAGCCCAATTTTTACTCCAGGAATTGTGCACTGAAATCTCTATATAAACTACCTCATTTATTCCTCACAAGAATTAAAGTTGTTATGACTGTGCCTTCATCTTTTAGATGAGGAAATTGAGAGGATAGATACTGTCAAAGTTCACAAGAATCAAAGATGGGTTTAAACCCAGTTATCTCTGTGTCTGTGGCCTACACTCTGAAACCCCTATACTCGGCGGGCAGCTTTGCGTAACTGTCCATATTTTCACTTTCTCTAGCATGAGTCTTCCGGACACCTCATCCCATTTCCTTCCTCTTCATCTCATGCAGCTTTTCTGGCACTCACCTTTCACCGTGACTGAGCATTAGAGTCAGAAGGAGCAGGTTCAATTCCATACCTACAGCTCACAAGTGCTGTGAACCAATCTAAAGAGATTTCACACTTGTGAAACAGAGATCATAATGTCTCTATCACATGGCTGTTGAGAGGATTAGGTGAGTAAATGCACAGCCAGTGTCCAGCATTGTTCCTCGAACATAATAGGCACTAAGATACTGGTGTGCGGTCTTTACACATGAAAGAAGTATAAATGAATTAAAGTAATACAATCACAAGCACAATAGGCCTTCAATGACGTTTTTCTTTTCAAAAAGGAGTAAGTCGGGGCGGCTGGGTGGCTCAGTCGGTTAAGCATCTGACTTGGGCTCAGGTCATGATCTCGAGGTTTGTGAGTTCAAGCCCTGCATTGGGCTCTGTGCTGACAGCTCAGAGCCTGGACCCTGTTTCAGATTCTGTGTCCCCTATCTCTCTGACCCTCCCCCGTTCATGCCCTGTCTCTCTCTGTCTCAAAAATAAGTAAACGTTTTAAAAAAATAAAAATAAATAAATAAATAAAGGAGTAAGTCATTTTCGAAGTTACTCCTACAGATAATTCGGGAAAAAGAACTAAACTGGGATCTAGTTTCAGGCCTACCATTTTGTAGCCATATGACCTGGGGCCAAATCTAAGTCTATGGCTATTAATGCCCTTCCTGCCTGTATGAGGAGAGCAAGTGTAACCAAGGAATCATACATTACATAATACAGGTAATAGAACAGGTTTATTAGAGGACTACATTCATGAAAGTTATAATTACTATTTCCAATCATTATTTTTAAAGTTTCCTTGAGCTTTGTAGTCAACAAATAAATTCATACCAGTTTTAACCTGAAATTTATATATAATGACCTACAACTTACACAAACCATCTCTTTGGTTTGAGCCCCAATGGGGGGCTCAATGTGGGGCTCAAACTCACAACCTCAACATCAAGAGTCACATGATCCACCAACTGAGCCAGCCAGGTACTAAACCATCTTTTTAAATCCAGAATTACTTTAAAAAAAAAAAAAAAAAAAAAAGAAAAAAAGAAAAAAGGGGCGCCTGGGTGGCTCAGTCGGTTGAGCGTCCGGCTTCGGCTCAGGTCATGTTCTCACGGTCTGTGAGTTCGAGCCCCATGTCGGGCTCTGTGCTGACAGCTCGAAGCCTGGAGCCTGCTTCGGATTCTGTATCTCCGACTCTCTGCCCCTCCCCCACTCACGCTCTGTCTCTCTCTCTCAAAAATAAATAAACATTAAAAAAATTAAAAAAAAAAATCCAGAATTACTTTTTAAAATGTATTATTGAAGTGTAGTTGACATACAATGTTATACTAGTTTCAGGTGTACAATATAGTGACTTCACAACTTTATACATTATTCAGTGCTCACCGTGGTTAAGTGTAGTCTCACCATCCGTCACCTTACAATGGTTATAACACTATTATTGACTATATTCCCTGTGCCGTACTTTTCATCTCCATGACTTACTTAATTTATAGCTGGAAGTTTGTACCTCTTAATCTCCTTCGTCTATTACATAGTTTTTGAAACACCTTTATTTATTATTAAAGTAATACATACTCTTTGTACAAAATTTGGACAATACAAAAAGACTGAAAAATTAAATTAAACTCACACGTGATTCTACCACCCAGAAATATCCACCATATTATGCTTTTAGTCTATCACTTTCTGGTCTTTTTTTCAATATGCATATACAATAACATTGATAACATATTGTTACCAAGATTTTGTATGGTTCTATTTTTTCCGCTAGCATTAAATGATGAACATTTCTTATTGACTATGTTAATATGACATTATAAAATGGTAAATTTGGTCCTGGGTTTATTAATATTCATAGGTATTTTTGAAATAAAAAGGCTTATTATATTTAAATAGGTATTCCATAGTTTTATAGATTTCATGTTATTTGTTTAGATCTCTGTTACAAAGTTGAAAACTCATTGGAAGGAAAATTTGCTTATATTTCGTATCTCCTTGGTACTCTCAAAGTGAAGTAAAGCAAATTTTGTTTGTATCTCCCAAACAGAGCCAAGAATAGATCAAATCATATACATATAGCTAGACATGAATTGTAAGCCTATGAATTAAAGTAGCTAGGATAATCCAGAGACACACATCACATACCTAAGATCTTTTAAGTAAATTATTTGTCCTCTACTTTTCAGGAATTTCTCTGAAAATTATTAATGTCTATAACAAATAAAAGATCTTGAATGTCACCAAAAGATTTAAACAATGGGAGAAAACTTCAGTAGGTTAAGCTGAAGACACAGATGAGGAGATGAATGGTTTCATTACAGAATTTAGAAGTGATGTGGCCAGAAATGATAGTCACACAGAGGGCTGGTAATAGAGTATCAAATACACCCTGCGGCAGGGAAGAAGTGGTGACAAAGAGAATGACATGAATTGGGGAAAGTTTCAGAGAAGGTAGGAATTAGCAGGCTGTATTCAATTTCCATAGTTTCAGTACTTTGGGTCAATAAAACTGTACTGAGAGAGGCCACTTCAGGGAAAATTCCCAACCTCTGAGATTTTGGACTTGGTTGAACCTGGTGGACCACTCCATCCAAGTCACTGCCGAACACAGAAAACTGAGAAAATGATTCCCCCTCACAGCTCAAGAAATCACCCCTGGAAACATTCTGGTGCAGTAAGTCAAGTCACAAAACCAGAGGATGATATAATAGATCTTAGTGTTGAGTTCAAAGAAATGACAGTTGATAAATGAAAGATAATAAAGCTAGCATTATGAAATGATTTATCAAGACCCAGTACTATTGAACAATTCTGTACATGGGAATCAGATCTAACCCCTTTTTAAAAATTACTTTTCAAGAAGAAGTGGCAAAGAGGAAAGAACTCACATTATGCAGTGTGTTTATATAAAGTGTTATTTAAGCCACTGTGTTCACAGTAAATCCTGACTCTTATGGCAACGAGATGATTACGGCATACCTGTGTGAAACACAGACACAGAGGGGAAGCAAAACACATTTCCTAATTAAAACTGCAGGGACATAGTGGGTGCTGGGAATGTAATTACTTGGGTTGGAAATGGGCCAGGATATTCAACTGGAGCACTAGCATCTTTCATAATGAAAAATCATCCAATTCTCAAGTCTGAATTTTTTCTTATTTTAGTATATTGTGGCTGGAACACTTAACATGAGATCTACTCTCTTGCCAAACATTAAGTGTATTACACAGTATAGTTGACTATAGGTACAATGATGTACAGCAGATCTCTAGAGCCCGACTGACTGACACTTGATGCCCACTGATTGGCAACTCCCCATCTCCCACTTCCTCAAGCCATCATTCCACCTCTGATTCCATGGATTTAATATTTTAGCTATCTCATATAAATGGAATCAGTCAGTATTTGTCATTCTGTAACTGGCTTATTTCACTTAGCGTGATGTCTTCGGGGCTCATCCATTGTGTCACATACTGCAAAATTTCTTTCTTTTTTAAGGCTGAGTAGTCTTCCATTGTATGTATATGCCACATTTTCTTTATCCATCCATCTGTTGATGGACACTTAGGTTGTTTCCACACCTTGGCTATGAAATCTGAATTTTCTAGGGGAACCACCAGTAACATGTCAGGTTCATTCTGCAAAAAGACTGTGACTCCATTTTGGCTCAACAGGAAAAGTTCATCTTTCTAAAACATCTCAACCCCATATCAGGCATTGAGGTACCTCTTGAGCATTTGATACAAATTCAAAGATGGATCAGTTATCAGGTCCTTTAATATAAGAAGATTCATCCTGCTGGTGAACCTGGGGCTTCGTTTACAGGCTTTAATAGGAGGTAGCTCATAGGTTGTGCTTGCTTCTTTGTGCTTTTTTCTTCTTTTGGAACTTTTTATTTTATTTATTTTTTTAATTTTTTTTAACATTTATTTTTTTGTTTTGAGAGACAGAGAGAGACAGAGCATGGGCAGAGGAGGGGCAGAGAAAGGGAGGGGGAGACACAGAATCTGAAGCAGGCTCCAGGCTCCGAGCTGTCAGCACAGAGTCTGATGTGGGGCTCGAACTCACGAACTGGGAGATCATGACCTAAGCCGAGGTCGGATGCTCAACCAACTGAGCCACGCAGGCGCCCCTTCTTTCAGAACATTTTAATAATTAAAAGCATTGCATTCAGAATCAGAGAAACCTGGGTTCAAATTCTAGTTCTATCATTTTCTGTGTGACTGAGCAAGTTATTCAATCTTTCTGAGCTTCTTTCTTGAATTTCAAATGAGAAAAAATGCCATTAAATAGTTATTTATCAATTGCTTAGCATGTATGGGTTTTATCCTATTTCATTTTTCTATAATTCTAAGAGATTGGTACGGTTATTGATGCAGCTTAATGATGAGGAAACTGACGCACAGAGAGATTAAGGAATTTGCAAAGTATTTTATTCAATTCTCAGGGCAATTCAGCAACATAGTATCTATCAGCATCTTCACTTTAAAGGTGTGGAAACCAAACACAGAAAGGTTGAAGAATCTCCCCATCCTTACATGGCTAGTATGTGGCAAGCCTGGGGTGAAAATCTAGGCGGGTTGACTTGAGAGCCTCTGAGCTACAGCACTGTGTAGACACAGCATTATGCCTGTAACCCAGCTGTATGAAAAAAATGAAGAAACAATGCACCACTGACAGATACAGATACAATCTCTCCAGCTCTCTTCCTAAGGAGGTGGTGAGTACGCTTCAGTGTTTCCCTACATGAAATAAAGCAGCAACTGGCCATGGTGCTCGGAAAGAACAAACTCTGAAATAGATTGGGTTTCATTTGGTTCTGCTCCTTGTTAACTGAGGACTTTGGGCAAATCACTTCATCTGTAAGCCCAGTTTCTTTAATTAAAACATGCAGGTAATAGTACACACAGTAGAGTGGTGTTGCAAGCATTATATATAAAAGATATACACGAGCAAGTGCCGATCACCAGACCCGAATCAAACAGACACCGAACAAAGACTCCTCTCTTCACTGCCACTCCCTTCATCTCTCTATTGGATTTAAAGGAGGAAAAAAAAAAGTCCCACATGCAAGCCTCAAAATCACGCAGAACAGCTTTTAGTTAACAGGCCAAGCCAGACCGATAAGCAGGTTGTACACTGCACAAGAGCACCCAGCCAAAGGAGCAAGGAGAGGCTGAAATGTAGTCCACACCCTGCTTGGAGAAAGGACTCTCTTACTCTTTACACAAACATAACTGCTGTTCTTAAAGTGCCCAGCCTAGGGGTGCCCGGGTGGCTCAGTCGGTTAGGCGTCCAACTTCGGCTCAGGTCATGATCTTGCAGTCTGTGAGTTCAAGCCCCACATCGGGCTCTGAGCTGTCATGAGCCCAGCATTGGTTTCTGTGCTGATAGCTCAGAACCTGAAGCCTGCTTTGAATTCTGTGTCTCCCTCTCTCTCTCTCTCTGCTCCTCCCCTGCCTGCTAATGCTCGTGCGCTCTCTCTCTCTCTCTCTCTCTCTCTCTGTCTCTCTCTCTCTGAAAAAAAAAAAAAAAGTGCCAAGCCTTTGCAGCTGCGCCCCCCCCCCCAAAAGTGTTTATATTAATTCAATTTTAGACTACCTTCCTAGAAGTATTTGGGAAGCCAAACGAATTCTCCAAAGAAACTGGGTTTTTATGTTGCTAATTTATGAACTTGGATGAAGTCAGGCTGCAACTACTGGAATGAATGGAAACCTGAAGTAGCCTCCAGCATGCCTTACCGAGTTTTTCTCTGTATCATTCGATACAATCGAATGAGAAGAAGTGTACCATAAATCATGGAATTGGGTAATTAAGATGCTTATTTTCATCAAGTTCTTAAAAGTTCAACATCACTAGATGAATAACATCCCTACACAGACATAGATGCCAGACATTCATTCATCTTGTAAAGAAGAAAAGGGAGTTGCTTTGTATGATCTAGAAGGGAAAGGAGAAGAGACAAGAAACTGACTTTTTCAACGTATACTGAGTGCTGGACTCTGTGGTAGGAAATATCAGAAAACTTCCCTAATACAGTCCTCACAATCAAAACTACAAACACAAAATATTGGAAAGCTTAAAACTGGAGATTGAGGACGGAGGAAAGAGACACTGGCTTCCCATTTTTTAACCCGTCTGCAGTATTTTGTTTTTTCAACCACATGTGTTTTATGTAATTACATTTGTAACCAGATGTGACTCACATTATCACCAATTTTACCATGAGGAAACCAAAACTCAATATTAGCTTTTTTTTTTCTTTCCCAAGGTCACACAGTTAGAAACTTGATGGCTCTGGTACTTTTCTTTGAAAATAACACCGTCTTTGACAAAGGAGTTTGAGGGGAGAGGGGAGAGAAGGCCAAGAAGTTCATTGTTGGGACCCCTGTTTTCTCACTAACACAGAATCTGGGATGTCCAACAAGAAAAACAAGACGAGAGTAAGACAAAATACTTGAAGAAAAGAATTTTAAAAAATGCAACCATGCTGGGGCACAGGAAAGGAAGCTGAGTAGGGCCAAGGAAATGGATTGCTCAGCAAAGATGAGGGCCTGCTAAGATTGGAACTCATAAATTTGTAATGGGGCCAATCAGCACAATTATGTAATTTTTGCCCATAGTGCTGGAGAGTCCAGAGTCCGTTGATTCAGGATTGGCAAGACTGATGTGGTGCTAAGCAAGGGCTTTAAATTCTTGAGGGGACTTGCAGTTTGAAAGCAAGTAAGACGGCAGGCGGTGGGGGGGGGGGGGGGGGGGTGTGCCTCCCCACCCCACCTCTGAGAATGCACTTAAAATTAAAGCGAGCAAAATTAAAAGGAATAATGCCAGCAAAGAGGAATGGAAAGACTAACACCAAACTTCATGAAAAGAGCAAAGTGGATACGCATAATACGCATATTATGAGCAGATGAGCAGATACCACCTTGGAGAAGAGCCAACCTGCCCCATGGACCCTCCATGAGGCTCCACAAGGTTGTGAGCTCGAAGTCATCAGATGCGGCAGAAGCCCCAGATGAGGAGGAAGCTGAGGTTTGAGGGAGAGAAAATTGTACCAGTGGATCCTTCCATTCTCATATTCACTCACCTCCACCCCCATGTCAGAGCCCAGACATTCTCCAGAACGTTCTCCTCTAAAAAAATTGGAAGAAATTCAAAAAGCTAAGCTTCTACTCTAGATTTTGACAACAGAGACTAACCCCCCCATGTTTGTATGGGGGTGAGGGTGGAGCACATAACCTGAAAGATGCTAGACTGAGTCTTGTCAGCCTGTAAAGCCCAGAATAAATGAACAGAAAAACTAACCCTTAAAATCAAATGGCAAAATGTGAGGCATAGAAACAAAATTAAAAAAAAAAAATCTAATTATATACACAGATCTGAGAAGATATTACTACGTAAAAAGTCATCAGGAATGAGGCGCCTGAGTGGCTCAGTCGGTTGAGCATCCAACTTTGGCTCAGGTCACGATCTCATAGTTCATGAGTTCGAGCTCCATGTCAGGCTCTGTGCTGACAGCTCAGAGCCTGGAGACTGCTTTGGATTCTATGTCTTCCTCTGTCTCTCCTCCCTGCCTCCCTCCGCACTCATGCCCTGTCTCTCTCTCTCTCTCTCTCAAAAGTAAATAAACATTAAAAATTAAAAAAAAAAAAAAAAGACATCAGGATGTTATGAAAAGGGAACACTCAGAATACAACAAAGAAAAAAGTTATTCTCAAAATAAAAAGACAATTTACATAAAGAATAGAAAACAAAGCATGGAAGAATCTCTCAGAGCGAAGGACATAGGAAATACAAGAGAACAAATAAAACATTTGTTTCATTTACAAAGGCAACCAGTCCATAAGTTCCAACAACAGATTAGCAGGAATCCTGGAGAGAGCATGGAAAATGGAGAGAGTGTGTAAAGCTATAGCAGAAGAAAACCTCCCTGGAGTTTAAGACATACGTGTGAGATTAAGACGGTTCAGAGAGTGCCTAATGTAATGAACGAACAAAGCCCTAGGCCAAAACATTCATTCATCTGTTCATTCCTTCATGCAACAAACGCTGTGCATTGCTTCAGATGGTGGGGATGTGGTTATGATATAGACAGCTGTAGTAACTGTTCTCAAGGAGCTCATAGTTTAGAAACAGAAGACAAGAGCAGAGCACGTACTTAAACAAGATAACTTCAGCTAGTGGTAAGTGCTACGAGGAAATTAAGGAGGAGTAATGCAATAAAGGGGAGAATGGGTTCCCTTAGGTTGGGCAGAGAGGGAGAGCCTCTCTGAGAAAGTGACATTGGAAGGGTCCAGCCAAGACAAAATTGGATGGTAAAGCATTCCTTATGAAATTTCAGAACACCTTGGATAAAAAATTTCCTAAAATCGTCCAAATAAAGTCGGCTACAGAGAAATGAGAGCTAGGCCTGGAGTTAAATTTCTTACCAGCAACATTAGATGCTAGATGACAAAGCAGTGGTTTCAAAGTTCTCCGAAAAGCAATTTATAACTTATCATTCCATACCCACTCAAACTATCTTTAAATGTGAGAGAAAGAATAAAGATGCTTTAATACATTTACAGGATCAAAAAGTTTTTCTTCCCACGGGCTCTTTCCTAGGGAGGTATCTGGGTATTTTTCTCTAGCAAAACAAGGAGTTAACAAATAAATAAACAAACACACAAACAACTAAAAAAGTGGATACAACTGAGATACATGAAAGGAAGGTTCCAGAATATAAATTACGCCTAGAGAGCAACTAGTCCAACTGAAATAAGATTACAGAAAAACAAGAATTCAATAAAACAAAGTGTGTTGAGAACTTAAAAAATAATATGAGCATGGAAAAGGCTAGTAGTCAGGGAAAGAAGAATAGGCCTTTAGAACTCAAGGACAGGGGACACCTGGTTGGCTCAGTCAGCTGAGTGTCCAACTCTTCATTTTGGTTCAGATCATGATCCCGTGGTTCACGAGATCGAGCCCCGTGTCAAGATCTGCTGACAGCAAGAAGCCTGCTTGGGATTCTCTCTCTGCCTCTCTCTCTTGCTCTCAAAATAAATAAACTTTAAAAAAAAAAAAAAAGAACTCAAGGACAGACAACACAAGTAAGCTGTGGTCTAAATGTACAATTTTAAGCAGATTTCCATCCCCACTCTAGTTAGTGGATGACTACTTTTTCCCTCATGCCTTTATTTTCTGGAGAAAATAAACCAAAGTCTACAGATGTAAGAACATCACATATAAAGAAGACCTTTGGTGAGATGTTAGAATGATGGCAGGGGAATTAGGTAAAAGTCTACAGAATGAACAGAAGGACCCAGGTCCCTTCCCACCACCATCCCACTCCCAGCCCTAGAACACCAGGAGCTAGGCTTACAACCCTGAATCTATCTCAACACAGCTCCAGCCGAGAAACAGGAGAACCCTTCTCCTGAGCAGCCAAAGCACTCCAGAGGTAAGACCTCAAGTTCTGACATGCATTACCCCAATGAAAATGCCAGCTCCCCATCTCCCATTACCTACGGTGAGATCCACCAAATGACAAGCTCTACTGTCAGACCAGAGCACTGACCTAGCTTTTTAAATGCATGTTCTTCAATACTAAGAGAAAGCTAAGGATCACCAGAAATGTAAGGGAAGCTTCCAACATAATCAGGACAGCAAAATAAATAGAAAGCAGGACTCAGAGGACATAGACAATTCAGGAAGGAAAACAAACTCTAAATAATGTTGGAGAAGTAAGAGAAGGGATTCCACCTATGAAGCCAGAGGACTAGAAGCAAAAAAACAATCAAAAATTTGGATGTTAAAAATACAGGGGCACCTGGGTGGCTCAATTGGTTCAGCTTAGGTGATAATCCTGCAGTTCGTGAGTTCGTGAGTTCAAGCCTCACATTGGGCTCTGCTGACAGTGCGGAGCCTGCTTGGGATTTTCTCTCTCTCTCTGCCCCTCTTGTGCACTCTCTCTCTCTCTCAAAAATAAATAAATAACTTTTGAAAAAATACAATATTCAAAATAAAGATTTAGCAGAAGACTGAAAAAAATAGAGCTGAAGAAATCTTTCCAAAAGTAGCACAAAAAAAGTGTTTTATACAATATAGGTGAAAAAGAATACTAGAGAATCAATGAAGGAGAGAGAAGAGAAAAAATGATGAGGAAAAAATATCAAAATTTAAGTAAAAAATAAAAACAAAACTGAAGGACAGTTTCCAGACATTAAAAGCTCACGTAAGTGCTCGGAGCAGGGGGTGGGAGGGGTGGAAACCCACTCCAAAGTATATCATGATGAAATTCAGGAACACCAGGAGTAAACTGGAAGCTCCCAGAAAGAAAAAATAGGGTACGTACAAAAGACTGGGAAAAAGAAAGGCCAGATTTCCCACAATAGCACGAGAAATTAGATGACAATGGAGTAATAAAATTGAGTGAAAATGATTCATCCAATCTAAAATTCTTTACCCAGCCAACTTGGCAATCAAATATAACAGCTTTTTTTGAAAAGCTATTTCATGAACAATATTCAGAAAAAAAAAAAAAAAGTTACAGCCTTTATAGCCTTCCTGTAGCTACTGAGGGATGTGCTCTCACAAAATGAGGGACGAGCCAAGGAAGAGGCATGTGAGCTCAGAGGAACAAAGGATCCGTACAGAGGCAAACGGGATTCCAGGGAGCCGACCGGGCGCAGCTAGGACTCTGATTAGATGACTCCAAGGGGTGGGAAATGGAATCACGAGGTTATCAGACAGGAGAAAAATCACAGCGAGATAGTTTGAGCCCTTAGAGAATGTAGGAAGCCAGACACACATTCAGAGAGAACAAAGGAAATGAAAATAAAACAATTATGAATTCCAGGAAAATCAACGTTGTACACAAGAAGAAATCTAATCATGACATACTGCTTGTGCCTCAGCAGTTAATAATACTGGCAGGATCAAGCATAAGAATATCCAAGAAGGATTTGACCACAATATATGAAGGGAAAACTGAACTCCTCATTTATGAAGATAGGAAGTCATACATAATGTCTCAATTTGGTTAATTTACACATTATGTCTTGAAAATACAGAGATAAATACCAAAAGAGTATTTGTGATGACTGATAACAATAGCTAACTTCCAGTGAGCGCTTACTGTGTGCCAGGCACCAAGGTGAGAGCTTTACACGTGCTACTCATGCTGTCCCCGCCTGCAGCCTCTAAGGTGATTTTTATTGCTGTAGATGAAATGTTTGGGTCCCCGCAGCATTCATAGGTTGAAAACTAACCCCCCAGTGTGATGATATTTGGAGGTTGGGCCTTGGGGAGGTGATTAGGCCATGAGCTTGGAGCCCTCATGAATGGGATGACTGCCCTTATGAAAAGGACTCTAGAGAGATGTCCTACCCCTTCCACCATATGAGGACACAGAGAAAAGACCGCCATTCATGAATCAGGGAGGGGAGCCTCATAAGACACCGAATCTGCCGGCACCTTGATCACGACTTTCCGGCCTCCAGAACCGTGAGCAATAAATTTCTGTTGTTTCTAAACCACCCAGTCTATGATACTCTGTTACACCTGAAGGAACTAAGGCATTATTATCATCACCCTATTTTACAGATGAGGATACTGAGGCTTACAGTTAAACAACTGGCCAAGCAAAGTGAAGATGCAAATCAGATTTAACTCAAGAATCTGGGCTCCTATTCTAAACTGCCCTTAAATTTTTGAAGACTTTATTTCCTATGCCATTGTAATAGGCATGGAAAAGAAGTTGTGTATCAGTACGTGCATTGCCCAGACCCACATCTCTTGGTGAAAAAAAGACTCCTGAGACAAGTGACCATATTCTGTCATCCAAATAAGCTCTGATTGGCAGTTCCTCCTTTTTTCTTTCTGATATTCTAGGTTGGCTAAGTGAAATTAAAGCTCTTCTTGTTCAAAGTTCAAGTGGAACATTTTATAAGATAAAACTCCACTGAAAATCAAAAGGATACGGTGCTCGTTGATACCAAGCACCAAAATCTAGGCACTGAAATTCTGTCCAATAAGTAGATTCTAATAACCCCCAATGTGCTCAAGAAATATAAGTTATGGTTGTCATAGCTCTCAAAGAAGAATTTTCCACCTTCCTTTGGACAGGGTGTGGGAAACTGACCCTCAGATCCATTGCTGGTAAGGGTACAAATTTATACAACACCCGGGGAGGCAATATTCAGTGCAATCTCATTTCTGGGAATCTATCCTACAAATACATGGCACACAGGAGAAGTGATATAGGCATGAGATTATTTTTTGCAGCATTATTTTTAATGACTGAAGATTGGAAACCGCCTGTCAAATGGGGACTGGTTAAATTACAAAACAGAATTAAATGAAATGTTACATAGCAGTTAAAAGGAGTGCAAACGGTACAGACTCTGAATTCTCTGGGGTGAAGTCTGAATTAAGTTTGATGTAACATCCAGCACAGCCACCCTGGGTCATAAAATCTTCAATTTTCAAGGATTTAGTCATCTGCTTGTTTAGCGTAGCCATTATTAAAAGTTAAGTTATATAGGGAGGCCTGGGTGTCTCAGTCAGTTAAGCGGCCGACTTCGGCTCAGGTCATGATCTCACGGTCCGTGAGTTCGAGCCCCGCATCGGGCTCTGTGCTGACAGCTCAGAGCCTGGAGCCTGTTTCAGATTCTGTGTCTCCCTCTCTCTGACCCTCCTCCGTTCATGCTCTGTCTGTCTCTGTCTCTCTCTGTCTCAAAAATAAATAAACGTTAAAAAAAATTTTTTTAAGGTAAGTTATATAAACTTACAGTTAAATAAATAATACAAAGATAATAAATACTCAATTCATTACCTCCTAATTATTTTATTATACTACTCTCTACGTCTTCACCAGGCTCTTTAAGTCTAAATACCTCTTTGATAGAAATATTATATAATGGTACGTGACTGGGCATCTCCTCCCAGCTTGGTGTTCAGTATCTTCACGCGGTTAGCTTGAAATCAGCGTCAGTGGGGATAGTCAAATCTCTGAAATCGGCAAATGCTACAGGTTGGAACTTTTTTCTTAGCTGTGTGTTACATATTATCAGCATTACCCCCAGTACGTGTGTTCTGTACCTCAGTTTTGCCATCTGTAAAACCAAGATAATCATAGAACCTACCTGATAGGGTTGTCATGAGGATTAATGAGTAAAGCATCGGAGAGTGTCGATATAAGGGTAGGCTAGGTTCTGTATTATTATTACTGGCACAGAAAGATCTTCAAGCTATATTGTCATATATTTTTTAAAGCTGGGAAAGCATATATAGAATGCTACCTTTTGGCTATAACACAGGTAAAACTTTAAATACATGTTCATAGTCTCTTCGATAAAGAAGCCTTGGCAGGACACGTAAGAAATGAATTAAAGTGCCTGACTCGTTTGTCTCTGATGGGGGGGATGAGGTGGAGGACTTGGGTAAGAGCAAGACTTTTCATTCCCGTTACATTGCCACTGAGCTTTATGTTCTTCGACTACGTGAACATATTAGCGACTCAAAACATTGCATTATAAAGAAGAATCATTTCCTTTAACCCAACAAGCATCTCCTCCTCATCTGTTATAACCAAAATACTAGGAGACACTCTGTGAGGGTCAAAAGGGGCATGAACCAAGGAGGGACCAGGGCCGCTGCCTTCCACGAGTGCATGCCCCCCCCGCGCCCCCCCAGGAGACGAAACGTGCACAGGAGACCCTCCTAGAGCAGGAGACGGTCCAGCCCTGGGTACCAACACTACAGGGCTTTGCACTCAACTCATGATCAGGACGATACAAAATGGCTCTTTCAGGATACTTACCCTGTTGTATATGGGATGTTTATGCCCCCTAGATTAATACTTTCACATCCAACGATAAACAGGGTGGAAAAACACAGTAAAGATACACCACTGCAGATCATGGCTAGTTTCGCAGATTCTCTTGCACCAAGTTTCAGTTTTTTTATAATGTAGCCTCCCAGGACAATCCCCACACCGGCACTGGGGACAATAATAACACCTAGAGAGAAGAACGGAAGGACAGGATTACTCTGAAGGTTAACGTACACTGTAATTTGTTTTCTAATTACTCCTGTTCCTACTTACTGATTAGCACTGAGGAAAAAAAAAATCCCGTAATCAATAAATCTTCAATGTGTATGATTTTATAGTATAATTTGTTTTCAACACATACAACCAACAAAGGACACATATCCAGAATGTAAAATAACTTTTACAAATCAATAAAATAAAGACAAGCAACCCACTGAAAAAGTGAACGAAACGTGAACAGGCCCTTCACTAAAGAGGAAATCCAGTTGACCAACAAACACATGAAGGTGCTCACCCTCATTGCTAAGAGGGAATACAAGTTAAAACCATAGTAAAATACTACTCTGCACCAATTGTGTCGATAAAAATTTAAAAGGCCGATGCTACCACATGTTAGCGAACTCATAGAGCAGTGGTCACTCTCTGCACAGCTGGTGGATGTAAACTGTGACAGCTACTTTGAGAACAGTTTGCCATTATCTGGTAGAATTGAAGATACACCCATCCTGTGACAATCCTGGATCTATACCCTAAGGAAACTCAGGCACATGGGGATCAAAAGAAGTGTACCAGAGGGGAGCCTGAGTGGCTCGGTCAGTTAAGCTCTGACTCTTGATTTCGGCTCAGGTCACGATCTCACAGTTCATGGAATTGGGCCCCTTGTCAGGCTCTGTGCTGACAGCACAGAAACTGCTTGGGATTCTCTCTCTCCCTCCCTCTCTGCCCCTCCCCTGTTTGTGTACACATTCTCTCTCTCTCTCTCTCTCTCTCTCTCTCTCTCTCAAAAATAAATAAATACACATTTAAAAAAAGAAGTGTACAAGAAATCTGATGCATCTTAATAGCCAAAAACTGGAAATAAACCAAATGTCCATTAATAGATACATTGCATGTTATAAATTCATATAATGAAAGGCCACTCTACAGCAACAAAAGTGAAGGTCATGACAATGCTCAACTATGAGGATGGATCATACAAATGCAACGCTCAATGAAAGAAACAAAACAGAACACATGACATGAGGGCATCTGTAGAAAGTTCAAGTGCAGATAGAACTGAATGCTTTGTTTAGGAAGAAACGAAGAAAACCGAGAAAATAAGGGTCATAAATCCAAGATAGTAGGGGGAACAGGTGGGGTCAGGAAAGGATACAGGGTGCTCCTGGAGTACTGAAAACATGCCATTCCATGCCCTGGGTAATAGTGACACAAATGTCCACTTTATGATTATTCATAATCTCTCAATTTTGATTCACATATTTCTGTGTGCATTATGTTTCACAGTTTTTTTTAAAGCTAAGAGAAAAGCTATATTGCCTGCCCCAAGAACCTCATAATCTAAAATAAAAATAAACAAATTAGACTACAATAAGACAATTAGACAAAAGGCAGGAAGAATACTGGAAAAGAAGCATGTGAGCCTTCTCTGGGAGAAATCAGGGAGGGCTTCACAGAAGCGGCAGTATTTGTATTTGAGCCAAGTATGAAGAAGAAAGTAAGGAGAAGACTGAAATGAGACAAATATGTCACAAGAGATCTTGGCAAGAGCAATGTTAAGGGTGTTGTGAAGGAAGAAGCCAGATTCAGACTCTTTCCAGAACTTGGGCTACAAAAGGAAAAATGGGTATGGGTCTAGAGTAAGAATGGGATTAAGGTAGAGTTTGGACTTGGAGAATGCCATGCATTTGCTAAGACTGGAGGAGACTAAGCATACTTATATACTGACAAAAATAGACTAAAAAGGAAGGGGAGGTTAAATGTGGAGGGAAAGGTTTATCTGATACCAATGCACGATCCTTGAGAAGTCAAGAGAATATGGAATTAACAGCATAGATGATCACATTAGCACTAGATGGGGAGAGAGAGAGACCCCTTAATTCCAGCTAGGAACAGGATAGGGGAGAAGGGGGTGGGGGAGAAGTCAACAGGTGGGTGGTAGCTCCTCAAACTGTAGCTTTTCTGTTTCATAATTTTTCCATTATTTTGCAGACATAATGTAATACGTGTTACAACAGAATGCTTGAAAAGCATAGAGAAGTATGAAGGAACAAACTCCATTGATTACATCCTGGCATATTTCACTCCAGTCTTTTTTCCATGCTTTTTTTCTTTAAGAATTGGTAACATGCTATAGATTCTTTTTTTTACATGGTTTTGGTTTTTTTATTTCCGGGTGTGTTTGTTTTTTCTGTATAATTAAAAACAAAACTAACTCTTAGAGGAAAGGGATATTGAGAAATTTTTTTTATTTTTATTAAAAAAAATTTTTTTTAATGTTTATTCATTTTTTGATAGAGACAGAACATGAGCGGGGAAGGGGCAGAGAGAGAGAGGGAGACACAGAATCTGAAACAGGCTCCAGGCTCCGAGCTGTCAGCACAGAGCCCGACGCGGGGCTCGAACTCACGGACCGTGAGATCATGACCTGAGCCGAAGTCAGTCACCCAACCAACCGAGCCACCCAGGAGCCCCAGGGATAGTGAGAATTTTAAATACAGCCAAGGATTAGAATAATTGTTGTAGGAGAGTAAAATGGGAATATGCAATAGGCTTTGCAAGTGGAGAGCCCAACGGGTCCAGATGAGATTGGCTTTCGGAAGTCTGTAGTCTCCAGCAGCGCACACGGTTGGACGGTTTTTGCTCCAGCATGTTCAGCAACCCACATAAAGGAGCAGAGAAGGATTAGATTAATCTAAAACCTGAGCTTTGCCTGGCAACCAGTGTTCATCTTGTAATCCCCACGACAGCCCTGATTTTGCAAAATCAGTAATGACCTTTTTACAGATGAGGAAACTGGCAGCTCAGAGGAGTGATTGATCCCACAGTGCACACAAGGGAGAGAGTGTCTCACAAGGAAAAGTGAGGTCTCTGATTCCCAGCCCAGCACTCTGTCCACATCACCACAGAGGTCTCTGAGAGTTAATAGGTCCCTGGAATCTTCTAGGTAAATTGACCAGAGCTCTGGGCTTAAATGAGCTGCTTAATAAAATATCATCATCGTTAAGGAAGAGTACGCATTCTATCTACACAAATAAATAGGCAAGACTTTCTCTTTAAAGTGAAAATGACACATTCATGAAATCTTTATTTCAATTAAATAATTTATACTGTTCTAGACCCCCAGGATAACAAACAAAACAAACCTCCATGCTCATAGCTCAAGTCACAATTTAAAAGTAATATAATTGGGGTGCCTGGGTGGCTCAGTCGGTTAGGCGGCCGACTTTGGCTCAGGTCATGATCTCACAGTCCGTGAGTTTGAGTTCGGGCTCTGTGCTGACAGCTCAGAGCCTGGAGCCTGTTTCGGATTCTGTGTCTCCCTCTCTCTGACCCTCCCCTGTTCATGCTCTGTCTCTCCTGCCTCAAAAATAAATAATAAAAAAATAAATAAATAAAAATAAAAGTAATATAATTTATTTGACTATGCGTTCTAATTAGTATTCAACTCTTCAAAACAGCAAATTTGTCACCGGTAAATATGAGGTTATATTGAACAGAGTGAAGACGCCTTAAAATTTTCTCCTGATGTCCCCGTCTCATCTAAATCTCACTGCACTATCCAAACAGAAATTCTGACTATCCGTTCATGGTAATCTGTACATCATTCAGATCTCCAGCTTAAGTAAGAGACCCAAACGTCTCCTTGTTAGAATATCAGGCACAGGGGATAAATAGGGCAGATTTGGTGCTGGGGAGAACGGGGGTAACAGTAGAGCCTCCTCTCTGCCCCTTCTGAAAGCCTGGCTCTGGGGAAACCAGATTGTGCAGAGCCTGGAGGGGCTGGAAGTTGGTTTCCCACCCAGCACCACACTGCATCCTAGGCGTGGCCAACTCCCCCACTGCCTTGTAGGGAGGGGAAATTACAGGCATCTTCTGCTTTCGCTAACCAGAAGAAATCCAAAGAGGATTTTCACTTTTATGGGGGGGAAAAAAAGGCAAAGAGTGAAAATAGCATTCAGCATTTGTTTGGCAACAAGGGGTTATAAAGGCACTGAGAGCGGCCCCGCCAAGCCCCTTCCCTGGGAACCACACTCAGCATCTCAGCATCAGGCCCCGCAGCTTTGAAGTGTCTGCGAGCATCTGTGCTTTATCTCCATTTGTTTTGTGCATCATCAGGAAGAGGTTCCTAAGGTATCAGAAGAGCCTAAGAGGGGTTGTATTTTGAGCCTGGTAATGCTCAACATTTTTTCCATATAAATTAACTATAACTGCTTCTCCGCTTTATGCCCTTCTGGCTTATGAAAGGCTTCATTGGAACACTCGACTTTCAGATAGCAATAAATAAATATTATAAGATGTAAATATATAAGATGGGATCTCCCAGCAGAAGCTGCCCGCCTGCCACGCACCGTGTCTGCGTTCAAATCCACCTCACTGGCTGGTGCTCACCCCTTCCCTTTGTCCTCAGAACCCAGAGAGCCCTCTTCCAACTGCCTCCTGGCTCCTCAGAGCCTCTGCTCCCTATCAGCCCCTTTCCCAGCCCTGGCGGGATGGCTGTGCAGTCCCCGAGTTTCTGCTCCTCACTCCCTCTAGTGGCCAAGACATGGCTGGGACCCAGGGGGTACAAGAGGGTGGGCAGGGGAAAAAAGCATCAAGTCTGTGTGTATGAGGGGAGACGGTGGAGGTCTGAACTCAGGGACCCAGCCTAAGGTAGCGGTAGAGGATAGAAGCCAGTGCATTTGCAGATGTCTAAGAGACAAATGCAGGCAAGAGTACAGGCCACATGGACACATTCCCGGAGTTCAAATCTCAGCTCTGCCACCTACAAACTGTGTGTCCTTGGACAAATTTCTGAATATTCCCAGGCCTCCGATTTTCTCATCTGTAAAATGTGGCTAAGAATAGTATCTTCCGTCTACGGCCATACCACCCTGAACGCGCCCGATCTCGTCTGATCTCGGAAGCTAAGCAGGGTCGGGCCTGGTTAGTACATGGATGGGAGAATAGTATCTTCCTCATAGGTTGTTAGCTTTAAGTGAGTTAAGAGATATAAAGTGCTTAAGACAGTGTCTGACTCATAGTATACGAGTCAGGACTTAATAAATGTTGGTGATCATCATCATCATAAATATGAACATCATTATTATCTACCTAATATTAATATGTTTAACATTTGCACAAATCAACATATTGACATTATAATTAGGCAAAAATCTCTATATGCTATTTTATCTATAGGATTGAATCTGTAAGATTGAACACTAAACTTTTATGTGTTCTTTAATATATAAGCCTTTGAGGTTTAGCTACTATGTAGTTTTTTTTTAACATTTATTTATTCTTGAGAGATGGAGAGAGACAGAGCATGAGCAGGGGAGGGGCAGAGAGAGAGGGAGACAAAGAATCTGAAGCAGGCTTTAGGCTCTGAGCTGTCAACACAGAGCCCAAGGCAGGGCTCGAACTCACAGACCGCGATATCATGACCTGAGCCAAAGTTGGACGCTCAACCGACTGAGCCACCCAGGCGCCCCACTACTATGTGTTTTAAACACATACATCTCTGTTAGCTATTTAGTACTGTGTGTATATATCTGAATTTAAAGACCTCATAGCTACATTAATTGTCAACAAAGCAGAGGATCCTGTTTGACTTCATAAAAGGTCTGTGAACATCCTGCTGTTTTCCAGTTGGAAATGTTTTTTCTACTTACTTATCCAAGCAAGTCAACATGTTAATTGTCCTACTTCCTTTCTTTCGCTTACGTCAAGCACTATCCCGTAATATTCAATTTTGAGGTTTTTACTCTGAGTCACAATATTGCTTGCCCTTATAAAGTGTAACTTCATGGAGCCCAAAGGTCTTTATGAAAAATGATATTCACTGAGTTGCCAAATATTAAAGCTACTGGTGGAATTTTTCTCCTCCCCTCTAGTTTTTTTTTTTTTCCCTCCCCTCTAGTTTTTGTCAATATGTAGAAATTATCTGTATTGCAAATAGACACGTAAAACATACCTACGCTTAATGCATGATTTGGGATGCAAAAAAACCTTAAACTGAAAAGGAAGAGGAAAAGATTAGGTGACCCACTCATCATCAAGAATGTTCCAGGCTTGGGGCGCCTGGGTGGCTCAGTCAGTTAAGCGGCCGACTTCAGCTCAGGTCACGATCTCGCGGTCCCTAAGTTCGAGCCCCGCATCGGGCTCTGGGCTGACGGCTCAGAGCCTGGAGCCTGCTTCCGATTCTGTGTCTCCCTCTCTCTCCGCCCCTCCCCCGTTCATGCTCTGTCTCTCTCTGTCTCAAAAATAAAGGTTAAAAAAAAAAATTAAAAAAAAAAAAAAAAAAAGAATGTTCCAGGCTCAGGGAACTTGAATTGTGCCACTATTGCTATTGAACAATAATTCACTTTCATGGTACCCAGGGCTAACTCCTGTCATGAGGCCTTCCACTGTCTGTTGTGTTTACCTCTTTCTTCCCTGCTAGACTCTCAGGTCTTTGTACATGGCAGGGACTTTATCTTTATGATCTTCATACCTTTCTAGCACTTACCAGGACCTGGAAATGTAGGGATGAAAGAACAAGCTTTGTTATTTAGAATTTATTATACAAAAACTTCAAATGGCTTATTCATTTCCATTTTCTAATTATTCCTGAACTAGGCTATATCCTATTTTACAAGTAGGAAATCTAAGACCTCATTCGGGACCAAAATAAGCTGCTAAAGACCAGTTTAAGCCTGGCAGGCACTAAATGATGCCTGAAAAATTTCGCTGTTATCAAAATTCTGAGTTGAGCGTTATTAGCAAAAATGTAACTGGCAAGCCACTGAAGGTGACAAGGCACGTGATGCCTATGATGTCCGCAGCCCTCTGATACCTCTTTTCTATCACGAAATCACAATGGTGCAAAATGTCCCACTGTGGTGTGAACTAAGTTAACAGATACTCAGAATCTCAGATGTCCTCATGCGCTTTTCTCTAAATTCACTGACCCTATGTGTTTCACATCCAAAGTTTTCTTTAGTTATGTTGAAAAATAAATGGTTTGCAAACGTAAGTCAGTAAGAAATAAGCCATTGTGACTTTGAGGTTCTGCCGCTGCCTTGGGGGAAGGGAGCTGGGCACGGGGAAGGAAAAGAGGGGAAGGGAGCTGGGCACGGGAAGGGGGGAGGGGAAGGGAGCTGGGCACGGGTAAGAAGAGTTCCGGGAGCTGGGCACGGGAGAAGGCGGGGAGGGGAAGGGAGCTGGGCACAGGGAAGGCGGGGAGGGGAAGGGAGCTGGGCACAGGGAAGGGGGGAGGGAAAGGGAGCTGGGCACAGGGAAGGAGGGGAAAGAACAGGATGGGCATCTGGAAAAGAAGGAAGACCAGTTTGTTCTCATTCAGTCATTCTCTATTTCTCCCTCTCTTTTTACACACACATACACATACACACACACAGGTGTAGACTATATACCACATACAGTGACATACAGTATCTCATCTCATTCCCAGAATTGTATGGATTTTGAGTTGCTCTGAAATCAGAATGTGTCTTACAATCAAAAGTATCTTAGCCTCGTGGCATAATCGAATTAAAAGCATTTTCCTTTCATAGACTCCAAATCATGCAGCATCGTACAATTAATGGTGTCTTAGGCTGGAAGAAAGATAGCCTCTTTCCACATCACAGATGAGGAAACATCTAACGATGTGATAGAGCAGGGAAACAAACTCAAATTTATTTAACTTTTCCAAAGACTGTGCTTCTAATCTTATAATACAAAACAAATGTTTTTCCTATCATCCAGGGTAAATGAGTTTACCCTTTTCAGCTTCTACTTTTCCTTGCAACATTTTCTATAGGAAGTTAATCACAAGGAATAAAAGAATAAAAGGGGAATAAAAGAAGAGAATATTTAAAAAATCCAAACCTTAAAGCTAGCAAATTTTAAGTGCTCCGAGAATAGACAGCATAGTAAGCATACATTTTCACAAACAATACATAAATCCACAAAGTGTCACAAGAAGCACAATATATCTCTTCCTCCTGCATATCTCAGTATCACCCTTGTGAAAAATCTCAGAAATCCTTTCACAAACTATGATTCGGTGTATCGGGGTGAATGTCTGGTATCCCTTTTATAATTCAGTGGCTGTCGTAAGACAGAGAACAGACAGTTTCTTTAAATCCACAATATCTCATGGCATAACATCTAGTCACATTCTAAAGCAGGGGCAGCAAAGCCCAGAACCACGCCTTGTTTGGATTAGGAGAAGCAGCCCATGTGTACTGAAGGGAACAGCGTGTGCCACCATCAAAGCTACCAGTTCTGAAGGGAAGCCTATGGGCCAAATGGAAGAATTTATAGGAAGTTCTTTTAAGAATCCTCCTGAGGCGGATACGCCGGCAGGGTGGCTCGCCTCACACAAGGCTGCTGCAGACAGCCTGTCTCAAGTTTTGCCCCTCTGTAGCTCCAGTTAGAGGACACAGTGCGAGAAGCAGACCTCTCCGACCACAGCTTCCTCTCCGAGTGCCCGACAACAGCCACAGTGTGGCTCAAATGGGATCACTTGCAGCTAACCAAGAGAGAATGCTCTGAAATTGCTTGCCTGGCCTTGCTGAAATTACTAATAAAGGCTTTCAATGGAAGACACACTTCTAGAAGCCTCAGCCTCCGTGACTTCATCATGGAGATACAATATAAAGCTCATATTTAACTCCTACTAAGGCAAAGGGGGCTCATTCACCTACAATAACACTTTCTTCAACTCTGCCAACACAGGGAGACACTGTACAGGAGAAGGGAAACATGAGATTCCCAATCTCGGGGATCCGAGGTCTCGGGAGCACTGAAGGAAAGGTAATAGAAAGGTACATTCAGCAAAGAAAACAACCACACTTCACTTTTCATTTCAGGTTTTTGCAAAGGCCCGGCTACGATAATACATAACGGCAAATGCCAAGCTGCGTCAGGAAAGGGATTCAAAAATCAAATCAAATTAATATTTCATCTTTTATGGCTTAGAAACCTAAGCTTTTCTGCATGTAGGCAATAAAACCACAGAGGGCAAGAACAACTCGGAATGATGAGATACAAAAATCAGAGTGTTGCCTTCCATTTTTCACCAGCTCTGGGCAACTTCAGGCAAAACAGCGAAAAGCTTGAACCAAATTACTGCAGAAAAGGAAAAAGCCTTGCAGAGGAAATTTCACAGAAGAATAATGGAGTCTTAATAACTTTTTTGGTTTTTATAATAAGCCTCCAGCAAAGCCCTTGGTGTTAAGTTACTGCACTTTGTTTCCGTTCATAGAGGCAAGGGCTACAGATGTGGGCCAGTGCCAAATGCAAAACCCTCTTTGGAGGCCCTTTGGGCAAGATCCACTTTCTCTCTCAGCAGTTTTCAACTTCTCCCCTTTCCATTGTTGTCCAAATCCAGCCGCTCTCAGAGCTTTCCCATGGAGGAGGTTAATCGTCATTACGCCCACTAATAGCTGAGCCACAAAAACCCGACAAAGCTACCCTCCCCCTGGGAGAAGTAAGCAGATTTTTAAAACCCTATTTATCTGAAATTTTGAGACACACTTCTAAACACCTAACTATACCTGTTACAATGTCTTTGCTCCCCCCTCCAGGGGCCAAGTGCAGATTTGCTCATTAGATACCATATGAATTCTACCAAATTAATTCTAATTCTAATTTCATGAGGTGGACCAGAGCACCCATTTAATAAATACAGTCAACACACTAATCCAAATGTTCTGTGCCTCTTTTTCTTTTTTTTTTTTTAAATTTACAGCTTCATTGAGCTATAATTAACATACCATACAATTCATCTACTTAAGTGTACAATCCAGTAACTTTCAGTATACTCCCAGACATACACAACCAATCCCACAATCATTGTTCGAACATTTTCACCACCCCCAGAAGAAATTCTGTATCCATTAGCTATCACCCCATTTCCTTCAAACTGTCTCCCTCAGCCCTAGACAAACTCTAGTCTACTTTCAGGCTCTATGGATTTACCCATCGTAGCCATTTCATATAAATGGAGTCATACACTATGTCTGTCTTGCTTCTGTCATTTAGCATAATGTATATAAGGTTCATTCATACTGTAGCATGTATCAGTTCTTCATTCCTATTTATGGCCAAACAACCCATTGCACTGATATACCACGTTCGATTTATCCATTCATTCATCAGTGGGTATTTGGGCTGTTCCTATTTGTGGCTATTATGAATAATGTTGCGATGAATGTTCACGTTCAAGTTTCTATGTGGACATATGTTTCATTTCTCTGGATGCATGCCTAGAAATGGAATTTCTGGATCATACGGTGACTCTATGTTTGAGGAAGTGCCAAACTGTTTTCCAAAGTGGGTGCACCATTTGACATTTCTACCAGCAGTGCGTGAGGGTGCCAATTTCTTCCAATCTTTAATTGCTAATATCACAGATAACATTTGATTATTGTCATCTCAGTGGGTTTAAACTCGTATCTCATTGTGGTTTTGATTTTCACTTCCCTGATAACTAATGAGGTTGAGTATCTTCGTGTGGCCATTTGTATATCTTCTTTGGAGAAATGTCTGTTCAGATCCTTTGCCCAATTTTTAATTACTTTATTTTTCTTTTTACTATTGAGTTGTAAGGATACTTTATATATTCTATTTAAAATTTTTTTTAATGTGTATTTATTTTTGAGAGAGGGAGAGACAGAGCACGAGTGGGGAAGGGGCAGAGAGAGGAAGACACAAAATCCGAAGCAGGCTCCAAGCCCTGAGCTGTCAGCACAGAGCCCTACCCAGGGCTCAAACCCACAGACCATGAGATCATGACCTGAGCCAAAGTCAGATGCTTAACCAACGGAGCCACCCAGGCAGCCCTCTTGATACATTCTAGATACAAGTCTTTTATCAGATATAGATTTTCCAAATATTTTCCCCCATTCTGTGGGTTGCTTTTTACTTTTTTGTTGTTGTTTTGGAATTTTATTGGGTTTTTGGGTTTTATTTTATTTTGTTTTACTTTTCTGATGGTGTCCTTTGATTTACAAAAGTTTTTAATTTTGATGAAATCCAATTTATGTATTTTTTTCTTTGGTTGTATTATCTAATCCAAGGTTACAAAGATTTATGCCTATTTTTATTTCCAAGGGTATCATAATTTTAGCTTTTACATTAAGGCCTTGGATCCATTTTGAGTTAGTTTTTACACATGGTGTGAGGTATGGGTCCAGCCTCATTCTTTTGCATATGAAGATTCAATTGTCCCAGCACCATTTTTTGAAAAGACTATTCTTTTCTCATTGAATGGTCTTGGCATCCTTGTTGAAAATAAGTTGATCATAGATGTATGGGTTTGTTTCTGGACTTTCAATTCTATTCAATTGATATTTATGTTTATTTCAAGTCAGTGCCATATTGTCTTGATTATTGTTGCTTTTTATTAAGTTTGGAATCAAAAGGTCTAGGTCCTCCAACTTTTGTCTTTAACAAGATTGTTTTGGCTGTTCTGGGTTGCTTGCATTCCAAATGAATGTGTCAAATTCTGTAAAGAAGCCAGCTGGAATTTTGATGGGGATTATGCTGAATCTATCTAGGGAATACAGTCATCTTAATAACATTAAGTGCTCCAATTCATGAACATGAGACGTCTTTCTGTTTATTTAGGTTTTCTTTTTTTAAGCAATATTTTACAGTTTTTCAGAATATAAGTTTTGTACTTCTTTTATTAAATTTATTCTTAAGTATTAAATTCTTTCATGCTAGTGTAAATAGAATTTTTTTCCTTAATTTCTCTTTTAAAATTGTTCATTGCTAGTGTCTAGAAATACTATTGATTTTTGCATGTTACTCTTTTATTTTCCAACTTCACTGAATTCATTTACTAGTTCTAATACTTTTCTAGTGGATTCTTTAGGATGTTCTCTACATAAGATCATATACTCTCAGTAGAGGTAGTTTTACATCTTTCTTTTCAATCCAAATGTCTTTTATTTCAGTCTCTTAGTTAATTGCCCTGGCTAGAATCTCCAGTGCAATGGTGAATACAAGTGGCAAGAACAGATATCTTGGTCTTGTTCCTGATCTTAGGGGGAAAGTATCAGTTTTTCATAAGTATGATGTCAGCTGTGGGTTTCTTGCAGATGCCTTTTAATTCATCATGTCTTAATCTCCAATCATTTAAATAGTAGTCAAACTAAAATTCATTTTTGTTGTTACTTAAAAATGTGTTGCTAAGTATAACCTTCAGAAAACTCATAAAATATACAATTTTTAAGACACATCAGGGCACCTGGGTGGCTCAGTACATTGAGTGTCTGACTCTTGATTTCAACTCAGGTCTTGATCTCACGGTTTGTTAGATTGAGCTCCGCATCAGTCTCTGTACTGACAGTGCGGAACCTGCTTGGGACTCTCTCTCTCCTTCTCTGCCTCTCCCTTGCACATGCACTCCCTCTCTCTCTCTCTTTCTCTCTCTCTCTCTCAAAATAAATAAACTTTTTTCAAAAGCTTTTTTTTTTTACCTTAACAGAAAACACTTATTGAGCACCTACTGTATATGAGATTTTGTACTAGACTCTGGAGATAAATAGTGCATAAAACCGACAAAAATCCCTGCCCACATTGAGTTTACAATGTACTGTAGGAAAACCAGATAATAAACAATAAACCAAGAACTAAGCAATTCTTACTGAATGTTAGAAGGTGAAAGCAGTCCAGAGAAAAAGGTTGAGCCTAGCAAGGAAAATCAAGACTTCTGGGAGAAGAGTTGCATTTTTTAATGGGGGATGCTGGTCTCACTGACATGGGGCCATTTGAGCAAAAACCTGGAGGACAGAGAGTGCAGCATGCACAGGGAATACATGATATCCTAATTATACACTGTGTTCATCTATCCACTGAATTTTCATCTATCCACTGAAGTAAGTTTACTGAGAGCCGAGATTATTATTAAAGGTCACAACATTTTATAACTAGAAGAAAATTCAAAAAATGATCAACCTTCCTTGGCTTCTGAAAGAGAAAGCTTAAGCTAGAAAACTAAGAACTCAGCAAAGCAGTGACACATGAAATGGAAATCTTAACCAGTATGATACATTCTGCACTTTATACCTAAAGACTTTGTTGTGTTTCAAAAGACATGCATAATTCCAACAGGTAATAATACCCACAAAATAAGTTTTATAGATAGAAACATACTCTAGTAATCTAATGGTCTGAGCAACTTTGGAGGACACCAAACCAACTATCAGAACTTAGGTTTCAGAAATCTACTAAAAAAAAAAAAAAATCTACTAATTAATCAACTTTTTAAAAAGAGGCATTGGGTAGAAAGCACTAGAAAAGAAACAGATGACATGGGTCTCACCTGACTTCCCAATGCGATGACGAGCACCACCAACTGATCCATTTTTAAATCTCGCAGCAAAATACCAATAGCCTCTTTCCCTTATTGTTCTGATCTTATCTACTGTCGGTTTTGAATAATAAAATCACACATTTGCAAATAAAACTTCTTTTAGGAAGACACTAAAGTATCTTGAAAAGATACAAGAATAAGAAAATGCAGGGGTGCCTGGGTGGCTCAGTCAGTTGGGCAGCCGACTTCGGCTCAGGTCACAATCTCACGGTCCGTGAGTTCGAGCCCCCCGACGGGCTCTGTGCTGACCGCTCAGAGCCTGGAGCCTGTTTCAGATTCTGTGTCTCCCTCTCTCTCTGACCCTCCCCCGTTCATGCTCTGTCTCTCTCTGTCTCAAAAATAAATAAACGTTAAAAAAAATTTAAAAAAAAAAGAATAAGAAAATGCAATAAATATTTTAAATTTCAGCCCAAATGACATGTGAACCAGCAAAAGAAAAAATGACAGTATAGCAACAGTCAATGCAATGTACCTCCCAACTAATAGCCATGGGTGCCTCTCATACTGTTGTGGTTACTGGTTCACTACCAGACCCAGATATTACACTGAGGGGCTTCACCAGAATCAAAGGTAGCCCTGTATCTTTTCACATTTTAATTTTCACCAAAATGAAGGACATGCAAGGCACCTGCCAAATAAAATAGATTTTTATTCAAAGCTGGAGAGGAATAGCCAATATCTTAGACAACTGGGCTGGAAATGAAAGCAACCATTGCAAGATGGGGAAGTGGACAGAATAAAAAAGAAGGCAATTTAATAGGTGTGACTCAAGTTGCAAGCTGTTAGAGCAAGAAAGGACTTTGTGTTTTAGTATTTACTACTATATTTTAGCCTTTACTAACATTTTCAAAATTATTCCTACATTATATGAAATTAATTGTTTGAGTTTCTTATTTGTTATCATAGAATCACAGAATTTGGGAGCTATGATGGGGAGTGCTACTTATCCCCTGAGGACTACCCTTCTTTCTTCTAGAAACACCAATAGTCTCCTATTGGTGGCAAGTTTTATTTATTTGTTTGTTTGTTTGTTTTTATAAAAGACCAGATAGCGAATATTTTCCACTCAGTGTGCCTGACAGTGCCTCTTACAACTACTGTTATAGTGCTAAAGTAGTCAGTCTTGTGTAAACAAATAAGTATAGCTGTGTTTCAATAAAATTTTATTCGCACACCAAACAAAACAAAACAAAACAAAACAAAACAGGTAGCAGGCTACATTTGACCCAAGACTCCTATTCTAAAGTAGTAGTGTAGATTATGGTTGTCTGAAATGCAGACTACATTTCCCAGACTCCCTTGCAACTGGATGTGGCCATGAAATAAGTTCTGGTCAATGTGATGCAAGCAAAGGCAGTACATCCATTTACGCCTTTCTTCCCCTCTCCTACCACCCTGCTGCTATGAATGCTGGGTTGACAGCTACACCTCTCCTTTGGACCATGAGGACAAGAGTCCAGATGAAGCAGAAATTGGAAATTGTCTCAGTTACTGCAGTCACTATACCATTCCTGAGCTTCCTATGTCCAGATTTTTTTGTGAGGGTGAAATAAACATCTATTTTCCTTTGTCCTCTGTTATTTTGAGTCTCCAGTATTCTCAGAAAAGTGTAATCCTAACTTAACACAGGAGATCAGAGATCATTTCTTCAATTTCCTCATTTTATAGACGACAAAGGAGAGAGAGAGAGATGTATGACTTAATTTGGATCAATAGCTTGTTAATGCCAAAACAAGGGCTAGACTGTAAATGTTTGATTCTAAATCCAAAAACTTTTCTAAATTTTGTATGAGGCTAACACTTCCATAGACATACATTTAAATTACAAACATTTGTTATTTTCTTTGTGTGATCTTTCTCAACCATTTAAGTCACTTGTTTTCCCTAAGAATGGGTGTTTGGTTTTTTCTAAAAGTGAAAGAAAAAGTATTTTTATTTCTAGAAACTTGCTTTATGGTTAATTTTTCCAAATTGTATATTCAGGAAGGGAAGTGTTTTAGACAAATTTCTCACCTAAAGCAGCAAAATTCCTCAAAATTTCTTTCAAAAAATCTTACCTATTATTGTCTTGAATCATAAGGTACACATCAAAAAATAAATACTATGGATTAAAGGTTAAATGTGGGAGCAAGCGGTCTTCAACTTTAACCAACATTAGCAGAAACAACCTAAAATCATATGAGGCAAATGAACTTTTATAGTGTTTTCAAAGCACATTCATATCAATCATTTAATGGATCAATATAATGGCTCTATGAACAGGTATTATCTCCTTATAACACATAAGGAAACAGACTTTGGGAAAATGAAATGACAATATAATCATCATGATAAATTTGTAGAGTACTTTAAGCCTTAAAGCACTTACACTTAATCTTATCCCATGAGATGGGTTACTATTTATCCTCATTTTCCGTAAAATTAAACATTCAGGAAAGTAAGTCACACAAATGATATCAGCAGGCTCATAGAGCACAGCCAGGACACAAATCTGATTTCCAAGCCAGAGTCCTTTCAAGTCTGAGAGGAGAAAGCTACTATCTGAATTCCAAATCCATTGTTCCTTCTAAAACTGAAACCTAGTCTCTTAACTCCTACCTTTTTTTGTTTCAATTCGTTTCACTGTCTCCTAAAACAAACTTAAGCCTTCAATACAAAAAGGATCAAATTTGTTAACATTTGCGGTGTGTGTGTGTGTGTGTGTGTGTGTAAATATGTACCTGTGTGCATACAAGTGTGTGTATGTATTGTGTATGTGTATAGATGTGTGTGTGAAAGCATACAGATGTGTGTGTATATACACATGTGTGTGCATATATGAATGAATTTGGTTGAGGCAGATAGTGATGAGTCTTTATCTATAATTTGTCCTCAATGTATGTTAAATATATACTATTTGGCAAATTATTCACATTTGAAGTTTAATCATATAATATAATAAGAAACAACAGGGGCGCCTGGGTGGCTCAGTTGGTTAAGCGTCCGACTTTGGCTCAGGTCACGATCTCACGGTCCGTGAGTTCGAGCCCCACGTCGGGCTCTGGGCTGATGGCTCAGAGCCTGGAGCCTGCTTCCGATTCTGTGTCTCCCTCTCTCTGTGACCCTCCCCCGTTCATGCTCTGTCTCTCTCTGTCTCAAAAATAAATAAACGTTGAAAAAAAAATTAAAAAAAAAAAAAGAAACAACAAATGATATTCACAGAAGAACCTACCTACTAGGTTCACCACAATACCAAAAGTACAGCACAAGACCAGAACCTTGACTTCAGCTCTGGTGGACTATTTGTAAAGATATATTTGTTCTTAGAATCAGGAGACTATAATTGCTGGAGAGGATGTGGAGAAACAGGAACCCTCTTGCACTGTTGGTGGGAATGCAAATTGGTGAAGCCACTCTGGAAAACAGTGTGGAGGTTCCTCACAAAATTAAAAATAGACCTACCCTATGACCCAGCAGTAGCACTGCTAGGAATTTATCCAAGAGATACAGGAGTACTGATGCATAGGGGCACTTGTACCCCAATGTTTACAGCAGCACTCTCAACAATAGCCAAATTATGGAAAGAGCCTAAATGTCCATCAACTGATGAATGGATAAAGAAATTGTGGTTTATATACACAATGGAGTACTACGTGGCAATGAGAAAGAATGAAATATGGCCCTTTGTAGCAACGTGGATGGAACTGGAGAGTGTGATGCTAAGTGAAATAAGCCATACAGAGAAAGACAGATACCATATGGTTTCACTCTTAGGTGGCTCCTGAGAAACTTACCAGAAACCCATGGGGGAGGGGAAGGGGGAAAAAAAAAAAAGAGGCTAGAGAGGGAGGGAGCCAAAGCATAAGAGACTCTTAAAAACCTAGAACAAACTGAGGGTTGATGGGGGGTGGGAGGGAGGGGAGGGTGGGTCATGGGTATTGAGGAGGGCAACTTTTGGGATGAGCAGTGGGTGTTGTATGGAAACCAATTTGACAATAAATTTCATATATTAAAAAAAAAGATATATTTGTTCTTACATAACATTAAAACTGTTTTGTTCTACCTACAAAGCAATTTTTATTAATAGATGTAATGTACATAACAAGTGTGTGAATACAAATTAAACATTTCTGAAGTATTTCTAATAGTCAACATTTTATTCACTTTTTCCTTGCATCCCTTAACAAATGATTTGACATGACAGGCTGATAGTTTTAAAACATATGAACAAGATTATGAATAGAAAAGATAACTAAAAAGAATTATATAATCTTCTTCTTAATGCCCTCCCCCCCAAAAAAACCATGAGATAGACACTAATTTGTTTAGGAACATTTCAGTATGCTTTTTAAAAACAGCAGCTAAAAAAAAAAAGCACAATATGGGAGTATCTACACAATTAAGTGGAACTCCATAAAATAATGATCTCATTAAAACTAAAAAAATTAGTTCTCTTCTTTAAAAAAAAAATTAGTTCTGGTATTTTCTAATTGCTGGTTGATCTAAAAATTCCTCCACCAGAGATTCAAAAGTTTTTGTTTTTTTTATGTTTATTCATTTGTGAAAGACAGAGAGAGAGAGAGCAAAAGAAGGGCTGGGGTGGAGAGAGATGGGGACACAGAATCTGAAGCAGGCTCCAGGCTCTGAGCTGTCAGCACAGAGCCTGATGCGGGGCTTGAACTCACAAACCGCGAGATCATGACCTGAGCCGAAGTCAGACGCTCAACCGACTGAGCCACCCAGGCACCCCCAAAGGTTTTTATAATATGAGACCATTGCACATTATTTCTTCTATTTCCTCTATTAATTATATTATTTCCTCATTTATTCATCTTCACATGCATCAGAGTAGTTTGCTAAATGACAGACACTCAGAAACTACTCAGTGAATTCAGGGAATGGACCTACTATCCTATCCCTAGATTATGAGCCTAAGAGAGGCTGGGAGCACGTACCATAAAGCAAAATTCTCCCAAGGGCAGATATTCTATATTAACATGAAATTTTCTGGCACCTTGTTCTGAGATTCTTGGGAATCTGATCTAAAGACAAATAAGATTTATCTATTATTAGTTGTCAGCACTGAAAATGCCCTTAATGCTCTACAGTACTTGGGTAAACTTAAAAAGTTGTTTTGCTTAAGTATGTTAATCATTTTTCAATTAATGTGCAGAATACTTTGCTTAGCAAAGTTAAGGCCAATGACTCTTTAAATAAACAAAAGTTTTAAGTACAAATTGACATACAAGTACACATAATACATATATAAAACCAAACTGTCAACTTGTACTTATATACAGTGTATATGTACATTATATATACATATTTATATATGTTGTGTTTTATAGATACAAACATACACACATACATATTCTTGTAGCTATAACTACCAACACATTGGTTACATGAGCAACTATCTCAGAGAGCAAGGCTGACAGAGGACAAAAAGAACTTGTAATGTCATGAAGACAGATGTT
This sequence comes from Panthera uncia, assembly GCF_023721935.1. Classification (NCBI taxonomy): domain Eukaryota; kingdom Metazoa; phylum Chordata; class Mammalia; order Carnivora; family Felidae; genus Panthera; species Panthera uncia. Next base: position 62,657,564 of record NC_064812.1, on the reverse strand, counting down.
CTATTGGACAATCTATGGACATTTATACAGCTGTCCTACAGCTGTCCATTTCTGGATAATTCCACCAATCTCAATTGCATTTCCAAAAGAGATGTATTTATATAGAATATATTTCAAATGCAGGAAGATGTTACAAAACATTATTGAACTACTCAATACACAACAATGGTACATTAATTGTTCCTGGCACAGGTAAGAGAAGCATGCACCTATAATGTCTCTAAACATCCAGTTTAGTCAAAACACCAACATGAATTACACTCATTTTTATTGTAAATAGAGATATAAAATTTTTTCAGTACCATGGCTTGGAAACATTAACTGTTGGTAACAAATTTAACCCCATATTTTGCTTTCTGGCCAATGAAAAGAAGACATCAAGTTGAGCCTGACAGCAAGGGAAATTTTCTGTGGTCCATCATTAGATGGTTCAGGTTACAAAAGGACATTGTTTCCACTTCTAATAATGTTTAAGCCCATATTTTATTGTTTAGTTGAAAAGAGTAAGGTATTCCCTTGTCTATGTGGTAATAAACTGGCCACGCTCAGGGGCAAGATCTTCAGAAAGCATTTCTGAGGAAAGGAGGAATGGTGGCACAAGCTGGGAGTCAGAAGAGTTTGTCTCTAGCTCTCCAGGATGCCACTACCTGTGCAGCCAAGAATCCTTCAGTTAGAGCCTATACCTCTACTTATCTATCCACAAAACTGGGATAATGTTATACTCTGAGCCCCCTCTTCCTCATCTCCTTCCATAGCAGTCCTGACTCTCCTGTCTTATTACAGATGATGGAATATTTGATGAGTAGAGAGGAAAGCCAAGGTCATTCCCATTAATAATTAATATTTATTTACATTTAATAAATATTTTTTTAAAAATTTTATTTCAGTATAGTTGACACATGATGTGACATTAGTTTTCACTGTACAACTTAGTGATTTGGCAAGTTTATATGTTATGCTATGTTTGCCCCAAGTGTAGCCACCATCTGTCCCATTACATCGTTATATCATTGACATATTCCTTAGGCTCTGTCTTTTATTTAATAAGTGGTTTTGAAGCACTTAAAAACTTCAACAGCCCTATAAAATCGATATGATTACATCATTCACAACTAGTAAAGCAGAGGCCAAAGAAATTAGTTAACTCACCCAAAGTTACACAGCTAATAAGTGGCAGAGGCAGATCTTAAACCCAGACATTCTAACTCCAAAATCCATATCCTTACAACATATCAGCTTATAACATATTGGCTCACTACAAAGCATGTGGGGATCACCTCACTTTAGCAGGGTACGGACCTGCCAAAATGGGATCATGCTCGGTAAAATGTTCTTGAGCTCTCAAAAGGAGTATAGTTAATTACCTTGCTAATTCCTCCCCACCCACCCCCCCAAAAAAGTAGCAATTCACTACTGAGGAACTACTTCAGTTCCATCACATACAACAAAAGAGAAAAAGAAAAAGAAAAAATATATATTTAATAAGTCTAATTTGAACTGCCAGGAAAAGGTATTACATACACCTTATATATACCTTACATATACCAAAGCAAAATATTAAGACATTGACTAACTTGAATGCCTAGAAAAAGAAATTGCTTGCAAAAATCAGAAAATTTTGCAGGGTTGGCAGGGGGTCGGGGAGTGATGGTGGGATGTTTGCTAGTTGATCTTTGAAGAAAGGTTGTCTAATTCAATCCTTCATTCAAAGAGCAGACTGAGGGCCAAAGAGATTAATATTTACAGTCATTCATTCATCAAATCTATTGGGTGCACGTCAATGCTGACTTAACCAAGGATACGATGCACTTAGCAGCCTCTTACCTCTGTGCCGGACATTTCATTCTCTCCCTTGGGTTTTCAGTCCTTTTCAAAAGCTCCCTAATCTTTCTCAACTCAACTTTTATACATAAATAAATCCTGCTCTGTGAACGAAATGTATTCTTTTTGATGGCTAAGGCTCTCAAGGGGCCTCTGGGCCATTCTGGACATCAATGATCATCAAGGGGCAATGAATGTAGATGTAGAAATCTGGAGAAAACTTGTCTGAATGTCCTCTGAGCCCATAAAATCCCTTATAAGTGATGCCTGTCCTCATTTTTCTCTGTGCACGCATACACACATGGGTGTGCATGGGAAACAAATCCCAGACATAAGGACTAGTAATCATCAAAGATGAGTGGAACAAAAACATTTCATTTAATTGAGAGATTTAGTCATCTGGCATTTCACTGCACAGTGCTCGAATATATGAAATTAAAATACTTAAAATGTCTTTTTACCCACTAAGAGTTATGCAAAACAGACATATTGGAAAGTTGAACAATAAGTGGAGAATAAATCAAACTGAGATATCAAGATCTAACCCTACCTCAACACTGATTTAACTGAAATCAGTTTCACGTACAATGTATTACACTTTAAAGCAATGCACTTTATAATTTATATTGCATCTCTAAGCCTCCCTCAGTTCAGAAAAAATAATCCCTCAGCCTTTCACATTAGTGTCAAGTCTCTTGTCTCCTCTTTCATCTTCCCGCTGTTAGTCACCTTTCATCTCTCTTTTTACTCCTCAAATCCATTTCCCCCAGATCATCTTTGCTATTAATGTTTCCCCATGCCCTAAGTCCTGCCTTCACTCTTCTTCCTGCTTTAGATGTCTTTTCCCAAGAGTATCTCATAAAGTGGGTATTGCAGTTATTCCTAATGGCTACTTCCCAAACACTGTGCCAAGCACACAATCTACATTCCCTCATTTAATCCTCACAATCTCTACCACTCACAAAACTTTATGAACTTGTCCAAGAACACAGGAAGCATTATAGGGTCATTATACTACAAAGTCCTTGAGGATGGGATCACTCTATATTCTCATCATGGTTTTCCTAGAACTTGCACAGTGCCAGGCCCATAGGAGAAGTTCTATAAATACTTGTGCAAGATGGATGGATAGGTGGATGGAAGGAAGGATGGAAAGAAGGATGGATGGATGGATGGATGGATGGATGGATGGATGGATAAAAAGGATGAGCAAGAATTTCAACAAGATCTGTCTCCTTCCAAAACTGATCCTCTTACTCAATGCATAAAAAGTTGGAGGAGAGATCATTTATGCAATAGAAATTCTAAAACCATAAGCAGCTTCCCTGAGGACCAGCCCAATGTATATATTATGGACCTGTATTATGGACTGCTGATGTACAGCTTGCAAAAACTGCTCTTTACACCTGTTTTATCCACTGTAAACTAGAGAGAGTAAGCCCTCCACTGCAGCATTGCAACAAAGGCAGCAAATGATGCCTAGAAGGGCCCCTTTCTATCATTGCACCTAGCTAAGAGTGGAAGCCTAACGAAGGTCACCTGCTTTTACCATCATAGCACAGACTCATACTAAAGGAAAGACTCCATTTTGATCTGGATTCCCAAAAGCTATATAGATTTTTCAAAGAGCTTTCAGAAAGATTCCCTCTTTTGATCATTACAGCACTCTGAGGGAAAATGCTAAGCCTTGTTGGGGGAGGGGGGTAAGGACTGAGTATTATACGACAAATATATCCCTGAGCTCTCCGTTTCCCTCTCCTGTGTGGAATCCGCTTTTTTTTTTTTTTTTTTTTTGCTGGAATAAAGGTTAATTGAAAGCTGGACGAGTAAATTAAATAGTTAAAAAGAAAGAAGTATTTTAGACAAATGGGCTTTTTAGTATGAAATTACTTCACTATATGTGTCATTATAGCAAAAGAATGGAAAAAACCCAATGTCCTCAAATCAGGGAGCAAATAGACTATCCGCACAATAGCATACTGTACTATTTGGCTGTAAAAGAAATGAGCGAGGTCTCTGAGGTACTGAACAGAGTGTATGGTATACCAATTCTGGGGTAAGAAGGGGGAAAGATGCTAATATAAAATGCTCATGCATATATTACATATATTGCATACTTAATACGCATATTTATACTTACCTATTCAAAAGGAAGCAAGAGGGATAAACTAATAAAATGCTACCTTTATAGGGAGAGAGAGAACTGGGACAAGGATGCAAGCAAGGCCTCTCTGAATGTCCTTTGTTTTACGGTTTTGACTTCCCAATCCTGCAAAATGTATTACATAACTTTTTTAAATTAACTTAAAATATAAAAATAAAATAATCCCTAAAAACTGAAAACAAACTAAAGCCAATAAACTCCCCAGTATATCGAGTTGGTGGCATAACCAGAGAAGAATCATTTCAAATAACTTTAGGTCACAGTATTTTACACAGCCGTTAAGAGATAGTCTAAAGATAAGAAGAACCACAAAGAAGTCTAAAACTGCATTTCATATTTCATGGTTGGTAACAATACTGATATTTGGTTTGAAGCTATTATACACACACATACACACATGTATATACACGTGAAACTATTACGCACACACATGTATACACACTTGGATAAATTATTCTAAAGTCACTAGGAAAAAAGACTTTCAGAATTAGAGCAAAGAGATACAATATGATATCAAAGAAGTTAGTTAATAACTTGCTCTTAAGTTTGAAGCAAAAATATCAGTATAACTTCATGATCTATTTTTCTCTTTATTAAAAAATTTTTTTTTTAAAAAGGCCTAACAACAATGACAACCTGGTACCAATGAGCAACCCTACTGTCCAGATGGTGATCTCCAAATATCATTTTCCTCTAAAAGGAACCACAGCTCCTTGCAGAAATATGACTGATCCCAAGTCTAGGGCAGGAAACATAATATAAGCAAGTCATTTTTTATCATGCCAGAGACTGAAAAACTACTGAGCTAGTGCCAAAGGATACAGGTGCTAACTTGAAAGGGCACCCAGTGACCAAAGACTGGACAAATGGAGCATCAAACAGAACAATGACCACTATGGATTAAAGCACATCAAGCTTATAAATAACCATGAGTTCATTATATTTTCAAATTTATCGGTGACTATACAAATCTGCTAGAATATAAATTGTTACTCTGGAAATTGGTAAACAAAGGGAAAGAATAAAAAGAAATAAGGGCATTTGGAGAACTGGCCAAACAGGAAGCTGGTCAGTTGGTGAATTAATTAATTTCGAGCAACTGAGAGACAGACAGACAGATGGAGATCCATGATACACTGATATGAATAACGCTCCCAGCAACTTCTGTCTGTCTCCTGCCCCAGGAGGTTTCTGCTGCTTTACTCCTGTGATCGAGACTAAAAAAATCCCTCCTTACAATTTCATTTGAATGTATTACTTTGCCTAACAGGCGGAATTTAACAAAATGCCTTCAAATTGCCACTCTAAATCAGACTAATACAAAGTTTGTTTTAAATCAGAAAACCTGGGGTGCCTGGTTGGCTCAGTCGGCTAAGAATCCAACTCTTGATTTTGGCTCGGGTCATGATCTCATGGTTCATAAAATCGAGCCCCGCATTGGGCTCTGCACTGACAGCATGGAGCCTACTTGGGATTCTCTCTCTCTCTCTCTCTCTCTCTCTCTCTCTCTCTCCTCTGCCCCTCTCTTGCCCATGCACGCTCTCTCTCTGTCTCTCTCTCTCAAAATAAAACAATATACTTGGAAAAATAAATAAGTAAAAAATAAAACTTTAGAAAATAAATAAATCAGAGAACCTAAGATAACTTTTTAATAGGAATTTAAATTTAACAGTTTCTTACAGAGGGAGGTGGGTGTGGGGTGAGCTAAATGGGTGATGGATATTAAAGAGGGCACTTGTGGGGCGCCTGGGTGGCGCAGTCGGTTAAGCGTCCGACTTCAGCCAGGTCACGATCTCGCGGTCCGTGAGTTCGAGCCCCGCGTCAGGCTCTGGGCTGATGGCTCGGAGCCTGGAGCCTGTTTCTGATTCTGTGTCTCCCTCTCTCTCTGCCCCTCCCCCGTTCATGCTCTGTCTCTCTCTGTCCCAAAAATAAATAAAAAACGTTGAAAAAAAAAATTTAAAAAAAAAATAAAGAGGGCACTTGTTATGATGAGCCCAGGTGTTGTATGTAAATCACTAAATAAATCACTAAATTCTACTCCTGAAACCAGTATTACAGTATATATTAACTAACTAGAATTTAAATAAAATTTGGGAAAAAAAAAGAAAAGAAAACCCCCCACAGTTTCACAACATATAAAGGGGGAAAAACTAATTTTTACTGAGCAGCTTTTCATACTAGGTATGAAATGCTTTAAGATATAATTATTTCATTTCATTTTTTCAGTAGCCCTGGGATATGAACACTCACATTTTACAAATGAGAAACAAAGTGGTTAAGTGACTTGGCTAAAATCATGCATTTAGTTAAATGACAGATCTGGGATTCAAAGAGAGGTCTGTGGATTGCATCAGGCTGCCCACAGAAAGAAAAACAGATCATGTGGATGTTAGACATGGCCAAAGTTGGTGGCGATGCAAATTACTAAAAATACCACGGAAATGATGACTTGCTTAATAACTAATCCCCTTGTAAGAAATTAACTCTATCGGTTATATGGTTAAGAATAAATTGATTTGGTACGTGTGGCCTTAGGAAAATTATTTAATCTAAGATTTGCAAAAAGGAAGAAATCAGAGTTCACTCCAGTCCAAACTATTATTTCTAGATTAGAAAAACTATTCTCTGATAAAGAAAAACTGATAAACTTACAGTTACACAGTGGGCCAAGATGCCGTCCACCTTATGTACTAACGTACCCTGGACTAGCTCTGAGGGGTAACTTCACAGGCCTGAGATCCGCCTGGGCTGCCTGCTGAATCAGGGCACTGACTCCTAGTCAAGACGTGAAACACACAGATTAATATCGTTGATCCCAACCTGGATCTGAGGAGTTTGGGGATGATTTGTACCAGCTTTTAGCACTGTTTATTGATAAAACTGAGCATGAAGATTTGTACCTGGTCTTGCTAAGACCACCTGGAGAGTTCCAATGCTAAGGTTGGTTATGGAGCAGGAACTCACGGGACCAGCAAAATACAGAAAAGAAAAATATATAAAAAATATTTTGAAATATAAAAAGTATTATAGGGGGCACCTGGGTGGCTCATTCGGTTAAAAATCCAACTCTTGGTTTCAGCTCAGGTCATAATCTCACGGTTTTGTGAGTCCAATTCCCGCGTTGGGCTCTGCACTGACAGCATGGAGCCTGTTTGGGATTTTCTCTCTCCCTCTCTCTCTGCCCCTCCCCCATTCACACTATCTCTTTCTCAAAAATAAATAAATAAACTTTAAAATTTTTTTTGAAATCTATAAAAAGTATTATGAAAATATAACACCAGCTGAGCCTCCATCTGGGGCTCTGCTTCCTGGGTGTTTCAACTATATGTCAGCGGTGCCAGATATAAGAGAGAAAACTGGTCCTGCCATGCCACCCAGAGATGGTCTGTGACTGACAAGGACACTCTTATTTCAGTGCCGTTGCCATGGAGTATCCATGTGTAAACATCCTCATCCTAAGTCCTCTGAATCTTCTTAAGCAACTGAACTCTGTGTAACCACCACCATTAGTGCATTGGCTAAGGATCTGCCACATGGTAGGCACTCAAACATGTCTGAAATTAACTGGCTAATCAACAAATAAAAAGAATCTGAGTATCTTAACTTACTGTCCATCATTACGTTCTACAAAAGTCCTAATTAGCACTGAAGAAAAACACATGTAATTTAGTGTAATAAATACCTTTCTGCCCAAAAGACAAAGATCCTGTAATTGCCACTCTTAGGTCCTAATAGCCTCTATTTATCTCAAGATTGTTTAAAAGTATGGAAGTGAGAAGACTCTAGCAACTGCAGCAGGATGTTGGTTTGCAGGGACCTTCCTCTCCTTTCCCAGAGCACAGCGTGTTCGAGGGTCCACCCACATCTTGTGGAATCCAGTGTCATTGCCTGACCTTGGAAATGGGCAGTGCTGCTAAGTGCATCCATTCTTAATATGGTCCATTTGCACTTAAAAGTTTAATGTTAATGTTAAAAAAAACTATGTATACATTTATAAAATTGGTATAAAATGTATTTTTAAAGAAAGTATTTTTTAATGTTTATTCATTTTTGAGAGAGAGACAGAGCGTGAGCAGGGGAGGGAGAGAGAGAGGGAGACACAGAATCTGAAGCAGGCTCCAGGCTCTGAGCTGTCAGCACAGAGCCCGACGCAGGGCTCAAACCCACAAACTGTGAGATCATGACCTGAGCCGAAGTCGTACGCTTAACCAACTAAGCCACCCAGGAGGTGCTCCTATTAAACTATTCTTATAAAATTAAAGAAATGGTATAGAAAAGCTGTAGATGCCCTCAGAAGAATGAAGCAAATCAAAGCATGTGCATGTCTCTCTGGCTTCTAAGGATGCAGGGATTCCCAAAGGCTGCAATCTGAGTTCAGTGGTACTGCTTTGAATCTCATCGACAAAACTTTGAATCAGTAGCTAAAGACAGATGGCAATTATTTGGTTAATTTGACAACAATAAAAATGACGGACATTAAAAAAAAAAAAAATCACACACCATCCTAATCCCCTTACCAAAGAAATAAGTATTTTGACTATTCTCCAATTAAAAGCAAAATAGAGTTCTCCATGGCCATTTCTCTTGCAAAGACCAAGTGTCTAACCCTTTATAATTCTGCACACAAAAGGGCAGGACCCCAGAAAAGCAAAGGTGATGCTAAAGGACACCGATGCTCTGAAAATGATTGTTGTTGACCATGGCTCAGTGACAAAGGCTGCTATAGAAAGGGAAGAAGTTGAATCTTAGAATACAATTTCTCTGAAATAAAAAAAAAAAAAAATTTAAAAAACAACTGCCTAGAAGTGATAAAATAGCATAGGTCTATTATAATATTTCAATAAAAATCACATATGGATAGTTATATACTCCAACACACTAGCCTCCTGGCTCTAATTATTTGCATGTCTTTAAGCAAGTTATTTAAATTTCCCTAGACGTTTCCTCAACTGGAAAATGGATATAATCAAGAACACCTACTACACAGGCACTGGTTACAGGGATTAAGTAATGTCCATATGAAAAAGTTTAAATAGTGTCTCCTGCTTAGTAAACATTGAGTAAATGTCAGTAGTCGTTTTATTATCACCATGATTAGTATAGAGCTGTCATTCTCAGACCTGTTCAAGCTGCATGACCTCAAATGGAAGGTGCTACTGTCAACATCATCAATATTAATTTTCTCCTTATAATATATGATTAAGTTGGGTGCCTGGGTGGCTCAGTCAGTTAAGCGTCCGACTTCAGCTCAGGTCACGATCTCACGGTCCGTGAGTTTGAGCCTTGCGTCGGGCTCTGGGCTGATGGCTCAGAGCCTGGAGCCTGCTTCCGATTCTGTGTCTCCCTCTCTCTCTGCCCCTCCCCCGTTCATGCTCTGTTTCTCTCTGTCTCAAAAATAAATAAACATTGGGGCGCCTGGGTGGCGCAGTCGGTTGGGCGTCCGACTTCAGCCAGGTCACGATCTCGCGGTCCGTGAGTTCGAGCCCCGCGTCAGGCTCTGGGCTGATGGCTCGGAGCCTGGAGCCTGTTTCCGATTCTGTGTCTCCCTCTCTCTCTGCCCCTCCCCCGTTCATGCTCTGTCTCTCTCTGTCCCAAAAATAAATAAAAAACGTTGAAAAAAAAAATTAAAAATAAATAAATAAATAAATAAACATTAAAAAAATTTTTTAAAAATAATAATAATATATGATTAAGTTGTATTTTTCAATTTATATTGTGCCCATTTGAAGTTAGGGAAGATTCAGCACAAATCACTAGTCACCACTTCATTAAATCCTCACAACATCGACATCTGGAAACAGGGGAGCTACTGTCTTCATTATACAGGTAAACCTCAGTTTTAGCTGAAGTGTAGGAAGCAAAGCGATTTGCCAAAAGTAACACAGCTAATAACCAGCAGCGGCAGGATTCAAAGCTGCTCTACCTCCTCCTTCAGGGCTCTTTCCCTTCTTTCAGCCTTTCCTAAAACAGCAACCTCATAATAGTTCATTCGAATCAAAAATTGTGACCCTAAATGGGTTAGCAGAAAGACCACAAACGAGAAGAATGAAACATGAACCCGGATTCACTGCCATTGTGTAGATACAAATACAGGCAGCTCTATACATATCTTACGGCTCTGGTTTGAGTCTTTATAGACACGCCACCATACCCTACGTCCCCCTCCACCCCCCACATCCCAGCCATACATACACATGGCACAGTGCTGTGCACAGAGCTGGTACTCAAGGACTATAGGAGACAGATACATGTATGGAACTTCATCTCTACCATATAACACAACACAAGCAAATGGCTCTGGAAAGGCCAAAGTATTTACCAAATAATCCTCTTAAATATTTTTTTTTTAAAGAGAACCTTAGCTTGAAAATCTTGTCAGATGAGATTACAACTATTTTTAACATTCTTGTTCAGATACATTTCTTAATTCTCCATGTCACTTACATGCATATAAAGAGAATAAAAGATTAAATTAAACTAAATAAGTTCTTTAAAAATATAAATCTCTGCTCAGAGGGTAAGAAGAAGGATTCAATTAACAAAAATTCAAAAAATCAAGGTAAGCTTTATAAAGGATTATCATCCTTGCTCATCTTATTGTTATATGACAAGCAATCTTCCACTCTTAATTAATCTGAATACCTTTTGACTATTATTATTTGTTATCTATCTGGAAAGGAAGGAAAAAGAATATGAGCTGGGAATAAAAAGCCTTTTATCAGAACACAGGAGACTATTAAACATAATATAAATTGCATTCACAGTGATTATTAAAACAAAGCAAAACAAAACAAAAACTACTGATGACAAAACCAGAATGGAATTGTCACTGGGTGATGTTGCTTTTTTAATCCTGATGTTAGAACAGGGGACGAACTAATTCCGTGAGCTAGCTTTATCTAATCCTGCACTGTCCTTCACTGAGGGTGCCATGTTCAGTGACTACAGCATTGACCACACCGCTGTGGGATTCCGTAGTGAAACACCCCAGGTCCAACTGAAACCTTTATTTTTCCACAAGTAGTTTTATGTCTAGCCTATGCCTCCAGCAGTGTCCAACAGACAGCCAATATGATTCAATATGTATCAATTCCTACCTGGCTCAGCACTGTACTAATGCCCCTATAACTATAGGGGTCAAAATGGCACCTCTGGATGGAAATGGGATGATCCAGACAGCTCTGTTCCCCTAGTCTGGCTGGGACAGGGGTACATAGGATAGAATAGCAGTGTTTCTCGATGTGGGTCCTGAAGAAAACTGTTCATGGGAGAGATGCCATTAAAAAGTTGGATTTCATAGTCAAATGTATTTGGGAAAGACAGTACCCTTGAGCCTTCGTCTGGGAGTTTCACCACACAGATTGGCATATTAAGGGTAATGAAGAGTCCTGTGGCAAACAACTGTAATACATTGTTCAACTCAGCAGGTCCCCAATTTATTTGACTGTGAATCTCCGTGCCAGTAACACCTTCTAATACTGAAACTTAGTTAGGGAAATGCTTGAGACTACTCTGCATTTATCAGCTGTGTGGTGTCAGATCTAGCTACGAGACAACACTTGTTTCCCTGACCAAGAATTGTTGCTCAAAGGATTAGTGTAAAAATTAAATTAGAAATGCATCATTCAGATTTTGATCTGTAAATTCTATTTTATACATGTATAAGTAAATATGTAAGGAAAACATATTTTGAAAAACAAATGGGGAAAAAATATTTTGGGGTGACAATTACAATGGTCCAAAGCAGTATACCCTTTACAAAAATATTTGCTACCAGGGCCCCACCACCCAGTATGTAGGTCTTTTCATGTGGAAAATGAAATAAGAAAACAAAGTGATCACCTAAGTATTTCAAGCCAAACTCTCTTTCTACAATCATATAATTTTGCCTGTTAACTTCCAGATAATTCTAACTTGCCAAGTTTGAATGCGGACATGGAGGATAAAGTGGGAGCCAAAGTCATCAGAAAAGGTATCATAAGTCTCCACTAAACTGTTTAAGTAATATTTTAATAACAAATTGAGCCTTAGAAAGATATAGTCATTTGACCATCGTTGAAACCACTAAGGAAATATCCAAAATATTATGATATAATGCACTGAAAATTCCCCCCCATATCTGAGAGTTAATGTCCCCATATTTCTGAGTGCCTAATATACTATGAAAAAAGACCTGAGTACTATGTACAATGGGTACACGTATCATAGCCTCCAAAAATCATTTTCCCAGACATAAAACATCTTCTAAAACAAAATTCATAGATTTCCTTTATAAGTTCAAGTATCTCCAGTAATTCGATCAAGATCCATTTATATTCATCAAGAGGATATCCTGGTACCATGGACCTGATCTACTTTTCATATTATCCACTCAAAAAATGTTTTCATTAATTTTTCAAAATTTAACTCACGTCAACCCATAAAAAGATATATTCATATTTAAATTTGAAAGCCACTGCCTGTTACATTCTTTTTAACTGAGAACCACTAAAAACATAATTATGCAAAGTTATCCCTTTCCAAAATACAGTCGGTAAAAACGTCACACGGTAACACAATCTGAGTCAATGAGAAAACAGTCAAGGACCCCTTCCTCCTAAAATGGGGGTGGAGTCTGGGGCGGGGGGGAGGCAAGTAGCCGTTAATGAATTTATTAAACACTTTGATGTTAGAATGAACTTTCTCTTCAACTCATTGCATTTTAGTTTAGTGGTCAAAAATGATCATGTTTTCAAGGAGCTCTAAAGGCAGTGCCTTACCAGTGTAGATGCTGGCATTGGAAGCTGGGATACCAAACTGTGACTCGATGAACTTGGGAATGAAGGTAATGAAAGCAGTTACAATGGCACTCTCAGCTGTGTATGACAAACTCACAAAAAGGAATGTCATGTTGCTTAAGATCCTGACAGCTGCTCTTGGTAGGTCTACAAAATGACAAAAATGACAAATGAATGTTATAAATAAGGGATGGAAAGTAAAATAAAATTGAATTGTTTTTGAAATGAACTGGAAATAGCCATTCAGCAATATTCGAGACTATTGAATAGAGAATAAAAGAAAAACTTGATGACTGATTAGAAACCAGCCCCTTTATTAAACAGATTTGGGTGTTCTTTTTTTTAATTTTTCAACTAGGATAAAGAAATTTGATAAAGTAGCAAAAAACATATCCATACACAAATAACCTTATAGGAGGTATCCAACCTAGGACTTCTGTTTTAAAAACTGTTTAAAACAAATCATTTACATTTTTATTAATTAAAACAATGTTATTCTTTGTTAAGACCCAAAAATATACTACATGTGCAAAGTACCTGCAATACAGTCCTACATTACAGTTTCCCCTTCATTCACCAGGCACTTCCCCGAGAAAATGAACTTCTGATTTGTCATGTTCCTGACCCGGCACTGCAGACACCCACAGCAGGGGAACTGGTACATGACTTTGGACATCTGATTTTCCAGCCTCATTATGAAACAGGAAATGATGCAGCTAAAGGGGCTTAAGGGACAGGTCATCAGGTCAGATACTCCAAGGGACTTTGGACTGGGGAAGGAAGAGAAATGATCTCCAAAGGACAGCCCAGAGGTGGGGGCTCAGCACCTGCCCAGGTGCCTCTCAAGGGAGAGACAGTAGTCTCATCCTCAAGTCTTGGCGTTTATTTCATACAACTTGCCATATATATGCTCTAAAATGTATGTCCGGGTGTCTTCACTGCAGCATTATTAGTAATAGCAAAAATTTAAGGAAAAAAACTAAATGTCCACCACTGGAAAATGTTTAAATAAGTTATGGCACAGCCAAATAATGAAATACTATGTAGTAGTTAAAAAATGACGTAGGGCTAGATGTACTGGCATAAAAGGAACTCCAAGAAGTATTTTTATTAATGAAGAAAACAAACTGCTGCAGAAATATACATATACATGTGTATGTAAATATATATACATATATATATATATATATATATATATAATATCTAAGTAAAAATCACACAAACCAAAACAATGCATTTATATGTGGTTGAATATATACTTCCCAATATATACAACACCAAGAAATTCTGTAAGTAGGAATAAGATTGGGAAAGAGGAATAAAGGAGATGCTTGTGCATATACTTTTGTATTTTTGCATGTTTATAATGTGAATTAACTCACATGTATGTGATCTTTATTTACATATCTTGGAATGTATCATGGAAAAGAGAAGCTGTATTGTTTCTGACATGTGCAGCATCTCAGTTATGAGAACAGTTATCTCCTTATTCTACAACATAATAAAATCATTTCAAAAAATTAAGCAAAACTTGTTACTAAAGTTATAATTCATAGGCTATTCACTAGAATTTAAAACTTAGGAAGTCAAGACTATCTGCTATTATCATTTTAAAATGCAAATTAATTTTAATGTTCTGTATCTTAAGTTAATTGTTTAAAGTTTCAATGAACATTTTAAAATAAAATTTAAGATGCATTCTTCACTTTTTAACATGGATAAACACACCAGAAAAAAATAATTACACTACTTCATAAAATGACCTAATATTCTCTTATAAATATGCAAATAAAAAGGTTATATCTAAAATTTTTAAATTAGAAAATTAAGATTTTCTTTTTTTTTAAGAAGATTTTCTATCAACATTTGGAGATGCAAACTAAGTTTATTTGGTATATTAAAAGGCAATGTGTTTAATCTAAAACATCTGGTGAAATTGTACATTTTTTAATCCAAGAAGATAACATATGCATCACATGAATGTTTTAAGATACTAGTTATAGAAAACTGAATTTTATTTTATACTCATTTGGTATGATAAAATAGCCCACTAATTTCAAAGCTAACTAAAAATGTATGCGACGTTGGGGCACCTGGGCGACTCAGTTGGCTAAGCATCAGACTCTTGATTTCTGCTCGGGTCATGATCTCATGGTTCGTGAGTTTGAGGCCCGCATTGGGTTCTGCGCTGACAGCATGGAGCCTCCTTGGAATTCTCTCTCTCTCTCCTTCTCTCTCTGCCCTTTCCCTGCTTGCTCGGTCTCTCTCTTTCAAAATAAATAAACTTTAAAAAAAATATGTGTGACATTTCTGTCTTCTCTTTCATTAAAGAAAAAAAGTGTTATTGAAGAAGGATTTAGTAAAAGTTGACTTTCAACAACTTCAAGTTAGCTTCCTCCTTTCTTCCATGTTCCTCCTTCTGTTTATTGGAGCTAAACCTTCAGCATACATGCCCCACGGGAGCAGGGGGACCAGATATCCATGGTTGTGTCTTTTGCCGCTGGGACAGGGAATTTGTTTAAATATAGGAAGAGTGGGTTAAGTAAGTACATTGAGACTAATTGCAATCAGTTTCTAATGGCCAGAGAAGGGAGTTACAAAATGGACGGGGGATAGTTACATATCAGGTTGGAACTGAAGGTAATGGTGTGAATTCATGGGATGGATGGATGGATAGATAGATAGATAGATAGATAGATGATAGATAAGATGATAGACAATAGATGGACAGATAATGATGATAGATGATAGATTTGTGTATGTGTGTACATACACATATTTCCTAATTCTCTCTTCTACAGGGTTTAGAAATAGTATAACACCCTAGGAGCAATGAGCCCATCTAGCACCAGTGCTTGGTTTTTAAAGGCCATCTTCCACTAAAAGGAACCAAAGCTCCTTGGAGAAATGTCTAACTTCAGAGGTGAGGCAGAGAAAATACAACATGAGCCTGGAAAATCTTGTTAAACAAGAAAGCAAAGTGCTCAAAGAATGATGGAGACTTGCCAGAAGGATACCAAAGACAGTTTGAAGGATCCTCAACAGGCAAACTTGAAGCAATTTGAGGTCAATGGATGCTAAAAGTGGTAAGTGAAAGTTTAATAGAAATAAGACACAGTCAGTCCTCATTATTCATAAATTTAGTATTTGCAAATTCACCCACTCACTACAATTTATTTGTAACTCCCAAATCAGTACTCGCCAGTGATGGGGTGGGGGGGTCTCATTCAAGGACATGCACAGAGTTGCAGGACACACGCATTCTTGGCTAAGGCTGCATGAGGCCTCTCACTTTGCCTTCTCGGGTCAGCTTTCATGCTGCAAACAAGTGTCCTTTTCACAAGATATTGTCACATTTTTAGCATTTTTGTGCCTTTGGTGATCTCCCTTTTTCAAATGGCCTCCAAGCATAGTGCTGAAGTGCTGTCTAGTGTTCCTAAGAGGCTTTCATGTGCCTTATGGAGAAAATACATGTGTTAGATACACATCCTTCAGACATAAGTCATAATGCTGTTGGCCACGGGGGCTCAGTGTTAATGAATCAACAACATACAGTAAAACTTTGGATTGCGAGTAACTTGTTCTATGAGTGTTCCGCAAGACGAGCAAAGATTTTTAATAAACTTTAACTTGATAAACGAGCGATGTCTTGCAATATGCCAAATGTCACATGATCACAACTGAGCCAATGGTTCTTCTCTTTCTCTCCCTCTTTCTCCCTCTCTCTCATTTGCTCACTGCAGGATTGTGGGTGATCGTCAATGCAATGTCACATTTCTGTGAAATCCTCAAAAGGAGGCAAAAGCAAGTGTCATTGAATAGGTTTCTTGTTAAAGTTGCATAAAAAGAAAAAGATTCCATTGAACCAGTAGATAGCAGGGATTCTGTTATTGGTAATGAAAGTCATCCTACACAATAACCCTCCTCTGTCTTGTCTCCCAAGGGTAAGTGCAGGTTAATTTGTTTATTTTTCTTTACTTATTATTTTGTGTTATATTACAGTATTGTCATCATTTTTACATGAATATTTTTGGGTTGTGGAACGAATCATCTGAGTTTCCATTATTTCTTGTGGGGAAATTCACTTTGATATACCAGTGCTTTGGATTACAAGCATGTTTCCGGAATGAATTCTGCATCCAAACCAAGGTTTTACTTTATATTAAACAAGGTGTCTTTGAACAGAAACACACATAAACCAAGGTTATGTACTGACTGGTTGACAATTATGTTGTGACAGGAATCCACCCCTGTATTTCCCCTAGAGCGATGCTTCCGTATTCCCTGACTCTATGTTCATGTTATTTTATGAAATATAACTACCACGAATGAGACTCAACTGGATTTGCATAGTTTCAAAGTACCTCCCCACAAAATATTTACAAATTACTTATTGACTTATAACTGCAATATATTTATTAACTTTAGAGAAATCTGGTAGCTACAATCTTACCCAAGAGATAAAAGTTCACTAGGAATTAGCATTATATACCTTCTGTTTTAAGACACTGAGCACAGCATCATCTCAGTTGTATGCCTATCAAACCCAAATTGAGGGTCATTCTATAAAGTTATCAGCTTGTACTTTTTAAAAAGATCAAGGTCATAAAAGATAAAGATATATAAGAAACTGATCCAGATTGAGGAAGGCTAAAATACACCATAACTAAATACAACATGTGATCTGTGAATTGGATTTGGACATTTATAAAGGGCATTGTTGAAATAACAGACAAAGTTCAAACAGAGCTTGTGGTCAAGGTGGTAGCACTGGATCAATGTTCATTTCCTGATTTTGATGGCTGCCCAGTGGTCATGTAGGAGGGTGTCCTTGTATCTAGAAATCACACACTGAAGTAGTACAGGACAGCAGAGCATCATGTCTGCAACTTCTCAGATGGGTCCAAACCATTGACAATTGGAGAACTGGAGTACAGCTGCATGTGCTACTTCTGTGGCTTTTACATAAATTTAAAATAGTTTAAAAAACACGAAGTTTAAAAACATAAGCTAAATCCATACATATGCTGTCAAATACCTGATTTTTATGCTGTACTATATATTTTAGATAAGTTTATTAGTGTCGTTTATAACTGTCATCGTAAAATTAAATGCAGCAGTAGGGGGCGCCTGGGTGACTCAATCGGTTAAGCATTGAACTCTTGATTTCCACTCAGGTCATGATCTCACTATGAGGTAGAGCCCTGCATCGGGCTCAGAAGTAGGCATGGAGCCTGCTTTAGATTCTCTCTCTCTTTCTCTCTCCACTCCCCCTCCGTCTACCCCTCCCTGCCTCTTGCCCACATGCACGTGTGTGCTTTCTCTTTCCTTTTCTCTTAAAAAATAAATGAATGAGTGCATAAATAAATAAAATTTTTAAAAATTCAAAATGCAGTAAAAAGCCTGATGAAGGAGAGATGAGATCATAATAGTGATTCTCATTTTTTTATTGTTTAATGTTACAAAATGTTACAAATTCTATTGTAAGGGCAAGGTGACACTAAAACCGGAAATGCCTTAAACACTAGTAAAGGAGGAATAAAATTCAATACAAAGCACCAGAATTCAATAGCATGTAATATAAGCTATACATAGAAATCACTTTTAGCAGAAGTGTTACTTAAGGAGTGCGCTTGTCATGAGCACCAGATGTTGTATGTAAATGTTGAATCACTGGGTTGGACACCTGAAAACTAATATTGCATTGTCTGTTGGCTAGCTGGAATTTAAATAAGAACTTAAAAAAAAAAAGACCCTGTTACTGTCATTGGAAAATCCTTTGCTTGTTCCCACGTGCACATCCACAGTAGTGCAGGCAACCAGCCGGCATGTGCACCTGGACCGCGTGTTGAGTTGCATGGTGATCGTAATGGTGCTCCGCTACAGTAAATTTGATGGAGTCCCCCACTGACCTTGTTTCAGAAAATCTGAGATGTGTGGTGTGGCTAGGTTCCTGTGGAAGCTGATTAAGGGCAGAGGCAATAGCTTCTTGTTCTCCGAGGCCTCGCAGCTCACAGCATAAAATGAGGCAGCAGGTGCTGATATCTGTGTAAGTTTTTGACCATCAGGCAAGTGTGCCCCAATATGTGTGAGTATTTTGTGCTCAATCATAAAATAAGCCTACAACTTGAAGTATCTACTTAGAATAAAGTGGGGTTTTTTTTTGTTTGTTTTGTTTTTTGTTTTTGAAGAGTAAAGCTTTAAGTGAGCCTGAGTTTCATAGGAACCGAAAGGTGGCAGGCATCTTTTAAAGTGGGCAGAGGGAGAAACTCACTGGGAATACATTTAGTCTGGTGTGAAATGGATCCCATTCTGGAGATAGGTCTGTGGGGCACTACCATGCTGAAAGACCCCTTTTCAGTGGTTCTTTACGCTGATGTAGCAAGGTTTGTAGCATGTGACCTGATATCCCAAAACCAGCCTATTGGGCCAGGCAAAGAGGCTGGACTCAAAGGTGCTTCTGGAAGGTAGCCCTGCAGCCAACAGGCCTGGGACACCCCATGTGAACCACATGCTGGCCAAGCCCTTTATTTCACGCCCCTTAGTGTTGGCACCTGAGACAGAGAGTGAACTAGGCAGTGAGTATGAAGATTTGAGTGAGAACATAAGTAAGGAAAAGGAACTGAGCCTCAACCTGCAGTTGAGTATGCAGAGTGGCTGTGGGTCCAGAAGCAGGGACCACATTCCCAGAACTGCCAGGGGCCCTTGAGAGAGCCTTACACTAGAACCTCACTATCTTAGGGGGCATGAACTTGCTTCTGTCCTTTACAAACTGAAAGCGCACATCATGCCTTTTTGTCTTAAACTACTGAAACAGACTTTCTTACATAATGATAAATTTGAAAAAGATATACTAACAGAGAGAATGACCAAGAAAATAAGAAGGCTTGGCTGCCATGAACTTGACCTCACTTGCAAGACCCTTAAGACAGGGTTGCTCTCCACCCTTCCAGTTCTGAAGTACTGTGATTGCCCACCATAAGCTCCCTACAGGGCCATGGTCTTTCTTGTCTCTACTATTAACTGTATCCCTCACCAGTCTGCTCAGCAAATGTCAAGTTCATCCATCTAGTCTATAAGAGACAGCCCCTCCGGACAGACAAGTGCTCCTCCTCCGTGCTCCCACAGCATGCCATTCATACTGCTACTCATCAAGTCTTCCATAGCTGTGTGTGTTTACCTGTTTCAAGAGAGTGTAAATGCTACAAAAGTAGGACTTTGGTACATCTGTATAGCTTCATCTCCTAGCATATATCTGGCATTTAGTAGGTCCTCAAAAACATATTTGGAATGTGTTTATTAATATTCATTATAAGATCATAGCAACAATTTGTACTAAAACAATATCCACATACTTGTAAGAAAATAAAGTCTATTCCAAAGATGCCTAATTTCCTCCTGAGGAGTGAGCTAGTTTTTAAGAAAGTATAAGATAAACGTTGATCCATATAGTGGTAGACTTACCAAAACCACAGAAAAATGTGAAGGACCAAATAGATAGTCCTTTTCAAAGTATGGCTTTTGAGAGCTAAAGAAACCTAAAAGAATTTAGATCAAATTATAAACTAAAGATTCCATTAAAGAAAACAATAAAATGCTAACAAGAGAAGAAGGAGGAAATATACAGTATTCATTCATCCAGCATATCTGGGAAAGAGGTGTTTGGTATGCTTGAATTTTTCAGATAACTGGGCATTTGCCTCTTAAAGCAACAAAGCTGTAGACATTTTTTTCTATGAATTAGGTGGTATTACTGGAAAATCTATAGCATAATTTGACATTTTCTTTAAGATTCAAAGTCACAATTATGAATGATAATATCTATATGCTAATTTGTTTTAATATATTTTTAATCCTTCTATTTATTTTCTGATCTTTTTTGGTTGCAGGAACATTCCTTCCCTATGATATGTCATGGTGTCTGTTTTTGTCTGCTGACATTCTACTTCCACATCAGCTTTTCTCTGTTACGTTCTTCTAAGGACCTTTATTAGGTAGACACAGATTTCAATTTTGTTCTTTTGACATCTATTTTTCTTTTTAATTTAAACTGGGGATAGGATGAGGGGAGTGGTTTTATTATTATATAAAATGGATGATGGGAATGCAAACTAGTGCAGCCACTCTGGAAAACAGTATGGAGGTTCCTCAAAAAACTAAAAATAGAACTACCCTACAGCCCAGCAATTGCACTACTAGGCATTTATCCATGGGATACAGGTGTGCTGTTTTGAAGGGACACATGCACCCCCATGTTTATAGCAGCACTAGCAACAATAGCCAAAGTATGGAAAGAGCCCAAATGTCCATCGATGGATGAATGGATAAAGCAGATGTGGTGTGTATACACACACACACACACACACACACACACACACACACAAACACACACAATGGAGTATTATTCTGCAATCAAAAAGAAGGAAATCTTGCCATTTGCAACTACGTGGATGGAACTGGAGGGTATTACACTAAGTGAAATTAGTCAGTCAGAGAAAGACAAAAATCATATGACTTCACTCATAGGAGGACTTTAAGAGACAAAACCGATGAACATAAGGGAAGGGAAACAAAAACAATATAAAAACAGGGAGGCGGACAGAACAGAAGAGACTCATAAATATGGAGAACAAACTGAGGGTTACGGGAGGGATTGTGGGAGGGGGGATGGGCTACATGGGTAAGGGGCACTAAGGAATCTACTCCAGATGTACAACATAGTGATTCAACAATACATTCTATGCTCATAAATAAATAAATAAATAAATAAATAAATAAATAAATAAAAAAAACAGATGAATACTATGAAATACTATGAAGTTGTCGACTGAATTCTATTACCTGGAAATTAACATTAATCCCAGATATAAATGATAAACATCAAATACCAAACAAACATACTGACCCTTGTTAATGCTTTTTGTAATTTTTCTGACATAGATATTTTTGGGCATAATATGTCTTCTTGTGGAAAAAACAAAGATATATCTAGAGTTTACAGCCCATGTCTAAATTCAAATAAAATAAATATCTTTTCAGAAACAATTTATTGACGTAAAATTCACATAACATATAATTAACTATTTTAAAGTAAACAATTCAGTAGTATTTGGTACATTTACAATGGTGTTCAACCACCACATCTATCTAGTTTCAAAATATACTATTTTATTATAAAAATAATGTAAGCTTTTATGTTCAGGAATGATATTGGAACTCACTTTCATTTTATTCTTTATAACTTTATGCACTTTCTAAATTTTCTACTATGGGTATGTATTGCTCTTATATTCTAAAAAAAACCAACTGAACAAACAAAAAACTGCAATTTTAAAAGGATGCAACAATATGTCCTCTTCCAGAACAAGTCTTCCCTGACTCAGGCAGCTGACTTAGGAATTCCTTTCTCCTGCTCCTTCAACTTTCCTTAGAATGTACATACCTCCATTTAAAGACTTCTATTGTATTATGTCTATTTTCCTTTCTACCTCCTAGTTCTTCATTCTATAGTAATTGGTCAATAAAGATATTTGTGAAAGACAGAAAGCAAGAAAGCAGGAAAGCAAGAAAGCAAGCAAGCAAGCAAGAAAGAGAGCAGGGCTGGGAGGGAGTTGTTCTCCTGTGTAACACGGCCAACATACAACCCAAGCGTCCCTATTTCCTGCTCATCTTCTTTGAAACTAATGACCCCCACTGTGTTCCCTAATCATAAGTCTCCCTGAAAATATTGCAGTTTTCCCTTCCCCTCCAAAACACTCTGGCAAATGGCATTCCCTGCTTGCCAAAAAAAAAAAAAAAAAAAAAAGAGTAGAAGGAACTAGGTGACTTTGCATATCAGAATCCCCTCTGGGCCAGCATGTGAAGCTCCACGGCCATTTATGTACAAACAGTGGACAGAAACAGCAGCTGTCAAGGCCCAAGATACATCATTAGTGGTTACTGGCCACAGTACTGTTGTGCTTGTTTAAATCCAGCATCAATGAGTATTTTTATATATAACTTTCTAAGTAGATACTACTCTGATGAGTAATCCCACAGTTAATTTGCACTGAATGTAAAGAAAGTGCTTTCTTTTTCAGGAATTCTTTGTTAGGCCTGTTACCATTTACCTCCTAAGCTCTAACTCTAAAGGTCTGGCCTACCACAAGATGACATACGTACAACAAAATAAACGCAAAAGAGAAATGAAACAAGGAACCAGAGATAGAGAAGACATAAATACAGCAGAACATCAAAACCAGAAAAAAAGGAATTAAATATGTCTATAAGATCCTTGCTGGGCTTCAAATTTGACTCTTCTTCCCAGCCACCAAAACAAAAAGTTGTACAATCATCGTTTGCAGAAAAAATCTAATTGCTTTTCCTCACTCTGTTGTAGACTAGTGATTCTCACAGTGTGATCCCTGGACTACCAGCATCAGCATCACCTGAGAAGCTGTTACAAATGCAAATTCTCAGGCCATACCCCAGGCCTCCTGACTCTAATGCTCTGAGCCAGGACCCAGCCCTCTGGGTTTTAATAAGCCCTTGTGGTGCTTCCTAGAGAGCCTAAGTTTGAGAACCACTGTTTTCACTACACAGGGTTTTATATAAAGGGCAGCAGGCAATGCACCTATGGCAAACATGGGGAATTCAAAAGCAATGGCTTTCAAAACAAAACAAAACAAAACAAAAAACAAAAGCAACAGCTTTCAATAAAAGCTGCAAACATAAAACTAACCTGTAATTCAGCAAAGGAACAAAGGCAGGATGCAAGAGGGCTAACGTAGCATAGACCAGGCTTTGATGATCCCTCTTTGCTGAGTCAAGGATTGACCCCAACATATTCCATACTATACTAGTTTTAAAACATGTAGCAAAGGACCACATGCAATAGTTCTCGATGTTCTTGGGCAACTCAGATTTGGGATTTATTCCTCTGCTCCTCTCAGCCAGCTCCTCTCCCCATATCTGAGGTTGAAATCCTGAAACCAGCTTTGACCCCTTCATCCCCATTATCCTCATATCAGTTACCACATCCTATAGACACAACCTCTCTTTCCCTTCTCATCACTCAATAATTCAGTCATCAAATATTGACTATCTACTAAGCGGTATAAATTCATCAAGGTACCTGGAGGACAAAATATCCTTGCCTTCGTGGGGCCTACTTTCTCACTGTGGAGACAACAAATAAGATAGATAAATAAGTAAAATATATAATATGTTAAATAGTGATGAGTAGTAAGGAGAAAAATAGAGGAGGGCAGGAGATAAGAAGCTTTGGAGAGGAAGGTGGAGATTTGTAAAAAGGGTGACCAAGCAAGGTCTCACTGAGAAGGGACACTTTGAGTAATATCCTGCAGGAAGTGAGGACTTCTGGGGAAGAGCATACCCAGTACAAGAATGTCAAATGCAAAGGCCGTGAGGTGAGAATATGCCCGGCAAGTTTGAGGACCAGTGAGGAGCCCAATGTGGCTGAAGTGGAATAAACAAATGGGGCTGTAGGAGGGAGATGGGGTTAAACAGATAAGCAGGGACCAGATACTAACCCTGGTAGGTCATAGAGGGAGGAGACTTTTCTGCGAGTGAGATAGGAGACCACAGAAGCTGGCAGAGGAGAGGCATCCTTCTGGCTGCAGAGTTGAAAGCAACCAAGAGGGAACAGGGATAGAAGTAGGGGGACTAGTTTGGCAGGCTACTGTCCTTTCCTTGTTTGCTACTCAAAACTATCATGGCCTTTCCCTGGGACTCTGCCATAGCTTTCCACCTGGGCCCCTCCTCCCATTCTACCCCTTTCCCTCCCTAATCTACCAAATGGAGTGCCGTCAAATGTCTGCTCAAACCTCCCCACTGCCCCCTAGGGACAGATTCCATTAAAAGTTACTAGAACTTGGGGCACTTGAGTGGCTCAGCCGGTTAAGCATCCAACTTCAGCTCAGTTCTGATCTCACCGTTCACGGGTTCAAGCCCCACATCAGGCTCTGTGCAGACAGCTCAGAGCCTGGAGCCCACTTTGGATTCTGTGTCTCCCTCTCTCTCTGACTCTCCCCCACTCGCACTCGGTGTCTCCCTTTCTCAAAAATAAATAAACATTTAAAAAAAAATTTTTTTTAAGTTACTAGAACTCAAGCTCTCTACAACACAATGTGGCCATGCCTTCCCTGCCCAACCTCATCTCGCAGGTATCTCCACGTACAACCAACCACAGTACACTTGCTCCGCATTCTCAAACACATCTACACAGTCTGACCTTGCCTTTGCTGTCTCTGACTGGAACCATCCAACCTCCACCTACCGAAACCCTCCCAGCCTGCCGGGGTTCTCCACCAATCCCACCTCCTCCATGAAACCATTCCTGACCCCTCAAACAGATGTTCCCTTGCCTGCCATTGAAGTTCACACCATCGTGTCAGTCCTCCTTTCTGGTCTTCCCATCTGTACTCGTCCTATCTCCCTCCATGGACTACAAGCGCCCTAAGGGCAAACCATGGCTCACTCCTCTTTATCTCCGCCGCAGCATGGCATACAGCACTTCGACAGAGTGACTAGTCATTGAATTAAGTGATGCCAACACAATCCTTCAGTGATCAAAATTCCATAACCTCCAGTAGCTGTTTTAAATTAGTTCATCATTTCAGAATAACTATTTTATTTAGTTAGGATTATAAACATATTGCAATCTACCACAGACAAAAGTCTGGAAGAGAAGAATCTGTTATATTTTATGCTAATTAATAATGCTAAGCAGTTAAAAGATTAAAAGTGGACACAAAAGTAAAAATTTTTTTCTTATGATTAACTGTAACCAAAAGTTTTCTATTTAGGAAGATATCCAGCTAAATTTGGAAGACACCAAAATGCTGGACCTCAAACCTCAGGAAAATTGATCTAGTTAAGAATTTTAAGTGTTTATTTTTATTGGTAAGATTTTGATGCAATCAATGTTAATCTCTTTATGGAAGGGTGATGCAGACACACTAAAAATTCTACTTTCTCCTTTGTGGTGTTTTAAAACAGTCTTATTCCTGCATAATTTATAACAAGAATCTAGAAACACTGAGTCAGATTTCCCCAATGTCTATCATTAAAATGTGGAGGCAGAGAGTGGATTTGTATGGTTCAAATCATTTTTTTTAAGGAAGTATAAGTTATTAACTTGGGTATCTTGTCACTTCCTCTTTGAAGAAGCAAACACTGGTATCCAAATTTCAAATATTAAGTAAAGGGGCACCTGGGTGGCTCAGTCAGTTGAGTGTCTGACTCTTGATTTGGGCTCAGGTCATGATCTCAGAGTTGTGAGATCGGGCTCTGCACTGAACATGGAACAGCTTAAAAGTCTCTCTGTCTCTCTGTCTCTCTGTCTCTCTCTCTCTCTTTCTCCCCCTCTGCTCCTCTCCCCTGCTCGTGCTCTCTCTCTCGCTCTCTCTCTCTCTCTCTCTCAAATAAAATTTTAAACTTTGGGGGCATCTGGGTGGCTCAGTTGGTTAAGCATCCAACTCTTGGTTTCAGCTCAACTCATGGTTTGTGAGTTTGAGCCCCGCATAGGGCTCCAAGCTGACATTGTCGAGCCTGCCTGAGATTCTCCCTCTCCTTCTCTCTCTGCCCCTCCCCTGCTCGCTCTCTCTGTCTCTCTCTCTCAAAATAAATAAATAAAATTAAAAAAAAAAAAAACAAATATGAAATAAGACCTAAAGGATGGAGCACCTGGGTGGCTCAGTTGGTTAAGTGCCCAACCTCGCTCAGGTCATGATCTCACAGTTCATGGGTTCCAGACCTGCATCCAGACCAGCCTGAAGCCTGCTTCGGATTCTGTGTCTCCCTCTCTCTCTCTGCCCCTCACCTGCTCACATTCTGTCTCTCTCTCTCAAAAATAAATAAACATTAAAAAAAAATTTTTTTTAAAGACCTGAAGGAGCCCTCCTGCAGAAAGCTGGACAAGGGAAAAAAGAATCTGAGAATCACACTCAGACTTAACTCAAAATGAAATCTTAGCAACCATTCTTTAATTCAAGGCCTCAATGAGGGATCTCCCTTTCGTAACACAAACTGTGTCCACAGTGGAATGACTCCCAGAGATGTAATTTGTCCTTTTGAAAAGCAGATTAAATATTAGACTGTCATTTCCTATAGGTGATAGGTATTACATATTCTGGAGAAAATCACTAAGTACAAGATAAATAGGAATTAATCGTAAATATTCTATTAAACATGATTCCTACATCATTAACATCATGTGAACCATTTTTAGCAAAATATTTGCACTTCATACTCCCATTAAAACAGAATTCCTTTCTAAAAGGACAAAGTGCTTCCTGAAGTCCCAGTCCAGATACAATTAGAGAACCCAGCACAAGTGAAAGTAAAAATGAACCAGCTCTGTATCCCAATCAGGAGGTTTAGCTGCAGAAGCGAGATCAGTCATCACAATGAAGGCATAGGATGAAAAAGCTGGGAATGTATCAGAAACACTGACAGAAAATCAGAAAGGAAACAGATTTTATAAACCAACTACCCATCACTGCTAAGACTCCTCTTACTTTTTTTCTTTAAAAGAAAATATCCTCATCTATCATATTGAGCATAGAGAAGACAGAGAGGAGAAATCCCTAGCAGTACAAGATGATCCACAATAAAATAGTATATAGATTCAGTTTTGAAAAATAATCTTAGAATTCCATAACCACTTTTTCCACTTTTGAACCCACATGCCTAAGTGCCCTTTCCCACGGAAGTAGGCCCTGAGTCAAAGATTCAAGTCCAAGCAGTTTATTGGGGAGGTTCAGAAAAAGCTGTTCAGGAGTGCCCAGGACACAAGAGTCCCCTACAAGGGATGTAGAAATATACCTCAGAACTGTCTCACCCATCAAGTAGGGAAGCTGGGGTGTTCATCAGCCAGTGGTTAAGACTGCCATGGGGAGGGGGAGACCTGGGTGGCTTAGCCAGTTAAGTGCCCGACGTGGACTCTGGTCATGATCTTGTGATTCGTGAGTTGAAGCCGGACATCATGCTCTCTGCTGTCAGTGCGGAGCCTGCTTCAGATCCTCTGTCCCCTCTCTCTGCCCCTCCCCCACCCTCTCAAACATAAATAAACATTGGTGGGGGGCGGGGGGGAGGCTGCTGTGTGGAGAGTGGGAGAGTGTTAATTCCCTGGCACTTGATACCAGACTCAAGTAGGAGCCAAGAGGTTTCCCAGCCCACAAAGAAAATCCTCAGGCAAGAAAGACCTGCAGACCTTCAGGAAGGTACCAGCAGCCAATAGGCCTCCACCACAAAGACGGTAAGGTCCCAGAGGGAGATGGGACATGAACATCATTGCCTACACTGCATCCTCCAAAGGAACGCCATCCCCCTCTCCAGTCATATCTGTTGTTGGTGTTTGATATCAGTCTTCTCTTCCTTTTCTCTACTATCCAAGACAGCATATATTTCACATTTAAGCATCTACCCCTAAGCTATAAAATATACAATCTTAGCTTACCTATGTCTTTATTTTCCCTTTGACTCTACTTTATATTCTTTATAAATTAAGACTCTAAATTGGGGCACCTGGGTGGCTCAGTCAATCAAGTGTCCAACTCGATTTTGGCTCATGTCATGATCTCACAGTTTTGTAAGATCAAGCCCTGGGGGCTCAGTGCTGACAGCATGGAGCCTGCTTGGGATTCTCTCCATCCCTCTCTCTCTGCCATTCCCCTGTTCAAATGCTCTCTCTCTCTCTCTCTCTCAAATAAATAAATATTTTTTTAAAAAGACTCTGTCTATTCTTGTGTTGTAAATTCTTTAATATCAGTCTTGCTCTCTATCAAGTTATAAAAAAAAAATTACTCCTTGGTAATAGCCAACAGTATCCATAATACACCCATGAAAATGATGGGTTGGCCCACATGATAAGAGCTCAGGCCACACTAGCATCCAAAGAATCCTTGATGGTATTAGAGGAGAGTAATTTTTGCAGTTCCAAAAGTATACACTGTCACAAAATAATTGCAGGGGGAAGGGGAGTAGAGGAGGCAGGTCTAAAACTTAACTGGGAAGGACCATTTTCAAAGAAATGTGACTTCACTTGTTTTGCAAAAATATGGTCTTAAAAAAAGTCCGATCTAACTATTATTTTTCTTTGCAGGGACTATTCCGTAATATATTAGTAACTTCCTTCTAGGCCTAAAAAGTTCCTCTTTGACTTTAGTGTGTATATAATCAAAGTGAGAGGATAATGTGCCTAGGTAAATTTTACCTAAAACAATCTTGACTGATGTAAGCACTTGGTAAATCCTATGCTTCATAATTTCAAGAAGAAAAAAAAAAAATCAACTCAGGGATTAAAAGGCTGAAATCAATGGGAATGTGGTATTATAGTTTTCTTGACTTAGAGGGACTTACTGTCACTCAACAGATAGACTGAACACTGAACAAATATTGCCTGGTTAAAATTAATTTGTTTGGGTTTGAGATTGCCTAATCTAGTCTTTAATTTTAAGACAAATAAAAATGAAAAAATAGACCCATACACATCTCTGAAACTTTCTGGATGTTTTTACACTGATGTTTAGAGGCCCATTCTATGGCCACTTACAAGCATCTGACAGAGCCACTGTTAAATGAGATTGCTACCCAGTATTAGATTTTACTTTTAGGTAAGGATCAGGCCACACATCACCAAACCCACGTTCCTCTGGAAAAAAACCATTCATCATACAATGCAGTATTTTAAAAATCAGACATCTCTACTTACAGTAAATGACATACATAAATATCTGTATCTTTAGGGTCTATATCAGTGCTTCTCAAACAATCTGTGATGAAGAACTATTTTTGAATTGATGTTTCCAGGCTGTCATATACTGATACTTTTGCAAAATATATTAAAGAGGAACTATAAGAAAATAAAATGTTTACCATACAAAATGCAAACTAAGTTTATTATCTTTATTAGATTCAACAGGCATAAAGTTATTGTCAATATCTTTAAACGTTTCTCAGCACTTACTCAAACTTTCAGTACTTATCACAAGCCAGTAGCAGTTGGTCGGTAGCACTGGCCTTGGACCACAGTTTGAGTAGCACTGATCTAAAATACCATGCACTAAATAAATAAATAAATGAATGAATAAATAAATAAATAAACACACACAGATAAAAATAAGATAAAATAAAATAACGGCACACATATTTTCTCAAAAGATATACTTTACCTCTGACATTCTTTCCAAATCCCATAGAAGAAACTTTTTTGTCCACTTGTTCACTATTGTTTGATTTCTCCTTCATAACGTCATCATCACTAACAACATCAGCAGAAAATTTTTTCTTTTTCTTTTTCTTGTGTCGAGGAGGAAGCTTTTTTGGAAAAGTAAACATTGGGAATATCACAAGAAACATTGCAATGGCACAAAGGAGGAATCCACTCCACCTAAAAAATTGGGAAATGTGAATAGCATTTATGGCCTTTGAATTATGAGTGAGAACAAATTAGCAAAGTAGAAGTTCATGGTAATAAAATTCTCCAGGGAAAATTTTTTACCTTCAACAACTGTAAAGCAATAGGAAGTTGGACAAACTAAGAAAGCACAGGAGTCCTCCCTTTCTATGTTATAAATGAGAAATCTACCCAATAATTATACTAGTATGATAATGAACATTATAATTAGCAACCTGACTAGAATTTTATTCAAATATTTGTTAGTTTTGCTATAATGTGCATTTTACCATAAATCAAGAAATAAAAAATAAATCAATAACTCATAAGTATAATAAGAAAATAACACAGACTCTCTCAGCATGCTTTGTGGACCAAAATAGACACATTTTTCTTACAGAAAACCATCCTTACCTCATGTGAAATGTATTTTAAATTGCTAATGGCATTCAAATATTTTTCTGCAAGAATTTCAGAATATATTGAGCCTCTTAGCTGGCCCTTACAATAGTTAATCATGAGGGCCACCGAAGACACTTATGTTTGATCACTGCCTTCAAGAACTTACCTAGTTGTAAAGGAGCTAAAAATATAAGAAACAATCTCCAAGGAATGCACGAATGTATACAATTAAGTGTTAGATCATGTGGTATAGACTATGAATGCTATAACCATTCAGATAAAGGAAATGTGTGTTAGAAACAGACACAGGAGAAGCAGACCTTGGAGAAGCAGACCTTGAGCTATGTAGAATTGAGAGTCTGTCATTGAACTCATCTGAGGTTGCCATGCTGCAGAGAGCAGAAAGCAAATGTAGAGAGTAGAACTCAAATTCTAGTTAAGGCCTTGGGCTTCCTGCTTGTGTAATTCCTCAGGCGCAATCTCTCAGTCCCCTGTCAACCCTTTCTTAGCAAAGCAAGTAGAGGCTTCTAATCCTACCTAACAGGGTTGCCACTTTCTTACATACTGACTCCTTGCCTCTAATCTCTGTCCTTAAAGCTTTCAGGTTCTTAATGCTCAGACTCTGACTTCTGTATCAGCACATTCCTATAGTTGCAACCTGGATGCAAGCAGCATTATAAGCATCGGTGTTGAAATCAACATTAATCATCATCCATTAAGAATATTAATCATCCATAAAGAATGTAGATCGGGGCATCTGAGTGGCTCAGTCAGTTAAGTGTCTGATTCTTGATTTTGGCTCAGGGCATGATCTCATGGTTTGTGAGATCAAACCCCACGCTGAGCTCTGCACTGACAGGGCAGAAACTGCTTGAGATTCTCCCTCTCCCTCTCTCTCTGCCCCTCCCCTGCTTGTGCTCCCTCTCTCTCAAAATAAATAAATAAACATTAAATATATATATATTAAAAAAAGAATACAGATCAATAGAAAAGTAAAAATTCATTCAAAAACAGCGTTTCTATTAAAGTACTGTTATCAGCTGCTAAAAAGGTCACACTTTTGCTGACAGAATAATTCCAAATAATTCCATAAACCAGTCATTATTAACCCAGTGTGCTATTTTCAAAGATACTTAAAGTTATATCAAATGAAGATTTATAAACAATCAGAAAAAAAAGGCTTTATTTTGAGAAGATTGCTCAGAGCAGACTTCTAGCAATTTCAATTATTCAGTGTACAATCAAGAACCCAGTGCCTGACACAGATTAGGTACTGAAAATCCTGAATAAATAACATTGAATGAGATAGGTTTTAAAAAATAAAGTCATCTGTCTACAGAGAACATGGCTACGATCCTACCTGGCCCGGTAGTAACTCACTGCTTATGGGGCCTTTGCTGATCTGTCCCTCCTTATCTACCACCTTTCTGCACACACTACATTCAAGTCCCTTGAACTCCCTCAGTTCCCTAGACCAGAACAGGACAGATAGCGCAATATAAGGGACAGTTCTAGAGCTGTGGCTTCAGACAAACATGGGTTTTGTCTTGTCTTTACCACTTACTAGCTCTAAGATCCTGGGGAAATTATTTCACTTTTCCAAACCAGCTTTCTCATCTGAAAGAAGAATACTACTAACTGCTTTTTGACGTCATCAGAATTAATAAGACAATGCATACAGTGGACCTAAAAAAATGCCTGCTCCCAAATCAGCAATCAATTCAAAGTAGCTAGTTTTGTTTTTGTTATGTAGATCTGTATTCAGCAACACTACCCACCTCCACGCAGAGATATCAAATGAAAATTACATGTAAACATTTAAGATAGACTTATAGTTGGGGCACCTGGGTGGCCACAGCCAGTTAAGCATCCAACTCTGGATTTCAGCTCAGGTCATAGTCTCATGGTTTGTGAGACTGTGCTGCATTAGGCTCTGCACTGACAGCACAGAGCCTGCTTGGGATTCTCTCTCTCTTTTTCTCTCTGCCCCTCCCCTGCTTGTGCTCTCTCTCTCTCAAATAAATAAATAAACATTTAAAAAAAAATACACTTATAGTAGTCCAGAATAAGAGTAAATAACAGAAGGAAGGGAAAAATTATAGCAAATAAACAAAAATAATATAAAAATAGTTTAAAAGTTTGGGGTCTTTTCAAAGCAGAGCAAGCTGGCCCATATTCTTCAATGGTCTTCAGCAGCATCGACAAAATGCATGATCTAATCACAGAGCCAAAGAAGACCCCAAGAAAAGCTGAGGAAGACAGAAAGTATGTGCTATATGTTAGCAAAAGACCATCAGTAAGAACTAAAACTGAGAAACCAGAGTCCCTAAGTCTCTTTCATGAAGCATTACTCAGAGACGACTCACAAAGTGGAGCCAGTTAAGTATATTGACTAAGAGCTTCGCCTTGGACTGTTTCTTATCCCAGCTCTCACTGCCTCCAAGGCTTTGGGCAAGTTATTCAAATCACTGTGCGTCAATTTCCTCATCTGTAAAGTGGGCATTAGTGACTACATATGGTTGTTGTGTATGTAGGCCTAAATATGAGGCTTAAACAAAAATGTCTGTGAAGCACTTAGTACAATGCTTGACACACAGTCATCACCCCATAAACATTAGCATTATTCATGCCTTCCTTCACTCTCTCAGTATATAGTTATTGAAAAATCCATCATTACTACTAGGCATTGGATTAAATAACATTGTATCAAATACCTCGCTTCTGGTCAAGGTAAAAGTCTATTATAAACTAAGCTACTTGATAAATAAAATTCAATTTTTGAAGAGATCTTTATTATACAGTTCTATATTGACAACTTTTATCATGTATACAACTAATATTGGACCATTAAAATAAATAGGGGCTCTTGGGTGGCTCACCCAGGTAAGCGTCCGACTTTGGCTTGGGTCATGATCTCGCGGATCATGAATTGGGACCCTCTGTCAGGCTTTGTGCTGACAGCTCAGAGCCTAGAGTCTGCTTCAGATTCTGTGTCTCCCACCCACTCTCTCTCTTCCCCTCCCCTGCTCATGCTCTTTCTCTCCCTCTCTCTCAAAACTAAATAAAAACATTCTTTAAAAATTTTGTAATAAAATAAATAAAAGTTCTTGAACATTTATTAAATTCAAAGAACTGAAAAATAGCTAACACAAACCATGTAACAAGAACTATTCTTTTTTCTCTCTTTTAAAAAAAATTTTTAATGTTTATTTATTTTTGAGAGACAGATTGAGAGCAGAGGAGAGGCAGAGAGACAGGGAGACACGGAATCTGAAGCAGGCTCTAGGCTCCTCATTGTTAGCACAGAGCTGGACATGGGGCCTGACCCCCGGAACGCAAGATCATGACCTGAGCCAAAGCCAGACGCTTAACCAATTGAGCCACCCAGGCACCCATAGCAAGAATTATTTAAAGCTTCACAGATACAGACCCTTTTATTCCCCATAACAACCCTATGAAGTAGCTACTGCAATTACTTCTATTTTATGGAGTTTTTTAAAACCAACAACTGAGGGGCACCTGGGTGACTCAGTCCATTGAGTGTCCAACCTCAGCTCAGGTCTTGATCTTGTGGTTCGTGAGTCTGAGCCCTGCGTCAGGCTCGCTGCTGTCAGCGCAGAGCCTGCTTGCGATCCTCTGTCCCCCTCTCTCTCTGCCCTTCCCCTGCTTGTGCTCTCTCTCTCAAAAATAAATAAAACATTTTTAAAAATTTTTAATAAATAAAAATTTAAAAATTAAACCAACAACTGAGGCACAGAGAAATTAAGTAACTTCCTCCAAGGTCACACAGCTATTAGGTAGCAGACTAAGATTTAAACCCAGGAGAATATGGCTTCAGAGTCTGCGCTCTTAATCACTCTACTTTGCTACCAATTGGAGTGATGTCTACTAGAAAACTTTAAAAAGTCAGTATATGGGGCACATGGGTGGCTCAGTCGATTAAGTGTCTGACTTCAGCTCAGGTCATGATCCCACAGTTCATGAGTTCGAGGCCTGTGTTGGGCTCTGTGTTGACAGCTCAGAGCCTGGACCCTGCTTCAGATTCTGTGTCTCCCTCCCTCTCTGCTCCTCCCCTGCTCATTCTTTGTCTCTCTCTTCCTCTCTCTCAAAAATAAACATTAAAAAATGAAATGAAATGAAATGAAATGAAATGAAATGAAATGAAATGAAAAATTAAGTACTTATGAGCCTGAAGCTCGTATCTCTTTCCTTCTCCCTGCCCCCAATTTGGTCCTCTTCATCTTTCCCCCTCCCTCTAGATGTTCCCTTTATTGACATGCTCTTTTCACAGACATCTAAATAGAACACAAAATATACATTGAATGTTCATAAACATATTTTAATAATCCACTTTTCCGAGAATAAAAAAAAATCCTTACTCTGATTTATTTCAGAACTGTAAAGAAAACAGTAGTCG
Organism: Panthera uncia; assembly: GCF_023721935.1. Taxonomy (NCBI): domain Eukaryota; kingdom Metazoa; phylum Chordata; class Mammalia; order Carnivora; family Felidae; genus Panthera; species Panthera uncia. Next base: position 62,622,585 of record NC_064812.1, on the reverse strand, counting down.
AGACCAAAAATTTCACTATTGGTTAAGAACTTAAAACTCCTGTGTTATTCCCCTAATGCTGACAAGGGAACTTCCTTTTGTATGATTTAAAAATTCTACCAGTCCAAGTTCATCTAGATCTTAGCACATCCATCTTCAAAGAGCATTACTTATGAAAAGAGAAGTGTTATGTAACTTAATTGATATTTCTTAACTGCTTTGAAAATAGAGTGTTAAGCATTATTCTCATGTACTTAAGAGTTATGAGATTATCTTATGATGAAATGCATAGGTAACAAAAATGCTCTAAGAAACTCTTTTGAAAGTAATCAGTTGACACTAATTTCTAATAGTGAACTATTCTCTTTATTATAAAATGAGCATTTCTTGTCAGTGTATACCTATTACTAATCCATGTTAAATGAACTCAGGAAGCCAATACTTTTCGGTTGGTGCTTGCTATCATGAAGAAATAACTTATGTGCAAGGTGAGGACAATGAAGAACTCGAACACAGTCCTGGCTGTGTGGATGAATAACCTAACATCCAAAGTTGGAGTTCTCATTCTAAGTCCTCAAGATTACTTATTTAGCAAGACAATTAAGGGCTACAAGTGAGAGAACAGCTAAATCTCTAGCACTCATTGGAAAAAACAATTACTGAGTGAAAAGATTCACTAACAGTGTGACAATGGAAAAGAGGGGGCTAGAGTTTGGGGCAGTCGGGGAGGGCTGACAAAGCAGAAACGCAGATATAATAAGGAAGTGGGAGGAAAATATTTTTTTAAAAGGCACAGCAAAGATAATGAAAGCTAGGACACAGCAAAGATAATGAAAGCTAGGACACAGCAAAGATAATGAAAGCTAGGACACAGGAAAGCCCCAACACAGCCACCTTCTCCTCCTCCACTCTGCTATTTATAGCAGAAAATGCCTCAACCCTAAAGAAGGATTGGATTAAGCCAATGTTCCCAAGCCCTCAGCACTAGCTTCCCATTGCTGCTATAACTACCCCACCCTTAGGGTTTAAAACTACATAAACGTGGTATCTTATAGTTCTGGCGATCAACAGTCTCAAGTGGGCTGACAAGGCTGCATTCCTTTCGGAGGCTCTAGGGGAAAAAACCTATTTCCTTGGGTTTCCTAGCTTCTAGAGTCTGAGTGTGTTCCTTGGCTCATAGAATCTTCCTCCATCTCCAAAGAATGTGGCTCCAACCTCTGCTTCAATCACCATATCTTCTCTCACTCTGACCCTCCTGTCTCCCTCTTACCCTTATTAGGGACCCCTGTGATTACACAGGGCCCATTCCTGTCATGAGGATAACTTCCCTGTCTCAAGACCCCTTAATCACATCTGCAAAGTGTCTTGCCATATAAGCCAACACATTCATAGGCTCTGGAGATTAGGACATGGATATCTCTGGAGGATTAACTATTCTGCCTTCCACCCCGTACTGGATGACTTTCAGCTGTTTTTCATCTTCCCTTGGGGGAAATTTTTATTTTAACTATAAGAGTACCACAATGTGAACTATCATTAATAATGAGTGAAATAGGGGCGCCTGGGTGGCTCAGTCAGTTAAGCGTCCAACTTTGGCTCAAGTCATGATCTCACAGTTTGTGGGTTCAAGCCCCACATCAGGCTCTGTGCTGATAGCTCAGAGCCTGGAGCCTGCTTCAGATTCTGTGTCTCCCTCTCTCTCTCTGCCCCTCCCCTGCTCATGCTCTGTCTCTGTCTCAAAAATAAATAGAAACATTAAAAAAATTATAAAAAAATAATAAGTGAAATGAAAAAATTTAGTAAACAATTCTTACCAGTTTCCAATGAAACGAGGGTCATTCTGATCAAGGTTAACAGGATTTCTGGGATCGACATAAAACCCAATAAGAAGTCCACCTAATAAATATCCCACTGCAGGACCAAGTGCTCCCATGACATACATGATGGCTGAGAAGACAGAAGGGGAAACATGAAATACAGCAATGTGTTATTTAAATTTCAAGAGCTGTCTAATTTCAGTCATTCCATTTATATGTCACAGTTAAACCCAGTTAACAGCATCCAAAAACAAAGAACTTTAGAGATTGTGCCTCTATTTATATTTGGGTTTCAAATCATGCCCTTTATTTAGCTGCTGCCTGTTGTCCTTTTAGAACATCAGAATCATCTGGACAGCTTTTCAGTTGCTTTTGTTTGGTTTTTTAATATAAGTGCTCGGGCCCCACTAAATTTAAATTTCTGAAAGTGCTAGTTAATGAGCAGTCACTGGATAACCAAAAGAAGATGAAACGTAGTGTCAAGATTAAAAAATAAATAAATAAAAATAAATAAATAAATAAATACAAGGTCATTTCAAGATAAGAAGGAAAAATAAGTAGATGTCACTTGTCACAGCTGGAAGATTCTAACAGAACGAGTGAACCAAGGCCAGATACTGCCATGAAGCTGGATTTAATTGAATTGGCAAAGGTGCTCAAGCCCCCTCAAATCATGAATATTTTTCAAACCACCACTTTAGAATCAAAGAAGAGCTTCCAATGCATTTGGTTTATTGTTAATTGAGGAACCTTAAAGATTCATAAATCTCGTTAAATGGCATGAGTGAGAAGGTCCAAATGGATAGCAGGAACCCACAGCTGAATGAAAAAATAACTTTTTAAAGCACATGACCAAAACAGGAGGGGAAGGGGTTCTGTCAGTAGATCAGAAAGGTTTTCATTCTATCCAGAAAACAATTTGGCCATCAAAATGGGCTTAGAGCAAAACGTAACAATAATTTAGGGGTGCCTGGGTGGCTCAGTCGGTTCAGTGTCTGACTTCGGCTCAGGTCATGATCTCACAGTTGACGAGTTCAAGCCCCGCAACGGGCTCTGTGCTGACAGCTTGGAGCCTGGAGCCTGCTTCACATTCTGTGTCTCCCTCGCTCTCTGCCCCTTCCCTGCCCATGCTCTGTCTCTCTCTGTCTCAAAAACAAATAAACATTAGAAAAAAATAACAATAAATTCACTGTCATGCCTTTATATTGTTTTGACTGCTGTGATTTCAAATAAAAAAATAATTTTGTCAATTTTTAAATTTTGAGGTAGGATATGAAATTCCTTGAAAATCGTAGAAAAATCTAGCCACACATTCCAAACCCATTTTTTTTTCGTGCTAAAATTTAGTTATTTGGGGAGAAATCTATAAACACTTTTAAGATACTCTTGGGTGCAAGGCATGATAAACTCAGGTGTTGAGGCGCCTGGGTGGCTCATTGGTTAAGCGTCCAACTTTGGCTCAGGTCATGATTTCACGGTTCTTGAGTTCAAGCCATGTGTCGGGCTCTGTGCTGACAGTTCAGAGCCTGGAGCCTGCTTCAGATTCTATATCTCCCTCTCTCCTCTCTCTCTCTCTCTCCCTCTGCCCCTCCCCTGCTCATTCCCTCTCTCTCTCTCTCTAGAATAAACCTCAAAAAAAAAAAAAACCCTCAGGTGTTACATATTTCTCATTTCTGTTGCCATCATGCATTTAAGCTACTGAATAAATAACTAGTTTTCCATACCCTTTAAATAGCACCATATTGGGGTGGCTCAGTTGGTCAAGCATCCAACTTCAGCTCAGGTCATGATCTCACAGTTCATGAGTTCAAGCCCCAAGTTGGGCTCTGTGCTCATAGCTCAGAGTCTGGAGTTCAGATTCTGTGTCTCCCTCTCTCTCTGCCCCATCCCCACTCATGCTCTGTCTCTCTCTGTCTTAAAAATAAATAAAACATTAAAAAAATAAGAAATAAAAAAATAAATAGCACCATATTTACCAAAAAGAAAATTTGACTAATCAGACTAGCTCCACCTTACTTTATCACCTGCACCTAAATAAACTTTGAATAAACTTGTACCTCCTGTTACTTATCACTACAGACAGTAATTTAACACCTGCTCCCATTTTTCACACTATTTCATAAGAGAAAGTGCCGTGTTTATTTTACAGAATCGTCTGCTTGTAACAAAAGACATTAGGTGCTTCGACTTCTCCATCTGTGTTTGGAAATGGAGAATGGAAGCACAGCCACAAGTAACTGGTATTCCTTTGGAAGCATGCTTTTAATAAAACAAAATTAGAATTTTGATAAATATCTTGTTAACCTGTTTATAGCCTGAAACAGAACTCAAGAATAAAAAATGCCTTTTCAGTTTTACCCATATGCATATGAAGATAAAATTTATGTTTACACCTCCAGGCAAATCAGCACCATTTACAACTTAAAACTGTAATGAGGCCAAAATGTGACATGAATCATCTTCCCAAAATAGTTCTTCTGGCATGAAAGAGACTGTCTTACAAACACAGACAGGGAAAAGGGTATTTCCGCCATCCTGTTTATGCCTGGGGCACTTGAGTACAGCATCTCGGAATGCCAAGCAGCACGGTGCAGGATGTGTGCTGGCAAGACCTCGCAATTACATGGCGAATGGAACACCAATTAAATAACATCTCCAAAAAAACTTAACTACTCTTTAACTTCTCTTAAATTTTTGTTTATTTTTGAGAGAGAGAGAGAAAGAGAGTGCACGCGCGCACAAACACACACACACACACACACACACACACACACACACACGGGGGGGGGGGGGGGGAAGGGGCAGAGAGAGAGAAAGACACAGAATCCGAAGCAGCCTCCAGGCTCTCAACTGTCGGCACAGAGCCCAACGTGGGGCTCGAACTCACGAACCGTGAGATCATGACCCGAGCCGAAGTCGGAGGCTTAACCGACTGAGCCACCCGGGAGCCCCAACTTAACTACTTTTTCAAATACAGATAAAACTTTTTAAAATTCAGCTATGTAATCAGAAAAAGTTTATTTGTAATATCTAGCAAACACTTAGGCCAACTGAATCATTCACACTAACATATATACACACATATATCTATATAATTGTATTACATATTATGCTCTCTATAATAGTGTCGTGACTATACTATATATCTATAAATCAATAAATATATAACACTATAGATAGAGATAGAGATATATAATAACTCGTTGACATGGTCCTATTTTGTAAATAAATCCTTCTGGCCACTGAGCTAACATTTATTAATTGATTAACCAGTAGAACTCACTCAGAGCTTATTAGAGGGGCAAATTGTTGACACAAATTTGTATCACTCACCCTCCCAGTCAAAAATTCTCAATCGCCACCCACCCACCAACCACCACTGCTTGAAGAAAGTCCAAACTGCTCTGGAGTTCAAGGGTGGGACGAGTTGGCCTCCTCCTGCCATTTTACTCTTCAAACCTACTGACTGCACTCAGGGCTCCAGGCAGACTGACTCTCAGACAGACCTGGGCAGAGCCACCTCTCTTCCCTTGAAGACCCACCGTGCCCCCAGGCTTCCCTGTCTGTCTGAATCCTACCTGTTCTTCAAGGCCTAACCAAGTCTAGTACTGCCTGTCCTCCCCTGAGTGGTCTCTGTCTCCTCAGAGACCTCCTCCTCTGTCTATTCCAGTGGCCTCCACACTTTTTCATCAGCCATCTCTATTGGTAAGAGTTTTTAAACATTTACCACAGGGGTGCCTGGGTGACTCAGTGGGTTAAGCGCCAGACTCTAGATTTCAGTTTCAGATCATTACCTCACAGTTCGTGAGATCGAGACCTGTGTCAGGTGGGCTCTATGCTGACAGCATGGAACGTGCTTGGGATTCTCTCTCTCCCTCTCTCTCTCTCTGCCTCTCCCCTGCTTGTGCTCTCTCTCTCTCTCTCTCAAAATAAATAAATAAACATTTTTTAAAAAGCTTCAAAAATGAACTATTGGGACCTCATCAAAATAAAAAGCTTCTGCACAGCAAAGGAAACAATCAGCAAAATTAAAAGGCAACAAATGGAATGGGAGAAGATTTTTGCAAACGATATATCAGATAAAGGGTTAGTATCCAAAATCTATATAGAACTTATCAAACTCAACACCCAAAAAACAAATAATCCAGTGAAGAAATGGGCAAAAGACATGAATAGACACTTCTCCAAAGAAGACATCCAGATGGCCAACCGACACATGAAAAAATGCTCAACTTCACTCATCATCAGGGAAATACAAATCAAAACCACACTGAGATACCACCTCACACCTGTCAGAATGGCTAACATTAACAACTCAGGCAACAACAGATGTTGGTGAGGATGAGGAGAAAGAGGATCTCTTTTGCACTGTTGGTGGCAATGCAAGCTGGTGCAGCCACTCTGGAAAACAGTATGGAGGTTCCTCAAAAAATTAAAAATAGAATTACCCTACAACCCAGCGATTGCACTACTAGGCATTTATCCAAGGGATACAGGTGTGCTGTTTTGAAAGAGCACACACATCCCAATGTTTATAGCAGAGGTATCAACAATAGCCAAAGTATGGAAAGAACCCAAATGTCCATCGACTGATGAATGGATAAAGAAGATGTGGTATATATATACAATGGAGTATTACTCGGCAATCAAAAAGAATGAAATCTTGCCATTTGCAACTACGTGGATGGAACCAGAGGGTATTACGCTAAGTGAAATTAGTCAGAGAAAGACAAAAATCATATCACTTCACTCATAGGAGGACTTTAAGAGACAAAACCGATGAACATAAGGGAAGGAAAACAAAAACAATATAAAAACAGGGAGGGGGACAGAACAGAAGAGACTCATAAATATGGAGAACAAACTGAGGGTTACGGGAGGGGTTGTGGGAGGGGGGATGGGTTAAACAGGTAAGGGGCATTAAGGGATCTACACCTGAAATCATTGTTGTACTGTATGCTAACTAACTTGGATGTAAGTCCAATAAATTAATTAAAAAAAAAAAACTTTAAACATTTACCCACAGTGTACTTTTCTGTATAAGCAACGTGTACTTACCATCAGCCTCTCTCTCATAGCTTGCACCTGATATATCAGTAAACCCCGCTGGTTCTACCATCACATCACATACAACACGCAGCCTCTTCCCCATGCCTCTACCTTGGCCCAAGCCACCAACGTCACTCATCTGGAAAATGGCTCCAGGCCTTCCAGCTGGTGGTATTCCTGCTACTCTCTTCCTCCCTACAATGAATTTTCAACACAGCAGCCCTAACAATCCTTCAGAAACATAAGGCAGGTCATGTCACTTCTTTGCTCACACCCTCCAGTGGCTTCCCATCGTGCTGGCAAGAAAAGCCAAAATCCTTTTATATGGCTGCAAGGACCTGCCCACACCTTTGCACCACCCCCTATGATCTCTCTGCTCCATCTCCTATCCTTTTCCTTGTTCACTCAGCTCCAGTCAAACTGAACTCTCTCTTCACCCTCCAGGCACACTCCCACCTGAGGGTGTTAGCGCTTGGATTGTGCGTGCCTGTGTACACGTGTGTAAGTGTGTGCAGGTGTCTCTTTCCCAGAGCCACACGGTACATTCCCTTACTTCCCCCAAATAGGAATTCAAATAGTTCCTTCCCACCAAGGCCTTGCTTGGCCATCCTATCTAAAACTTTAAAAACCTTTTCCCCAATGCTTCCCACCCTCTCTCTGCTTTATTTTTCTCCTTAGCATACGTTGGCACCCAATACACTCTACATTTCCTTTGTTCATCTTGTTTATCACCCGTCCTCCCCGTCTAGAACATAAGATCCAGAAGGGCAGGGATCTTGCCGTGGTATTCACTGACAAAAGTAGTGTAGGAGGCATGAAACTCATTTCGCTCCCATTATTCATTACCTTTCCCACTCCCAGTGAACGCTCTGCTGTTATTAACAACAGTAGATGTCAGGGATAAGAGCCTTCTTCACCATACATCAGCACTGTCGGGTTGATAGTTCCATGTTTTTGTCTGTGTTTCATCAGATGTGATGATACTGTATTGGTTTTCTCTCCCGATGAGGAGCTTATACTGGGAGTACAGGCTATCCAGTGAACCAGCAATAGAAAGAACTACAAGTTCCAAGTTTCAAGAGGTGTCTAATTTCAGTCATATCGTATATTTATGTCACAGTTAACCCCAGTTAAGAGCATCCAAAAACAAAGAACTTTAGAGATTGTGCCTCTATTTATATTTGGGTTTCAAATCATGCCCTTTATTTAGCTGCTGCCTGTTGTCCTTTTAGAACATCAGAATCATCTGAAGAATTTTCTTCCTATACCCCAGTGGACTGTATCACACCCCTCCTGGGTCGTACACAATTCAGCTTCATTTCCCTTTGGGAGAACCCTGGGCCATTCCGTTCATTTAAATTTGAGTATGCCTTGCTCTTAATTTCTACTTCACTCTTCAAATGTTTATATCTTATCTTTTGAAGTAGCTCTTCATCCTTGAGAGCAGGAGCTGTATCGTGTACAGTACTGTGTGGTGGTTAAATCACAGACTCCAAACTCCCGGGTTCGAATCCCTGCTTCCATTATGCACATGAAGTGCTTAGCCTATGATAAACACTGAAGAAATATTAAGTTGTATTTTTATATGTTGAATGATCACCTATTCATCCTCTAACAAATATTATTAAATACTAAGTTTGTATAGGCCAAATACATATATTATTTAACGGAAGACACACTTTTCTTTATATTACCTTGATAAATTATCTTTTCTGGAATCATAACTTTTGATCCAGGAGTTAGTTTTGATAATGGGCTTGGCAGATGGGAATGGGGAAAGACAAGATCCGGACCTTTCTTTCTTCACACAAAGGTCAGAATAGGGTATCTTCCTGAAGCTGAGAATGTGCCTTGCTTGCCTGTGTCTATTATTCTTTTTAAATAACTTTTAGGGTTTTTTTCCTAATGATTACAAAATATAATATGAATTCCTTATGGAGAAAACTCTCAAGAACACACAAAATTTTTTTTCTAAATCACCAACAATCCATACTATCCAGATAATGATAGTAATAATACTAATAAATACTTTTTACTATTCATATACTGTATAAATTTTTTAAGTAGCTGGAATTATACAGTACTTATTATTGTATACTATGTTTTTTGGGGGTGCCAGAGTGGCTCAGTAGGATAAATGTCTGACTCTGGCTCAGGTCATGATCTCACGGTTCATGAGTTCAAGCTCCGCGTGGGACTCTGTCCTGAGAGCTCAGAGCCTGGAGTTTGCTTCAGATTCTGTGTCTCCCTCTCTCTTGGCCCCTCCCCTGCTATACTCTGTCTGTCTCTCTCTCTCAAAAATAAACACTAAAAAGTATATGTTTTTTTTCACATAATATCTCAAACATTTCTTGTATCGATAAATATTCTTCTAAAACATTTGTCAGCTAAATGATGAGCCTTCGTGTGGCTATCACATACGTCCTTTAATAACCCCTCACTGGGGCGCCTGGGTGGCTCAGTCAGTTAAGCATCCGACTCTTGATTTCGGCTCAGATCATGATCTCACAGTTCGTGGGTTCTGCGCTGATAGCACAAAGCCTGCTTGGGATTTTCTCTCTCCCTCTTTGCCCCTCCCCCTCTCCCTCTCTCCCTCTCTCTCCCTCTCTCTCTCTCAAAAACAAATACACATTTTAAAAAATCTTTACAAAAATCCCTTACTGATGCCAGCTATTTGCTACCACAAATGTCTGATTGGGGGTATTCCTCTGAAGATTATCTCAACCCTTTGTTATTACCTATGCTCCACGGAACTAGACCCCAGCCTGAGTACTACAGCCCCCACCCCAAACCACCCTCAGCTGGGTGAGCTTTTGTGGAACTAAGAAGCCACTATTAAATGAAGTGGGCCTGAAAGGGCCCTTCAGCAGGGTGGGGCCAGTTCTTGGCCTCCATCCTGGACATCACGGCTGGTTTGACAAAGAAACGACTCTGGGGCAAGGCTGACCCACCAACAACTTGGTAACTGTCTCATCACCTGCTTCCGACCTGCTTCCTTCACTTCCTTTCCCCAAGCTGTTTACTTTTGGACATTCTATTGAAAATGTCCAATTGAAAATTGAAAATTCCATTTTAATTTTCTTCTTAAATTATCGTTTACCCTATTTTGTGATCATTTATGCTTTTTTACATGAAAGCACATTAACTTCTACTTTTAATCCCATTTACCTTCCTTAAATTATTTTTTACCCCATTTTGTGATCATTTATGCCTTTCGACATTAAAGCACATAACTTCCACTTTTAATCCCATTTACCTTCACATTTTTAACTTTTCTCCTATAGATTTAACCTTTATTCTAATTTAATACCTCTTTTCACTTTTACATCATAAAATGTTTTAGCTGCTGCTTTTTCTGTACTTCTTAATGCATTTTAATCTTTTAAAAATATTTTTCTGGGAGCCTGGGTGGCTGTCGGTTGAGCATCCGACTCTTGATTTCACCTCAGATCATGATCTCAGGGTTTGTGAGATCGAGCCCCACCCACATCGGACTATGTGCTGACAGCACTGAGGCTGCTTTGGGAGTCTCTCTCTCTCTCTCCCCCTTGCTCTCTGCCCCTCCCCCACCCACGTGTGCATGTGCTCTCTCTCTCTCTCTCTCAAAATAAACATTTTAACAATAAATAAATAAATAAATATTTTTTTCAAGAATTTTAATTTAAAATTAAGTATCAATTTTTTTTTCAAATTATCTGTTGCCTTCTATTTCTCACACCTTACGTAACTTTGCTTATGTTTTTAGCCCTATTTATATTAGGCTAATTTTTTAGTTTTATAAACTGTCTTTATTTTAAACTTTGTTATACCCTTGATTTTTATGTTATATTTCATGTTTAGGGCTTTCTCTTTCCTTTTGTATCCTTTCAACAACATATTCTTTTAAGAGTCTTCGTTTATCTTAATCATCTCTTATGTTTTACTTATTTTGTGATCAGTTTTGGTAACAGTTCATTAGATGTTGGGCCTGGCCATTGCCCACACTGTCTCTGTAGTCCTGTTCAGCTGCCCTGCATGGCTTTTCCAGCCAGTTAAGGACAGTAGCCTGAGATTCAGGGTTAATTCTCCCCTGGGCTCAAGGCTTTACCCATAGCATATCTGATTAGCTGGACCCCATGACTGCTGTTGCCTGTGATCCAATAATGACAAAATGTGAGTTCTAAATCCCAGGTCTCTGATGAATAAGCACTTACTCTAAGACAAGCCAGGCCCAGACTCTAAGACAAGCCAGGCCCACAGAGTGAAACAAACAAGCCAGAGTGTTCTTCCTCATTCAGGTCCAGTCTGGCCTAGGGAGGGTCCCATGGGTTGACCTTCCCAATGGCTACCCGGGAGAGAGAAAAGGCATAAGTGGACCCTGCAAAATTCACCTGTACCTATTTCACCCCTTGTTAAAGCCTACATCTCCATCTCTGGCAGACTTAAAAGACACTCCTCCTTCCTCATCACAAAAGCACAACTTGACTGCATTGGTATTATCCCAAATAGGATTGTTCTGTGGGGTCAGCAGCAACCAGGGGAACAGCTCTCTGAACTCTACAGAGTCTATGTTGGGTAACTTAACCTGCTCCTGAGTCACAAGAAATGATTCCAGAGCTACTAATAGTGACCAGCCAGCCATGAGCCTTGCTGGACTTGGGAAACTGAGGGCCCAATCAAAATCAGCAAAGACTCTAGTATCACAAATCCCTACAGTTACCTCCTTCCTAGCCTCAACCCCCAATGGTGAGTAGGGCTCCACATTGCCAGATCAGAGGTCACTCAGTCACCCATGTGCTCTGTGATGCCAGGCCCTAGGACAAGGAAGGGGCCTCGAAAGTTCAATAAGATTGTTCCAGAAGAGGAACAGGTAAAACCAGCTATGATTCAAGGCTCAGTGAATAAGTGTGCCAAGTAGCAGCAATAGGCCAGGGACCGGGGCAGAGGAATGACTCACACTGTAACTAGCTGAGGAGGGAGAATAGATAAGCCTTTCTGGAAAAGATGACTTTTAACATAAGCCTGCAAAAATGGGCAAAAGAGGACACTAGACGCTGAGGGTCCCATAGGGGCAAAAGCACACGAGTCTGGAAGCATACGGCCTGTCCGGGGAGTCGCAAGTGGTTGTGCCCCTGGAGGTACAACTGCCTCAGAGGAGAGTGACCACCGCTGCCTCTGTGCTAGTCCCATCCAGGGGTCTCGGTGCCCAGCTGTGTGCAGGCTGCCCGGTCACTGTTCTCTGAGGACGGTGAGGAGGGACGGCAGCATAGAGCATCAGCTTCCCCATCAGTGTCATCGGTGACACTGAGAGATGGTTTTGCAGTCGCTTTCCACACAGCAGTAGAGGAGCAAGTCACTTCCACTGTGCGACTGAGGTCAGGCCTGACATGGAGAACAGGAAGTCAGAGCACTGGTCCTTGGGGTCTCCTGAGCACGTGATTGTCTGCCCTCACTCTCCCTCCCCCCTTCCTTCTGCATTAGTCACTGGAATGCAGCCAGAAGTCTCAGCCACCATGTTACATCCAAAGGCCTCTCCTTCCACCTCATCCCTGCTGTCCCTAGCTCTTGGGAGAATAAAAATCTCCCCTTCTCATTCATTCTCTTCATTTATGGGCAGAATTCAACTGGATAGATATCTTTCCTTTCTGTCTGTTCAGTTTCTATGCCCCCCTCTTTTGGCAAACGCTATTCTGTTTTTCTTTAGGAACCATGGACCCTCCATTGCACAGTCTCAATGACCTCCATGATTCACTGGTAGACAGATGACCAGTGCAGGCCAATCAGACGCTCTTCTCCCAGACACCAGGTGGCTCACTCCCTTACTTCTTCCAGATCTATATTCAAGTATCATTCTTCAGAGAAGCTATAGTTCACGACATATCTAAACACGGCGCCCCCCACCTCCCCTGCCCCATTACTCTTTATCATTAAAGAGTTTGCCCTGCTTGGGGTTTTCATTATGGCCAATACCATCATGTGGCATTACATTTGACCGCTTGCTTAGTCTCTGTCTCTCCCACTGGAATGTTGGTTCCATGAGAACAAGAGCCGCTTTTTTCATTGATGCCTTATCAATGCCTGAGCAGCGCTGACCTTAAGCACTAATGAATATTGTTGAACAAGAAGGGATGAAGGCATGGACTTCTAATCTTGAGTGAAGTAACAAAAGCAATCAAAGTGGATTTGTCCTTGCAACACTGCCTTGAAGAATCATCCATTGGTTCCTGTTCCCTAGACCCCTGGGGCTGCCCTGTCCTTGTGAGCCATCCCTACTCACCTTCCCCAGAACATCCTTGGTTTGACAGAGCTGGCTCCTGTGGTTTACAGCCACAGAGCCTTGACACCTACCTCCAAAACACCTCCAGGCCTGACCCTTACTTCTGCCAGGCTCTCCGAGGTCACCACCCTCCCCAGCTGGGTTCCCCCAGTTCTCAGAGTTTCATTGCAACTGGCCTGGATGTGCTGCGCCCTCATTTGAACTTGGTTCTCATTAATCAGCCTCTGCTCTCTGTTGCTGCCCACTTCCCACTTTTTGCCACTCACTGTCCACCACTTCTCCACATTCCCTCTGGCACAGGACCCACTTTCTCAGCTGCCCTCCATAGCCAGTAAATGCTGCCAAGAACCGATGATGACAGGGGTTTAGGTTACAAGCATAATTTAGGCTCAGTCCCAGGAGCTGGGATTTACCCAGAATGGTCCCACAGCAAAATGTACTGCACGCATGCCTATTAAACCCAGTCTGGGACATAGTGATAGGAGGTCACCCTTTTGAATACGTTTGGTGGCATAGCTGTTGCAGACAGGAAGACGACGTGAGAAGCAATCCACACTTCACTGTTGTATCACAGCAATGACACCAACTCGCATTTGACTTGCACAATGTCTTGAAAACTAGCCAAGGTACTTCACAGCACCAGTGCACCATGTTTAAAGAAAATATTCCCTTGCTCGCTCCTTCCACTTACAAGCACAGGCAGATAAGAGACCTCTGATCTCAGTTATATGTAGCAGCAATTTGTCTTGTCTTAAGTGATTCAGTTATTGTGACACAGGCCTGACAGTAAAAGAACAGCTGCCACAGCAGTCAGGGAATAGTCTATCACTTTGCTAAAACATCCAGAGAGCATCTTAGGTCACAAATGAGAAGGGAAAAGGGTTAGGCAGATTCAGAGTGTTTTTTCCTCGCTACCATAGCAAACAAGGGTTGGTTTAAGTTCACTATCTTCCTTTAGAAATATTTTCAAAGTCGTTCATTTCTAAAATGGAACACGCTTAATTTTTTTTTTTTTTTAATTTTAATTAAAGGGGTGCCTAGGTGGCTCAGTTGGTTAAGCATCTGGCTTCAGCTTAGGTCATGATCTTGCAGTTCATGGGTTCGAGCCCTGCATCAGGCTCTGTGCTGACAGCTCAGAGCCTGGAGCCTGCTTTGGATTCCATGTCTCCTTCTCTCTCTGCTCCTCCCTTGCTCTGTCTCTCTCTCTTTTTCTCTCTCTCTCTCTCTCTCTCTCAAAAATAAACATTAAAAAAATTTTTTAAGGGAACACCCAAGTGCGTATTGAAGGAGCCATTTACACTTAATTAACATCTGGGGCATGGTGGGTGTTTAATGTGCTATAGTTTTAAAACATCAAATTGGGCACCTATGAGTGACCACTATCTATAAACTCAGTCCAGTCCTTAGGAGGGACCATGAGGACAGCTACTATGAAAGCATTAAAAAAAATTATGTTGGGGTGCCTGGGTGGCTCATTTGGTTAGCATCCGACTTCAGCTCAAATCATGATCTCACTGTTCCCGAGTTTGAGCCCTGTGTCGGGCTCTGTGCTGATAGCTCAGAGTCTGGGGCCTGTTTTAGATTCTGTGTCTCCCTCTCTCTTGCTGCCCCTCCTCTGCTCATGCTCTGACTCTCTCTTTCAAAAATAAATAAAACATTACAAATTGTTTTAATCATGTCAATTTTTTAAAATTATATTTTGAGGCAAAAAGAGTTTTATTAAGAGTTAAAAATGGATTCCTTTAGAACACAAACTGAAAACGCATAACAGGATAATCAAAATACTAAATGAACCCATGAGAAACTAATTTGACTAGTTATCAAAGCAATAGAAGTTGCAAACAATGAGATACCACTCTACTAAAATAAACTAAAAAGACGGAAAGTGCTCAGTGCAGATACAAGTCAGTGAATTCATTATTCCCATCCATTGCTGGCACAGAGTTACAACTGGAATAAGCTTTGGACAGCAATTCACCATATCTATCATGACGACATTTATCATTGTGTTTTGTAGACAGAAAAATAGAAACAGTAAAAATAGTAACTAACTACATTTTGATTCATAATGCAGCTATTGACTTTAATGTTGACAAAGTTTTTATCCCTTAAGGATATACTTATTTTTTTTTTATTTTTTTTTTTAACATCTATTTATTTTTGAGACAGAGAGAGACAGAGCATGAATGGGGAAGTGTCAGAGAGAGAGAGGGAGACACAGAATCTGAAACAGGCTCCAGGCTCTGAGCTGTCAGCACTGAGCCTGACGCGGGGCTCGAACTCACGGACCACGAGATCATGACCTGAGCCGAAGTCGGACGCTTAACCGACTGAGCCACCCAGGCGCCCCTATACTTATTTTTAAAATGTAAGTGAATATGAAGAACACAAAATTTTGTTAACCATGTGATCATAATTATGTAAAAAAAACATACATTTAAAAAAATTTTTTATGTTTATTTATTTTTGAGAGAGACAGAGAGACAGAGCGTGAGCAGGGCAGGTACAGAGAGAGTGGGAGACAGAATCTGAAGCAGGCTCCAGACTCTGAGCTGTCAGCACAGAGCCCGACAGGGGGCAAGATTCGAACCCACGAACCATGAGATCATGACCTGAGCCGAAGTCGGATGTTTAACCAACTGAGTCTCCCAGGAGCCCCCCAAAAAACATACATTTTAAGACAAGACTGTCTACAGAAAAGCTACTAGAACCAATAAGTGGATTTAACAAGGTTGCATGATACAAGATTAATATTTTAAAAATCAATTAAATTTCTATGTACAAGTAACAGTCAGAAATAAATACCATTTATAAAAGAATCACAAAATAAAACACTTAGAAATAAACCTGACAAAATATAAGAAACACCTATACACTTAAAATTGTAAAACACTGCCAAAAAAATTAAAGACAATCTAAACAAATGGAGAGATATGCCCTGTTTCTGGGTGAAAAAAAACAATATTGCTAAGATATCAAGTTTCCCAAAAAGAATCAATAAATTCAATCCAATTCCACTCAAAATCCCTGCAGGCTTTTTTGTAGAATTGACAAACTGATTCTAAAAGTCAAAGAACATATGGAAATGCAAAAGACATAGATCAGCCAAAACAATTTTGCAAAAGAGCAAAGTTAGAAAACTAAAACTATCTGATTTCAAGACTTATAAAGATGCTGTAATCAACACAATGTAGTGCTGGTTTAAAGGTGGACACATAGGGGCACCTGGGTGGCTCAGTTGGTTAAGCGTCCAACTTCAGTTCAGGTCATGATCTCATGGTTCATGAGTTTGAGCCATGCATCGGGCTCTATGCTGACAGCCCAGAGCCTGGAGCCTGCATCAGATTCTGTGTCTCCTTCTCTCTCTTTCTCTCTCTCTCTCTCTCTCTCTCTCTCTCTCTTTCTCTCTGCCCCTCCCCCACTCGTGCTCTGTCTCTCTCTCTCTCTCTCTCAAGAAAAAAAGGTAAAAAAAAATAATAATAAAGGTAGACAAGTAGATCTGTGGAATAAAAAAGAAAGTCAATAAATAAATAAATAAATAAATATTAAAAAGAAAGTCCAAAAATTAATTAATAAATTAAAAATAAAAAAGAAAGCCCTCAGTGGAATAAAAAAAAACAAAACTAATTAATTAACTAATTAATTTAATAAATAAAAATTAAAAAGAAAGTCCAGAAACAGACCCACACATGTGTAAGAACAAGTGACTTTTGACAAAAGTATAAAGATAATTCAATGAAAAAAGGAGTTTTTTCAACAAATGGTGAAATCCATTAGATATCCATATATCTATGTAAAACCTAAAACTATGAACCTAGGAGAAAACAATCAGGTAAACTATTTTCCAACAGATACTTTACCCAAGAAGATATATGGATGGCAAATGAGCACATGAGAGATGGTTAGCATCATTAGTCATTTGGGAAGTGCAAATTAAAACCACAATAAGATATCACCAAACCTGCTGTGCAAATGGTTAAAATTAAAAAGACACATTATACCGGTTATTGGTGAGGATGTGACACAACTAGAACTTTTCGACACTGCTAATGTGGAATATAATATGTTACAGCCACTTTGGAAAACAATTTGATAGTGTCTGAAGGAGTTAAACATATGTCTATCATACAATTCAGCCATTTCGCTTCCAGGTATTTTCACAAGAGAAATGAAAGTATATGTCTATATGAAGGGTTATGTACAAAGGGGTGCCTGGATGGCTCAATTGGTTGAATGTTGGACTCTTGATGTCGTTTCAGATCACGATCTCACAGTTCATGAGATCGAGCCCTGCATTGGGCTCTGTGTTGACAGGGCCAAGCCTGCTTGGGATTTTTTCTCTCCTTCTCTCAAAATAAATAAATAAACATTTAAAAAAAATTTAAAGGGTTATGTGCAAATATTCCTGGCAGCTTTATCTGCAGTAGCAAAAAACTGGAAACAACCAAAATGTCCATCAAGAGATAAACGCATAAACAAATTGTGGTGTAGTCATACAGTGGAATACTATTTAGCGTTACAAAGAAATGAACTACTGATACATGCTAAAACATGGATAAACCTCCAAACAATTATGCTCAGTGAGAGAAAGCAGACATAAAAGAGTATATACTGTATGGTTCAATTTATAAAATTCTAAAAAATGCAAACTGATCTAAAGTAATAAAAAAAACAGTCCATGGTGACCTGGGGGGTCGGAGGGGACCAGGCAGAAGGGAGGGATTACAAAGAGGCTCAAAGAAGATTTGGTGATGCTGGATATGTTCACAGTTTTGATTGTGATGATGATTTCATGGTGGGGTGGGTGTCAGACCTTATCAAATCATATACTTTAATTATATGCAGTTTGTTTTATGTTAATTTTACCTCAGGATAAAAACTCTAAAACTGAGTTCTGGTGATGGTTGCGTAATTCGATAAATTTACTAAAATTCAGTGAATCATACACTTCAAATGGGTTAAATTTATGGTATGTGAATTATACAACAAGAAGCCATAAGAAAGACTAGAATTGAACATATCCTCTATCGAAAGTTGTTAGCTTGGGGTAGTGAAATTACAATGGGTTTTTGGTGTTTTCTTTGTAACTCTCCATATTTTCAGGTTTTTCAAACATAGAGTTTAATAAGCAAAAAAAAAAAAAAATTAACATACCTTTCGGAATTAGTACTTTTATCTCTTTCAGCTACTAATGCTCAGCCATCAAATATATCATCTTTGTGCAAACTTATGATGAATATAGTTTTTTTTTAATTTTTTTAACCTTTATTTATTTTTGAGACAGAGAGAGACAGAGCATGAATGGGGGAGGGGCGGAGAGAGAGGGAGACACAGAATCGGAAGCAGGCTCCAGGCTCTGGGCCACCAGCCCAGACCCCGACGCGGGGCTCGAACTCACGGACCGCGAGATCATGACCTGAGCCGAAGTCGGACGCTTAACCGACTGAGCCACCCAGGTGCCCCGAATATAGATTTTTTAACTTGAAGTAAGTCTTTACAGGTTAATAAACTTGTTTTATTTGTTCTTGTATCTGTTCACCTCCCAGAGGCACCAAACACATAGTGAGCTCTCAGCAAACGTCCAGCAAGCAAATACACAGTACTTATAAAGTAATACTTCAACTTTTCTTAAGATTGATCTGCCCAATACGTCATGATGACTCCTCCCAGCCTAAATTATAATAAATTAGGGGTTGACAAAAGACTCACTAAATTCAGTAAAATTTTATTGGATCACAGCGACGTGCATTTATTGACATATTTGTGTGACTACTTTTATCACAGCAGCAGAGTTAAGACTAGTTGCTATAAAGACAGTATGGTCCTTAGACTAAAATATTTACCACAACAAGCCCTTTAGGTGAGAACAAGTCTGCCGACCCTTGTGATAAATAATGACCCTTGTAATAAATAATTACTGCATATTTACTCTGTTTCAAGTATCAGCTGAATGTTGGCTTATTCACTATGTCTTTTAGTTTTTATTGCTTAGGTTGTTATAATTATCTAAGCTATGGATATAACTCATAGAGGTATGGGTGGGTTTTTGTTTAAATGAATATCTGGAAAAGCCACTTCTCAATAAATGTTTTATTTTTAACAAGTTATCTATGGAGATTAAAAATTATGAATGTAAAAGTAAGGATTATTTGTATAAAAATTCACTTTTAAAGTCAATTTTTCTGGAGTTGGCAATTTCTCAAAGATTCCATTGATAAGAGTACATCCCCAAGTAATATTTCAGTAGAAATATAATTCACTGAGAAGTAAAATGATATCATAACTATTGTTTATTGACAATCTTTCATAAACTACACCAGGTACTTTATATCTTTTGTAAATCTTTTTTGCTTTCTGGAAAAAGAATATTGTCATTCCCAATTTACAGATGAGAAAGCTGTGTCCCTAAGAAGTTAAGGAGATCAGCAATTAGTAAGTGATAGAACCAAAATTAGAACTTGGGTCTATCTAAGACCAAAGCCTATCCTTTTTCCATTTATGGGCACAAGTCTCTAAAATATTTTTTTGTAAAGGCAGTAAAGGTTTAATTGTAAGAAGTATATAGGTCTCTACTACTGAAGAAATTAATCCCTTAAGAGCTGAAAATCTCAAAATATTTTTGGAATTGTTAGTAGCAGCAGCCTTAAAAGCATTCTAAATGAAAGAGAAGCTCACTATTTATATTTCCATCTCTAGTCTCATCACTAATTGAATGCCATACGGATGGCAGAGAAATGTACATTAAAAGAAAAATACATTCCAAATATGTTGTATGACATTTACTTCAATAATTACAGTGAAGACCCAGAAGAGGGTACCAGCTGTGAAGAGCAGATTACATTTGTCTCCTGGGAAGGGTAAGTCACTGCCAGGAAGCACTTTCCAGGTAAACAGGCACAGGTATGACACCACTCTAGTTTGCTTTCCAGGCACTCAAAGAAGCATGATTCCCATAGGAAAGATCCAAGTCTAAAGTAACACTTAGGCACACGTGAAATAATGTCTTGTGCAAATGTTCCCACAGTCCATGGCATCATCATGGTCATCTATTGGATTTTACAGGTATTCGAGTGATATAAATGTTTTAGGGCACCTTTAATATTATCCCCCTATTTCCCCATCAATACACAGGCATTAGTTCTGGTACAGGAAGACTGTTCCACTAGGGCTCATTGCAAAGCTTATTCATGTATTTAAGGAAGTGTTAACGGTCAAAGTCTACAGTCACTGACAGCAGAACAATTCCTAAAAGATAACACTGGGCATTTATTACATGGATGATACTGCACTAAGTGCCTTTATATGTATCTCTCAGTATTAACAGCAACTTTATCAGGCAGGCACTATTATTTTCTTAATTTAGGGCATTTTCCTTTGTAATCACCTCACTGATGAAAGAATACAATCAAGTCATCTGAATTAAAAATAATCCCCAGTTCTTTGTTATCTAACAATAACAAAGACAACTTATAAACACAAGCAGCTTTACCAAGTTAATGCTGAAACATTCTATGTTTCTTCTATCACACAACATTTAGAGTAGTAGAATAAATTCTCATTTGGAAAATTAATCTATGGTCTACTTTTATATGAAAGAAATATGGCAAATAACCGACCTAATATCAAGCATTTCGTTTTAAAATACAAAGTAATTACTTAGGTGTGCCTGGGTGGCTCCGTTGGTTGAGCGTCCAACTCCTGATTTCAGCTCAGGTCATGATCTTGCAGTCGTGGGTTTGAGTCCCACATCAAGCTCTGCACTGACAGTGTGGAGCCTGCTTGGGATTCTTTTTCCCTCTCTCTTGCTCCTCCCCCGCTGACTCTCTCTCTCTCTCTCTCAAAATAATAAAATAAAATAAAATAAAATAAAATAAAATAAAATAAAATAAAATAAAATAAAATAAAATGTGATGCCCAGTGTCCTGAGGGGAATTATGATTCAACTCCATATCTGAATGTCTCATAAGTACACTGGCTTCAGCATTAGATGTCTGTGTAGTTCTCAATCAGGGACTGACACAATACTTAATCCTGCTAGACACACTTCCTCATCTATAAATAGGGGACCATAATTTATCTACTTCTGAGAGTTATTGAGGGGATAAATGAGATAATGCACATAAAACCCTTAACACTTACTAAGTGCTCAGTCAATGTCAGCTATAACAATTATCATTATTACTCCTATTATTATATCTAACTTCACTGTTAAAATCATGATTCGGAGACAATATAGGATTTTAATCTTCAGAGCCATGTGGTGATGTTCTACTCAGTATTATTTTAGCGTTATGTGTATTTTATTGTTTCCAAAGTCTTCCCATATCTTGTGATCAGATAATCAGAATATTCCGTTACTCAAAATACCTTATTCCCTAATCATTAATCAATCAGTTATTGTAACTAAGTACCATAGTTACTTAGTGAAATCATACTATATGAAATAACTCGTGCAAAATATTAAAGTGATAAAAAGGGTCGTGCCCCTTCCTAAAAAGTTTATGGGGAACTCTTTCTTGAGAAACAAAACAAGAAAAAACAATTGACAACATAAGACATCTCTGTTAAGTGCTAAATTGTGATTCCGTAAGAAGAGCTCTGAGAAAAGGAGAGAAATGGGAGAAGAAAACTAATACTTTTAAGTGGTTTCTCTGTGCTTTTTAAACACAATAGCTAATTCTCCCAACAAAATACCTGACAGATAAATTAGTTCCCACTTTACAAAAGGACTCTGACCTTTAAAATGTTAAGGAATATACCTAAGTCATAAAACCAGTAAAGAGAAGATTCAAGGCCAAGTCTTTCTGACTCCAGTCCAAATACTTACACTACAGCACATGGCCTCCCATGTGATTTAAATGGGCCACAAATTAAATCTCACTCTACACCCAACAAATGTCAAAATGAAACCGTTAAAAAAAAAAAAAATCAAACCATCATTAGTGTTCTCCCAGAAGAAATATATGAATTTATACATCAGCCAAATAATACCTAAGAAACCTCAGTAGTAAGTCTTAAGCTTTAAAATGAAAACCCTGGGGCACCTACAACTTCGGCTCAGGTCATGATCTCAAGATTCATGGGTTCAAGCTCCACGTTGGGCTTTGCTCTGACAGCACAGAGACTGCTTTGAATTCTGCCCCCCGCTCATGCTTGCTCTCTCTTTCCAAAATAAATAAACATTAAAAATTTTTTAAAATAAAAAACAAAATGAAATGAAATGAAAATCCTGAATTGTCATTGGAGCTATTATGATTTTCAGAGCAAAGTTACCTTCGAGGTGTTTTCATGAATTTACTATGTTAAATTTTCAAATTTACTCACACACTTTATCAAGTTCTCAAGGACATTTCTAGAGTAATCTCATCACTTATAGAGCATTAATTCTGAGACCTGACTAGAGATAATATAGCTATTATGTAATATTTAATAGTTCAAAATGAGAAGTTAATATACTTCTAAAAATACCAAAGAAACTAGTATATAAAAATGTCAACTGTGATCCTCAAAAATTGCTTTGAGTTCTAATTCTCTCATACTCTTTTTTAAGGCTTCTTCATTTTTTATCAGGGATGGCCTGAATAAATATCATTTGATATGTGGCAACTCTTTTTCATATTTTAGCCCATTCTCAATGATTTCACTATCTTTTAAACCCCATGACCCATCCAATCTGTCAATTTTCAACTACTTTCAGGAAGTTTCACCAATAGGCAAACATGGCGAAGGAAAAACCAGATACTTCCTAAAAGCATTTTTAAAAATAAGACTTCTAAGCTGTGCCTGGCTAGTTTCAGTGCTTCAAATACAACATTTAATTAATATGATATACCAAGTTTTCATAAGTGTTGTGCATCTTTACAGCTTAGCTAATGGAGTTTTGGTAATGCTATTAATTAGCAAGAAAATTTAGAGACAATCAATTATTGATTCCCCTCAAGACAGTAAACTCTTCATTATTTAACACACACACACACACACACACACACACACACACACACACACAAAGAAATGGAGAGCTAAAGCACATGTCTGGTAATCTGGAATCCCTCAGAAAATCATCTTACCTAGAAGTATCTAGATAATTGATGGAAAATGATGTTTATGTCAAATATTTGAGGAAAGATTTGACCTAAAAATACTTTAGGGGTACCTGCCTGGCTCCGTCGGTTGAGCATCCAACTCCTGATTTCGGCTCAGGTCATGATCTCACAGTCATGAGATCGAGCCCACTTTGGGCTCCATGCTGGGCTTGGAGCCTAAGATTCTCATTCCCCCCCTTCCCTCCTCCCAAAAAAGGAATACTTTGACTACTCAAATAGCCTACAAGAAATTAAATAAAAGGCTTGACAACCTCAAGTAAATGACAACTCAGTCCAAGAAAATAGTGAATAGATAAGAATACATTTCTTTGACTATTTATGATTTTGGAAGTAAGAGAAAACATTCATTGAAAATGTTAATAGACTGGGGGCATCTGGCCGGCTATGTCAGTAGAGCATGTGATTCTTGATCTCAGGGTAGTGAGTTCAAGCCCCACATCAAGTATAGAGTTAAAAAAAAAAAAAGTTACTAGATTGAATTTGCAAAGCTGCCTCTATGGCGGGAGGCACAGGAACTCCTTCACGACCCAGGACTGAGCAGTGCTCCACCACGAGTATGTCCTCATCTCTTCCCCACTAACATGGCTGACTCCCACACCAACACCAGAAGAATGAAATCAAAAAGAACCTTACATCATTTCAATTCATGGCATCTAGCACTAAACACATGAACTTCTTCTTATGAAGAGTAACATTATTCTAATTTCTGATACAATCCGATAAATCAAATTTCAAATCTACACATGCCCTAAATTGACATATCATTTCCCTCACTGCAAAGCTGTGATGGTTAATCTGATGTGTCCATTTAACTAGGCTAAGGGATGCCCAGAGAGCTGGTAAAACATTATTTCTGGGTGTGTCTGTGAGCGTGTTTTCATGACATTAGCAGGATATTGAGTCAGGAGACTGAGTAAAAGGTCCACCCTCACCAATGTTTGTGGGCATCATCCAACAAATACTATGAAAAGGTAGAGGAAGGAAAAATTATCTCTCTCCTTAAGCTTGTATGTCCATCTTTCCCTGCCTATACACATCAGAGCTCCTGGTTCTCAACTTTTTGAACTTCAGGACTTACACCAGCAGCCCTCAGTGTGTCAGGCCCTTGCACTTGAACTGAATTACATCACTAGTTTGCCTGGCTTCTAGGTCGCAGACAGCAAACTGTGGGACTTCTCGGTCTCCATAACCATGTGGGCTAATTTCTATAATAAATCTATCTACCTACTTTATCTATCTATCTATCTATCTATCATCATCACCTATCTCCTATTGGTTCTGTTTCTCTGAAGAGCCCTAACACAGACTTGCTTCAAATATTAAATGTTTTCTTTATGTCTCATGATTATTGTATTGAGTCATAGCCAGTCACTGACCTGAAAGAGGCCATTAACTTCACAGACAGTCTTAGTCACCAGCATCTGCACCTGTTTATGTACCACCATAATTAATCAAGAATGTCCACGTTGGAGAATAACATGAATTTGGGCCCACAATCCCTCAACCAACCCTTGAGGCTGGATGTGATGTGAAATCAAGAATTTTTCACATTTTTACAAAACTAAAAAGGTGAGTGACACTGTCTATTATGCAACTCCCCCCACCCACCCATGGAGTCTGGAAAGGTGCTCCAAGATCAAGACACATTAATATTTTGGCAACCAAATGAATGAATATTCACACTAAGTACGATTTAAAAACTAGTCCCCTATCAGATCAGGCCTGGGTCTGCCATGAAACGGGTTGCAAAACTAACTTTTGGATTTCAAAACTTTTAATAGAATGAAGAAGTAGTAGGAGAGGAGGAGTAGCAGTAGGAAATGTTCGCAATTGCTGTTATGAGAACAGGCATGTAAGGGGCAACTGACTGGCTCAATCGTCAGAGTGTGCGACTCTTGATATCGGGGTTGTGAGTTCAAGTCCCACGTTGGGTGTAGAGGTTGCTTTAAAAATAAAGTCTTAAGGGGTGCCTGGGTGGCTCAGTCAGGTAAGTGTCCTACTTCGGCTCAGGTCGTGATCTCACACTTCATGGGTTCAAGCCCCGCATCAGGCTCTGTGCTGACAGCTCAGAGCTTGGAGCCTGCTTCAGATTCTGTGTCTCCCTCTCTCTCCATCCCTCCGCAACTAGTGCTCTGTCTCTCAAAAATAAATAAATGTAAAAAAAATTTAAAAATAAAATAAAAATCTTAAGATGGAGTGCCTGGGTGGCTCAGTCAGTTAAGTGTCTGACTTTGGCTCAGGTCATGATCTCGGGGTTTGTGAGTTTGAGCCCCGCGTGGGGCTCTGTGCTGGCAGCTCAGAGCCCGGACCCTGTTTCAGATTCTGTGTCTCCTTCTCTTTCTACTCCTCCCCCGCTTGCACTCTCGCTCTCTAGATCTCTCTCTCTCTCTCAAAAATAAACATTAAAAAAATAATAATAAATAAAATAAAATAAAATCTTAAGAAAAATAAAACAGCTTATGAGAACAGATGTCAGGCTCCAGCTATGCATCCTTTCATCTAATCTCCCCCAACAACTTTTATTATCAAGAGGGTATTTTACTCAAACTGATTAAAAACCACCCTCCTAAATCCTGGATTAAACCTAACATTGTTATAGCCTTTTATTTGATTGGTCTTTTCTCTTTGAACATTACTTCGACCTCTCTTTGATTATAAGATTTTAATATCATTAGAGGCCTACATAGCAAGTCCAGAGGTAGATTTTTTTTTTAATCACATAATTTCAAGTTATTTCAGTGCATTCAGACAGCCACAGGTTCAACCCTTAGGTTATTCACCAGTTCTGCTCCTCTGACCAAAATTATATGGTAACAGTGATCCCTCGAAGGCAGCTTTCCTTCCTTCAGTGAATTTCTGTATGTTTGTCTCATAATTCTGAAATTTGTGTTTATTCTGACCACCATTACAAGGAAAAACTTGATTTAAAAAAAATAGGGGTGCCTGGTTGATTCAGTCAGTTAAGCATCCGACTCTTGATTTTGGCTCAGGTCTTGATCCCAGGGTTGTGGGATCGAGCCCCACATCGGGCTCTGTGCTGAGTGTGGAGCCTGCTTGGGATTCTCTCTCTCTCTCCCTCTGCCCCTCTCCCCCCCACCTCTCTTTCTCTCCCTCTCTCTGAAAAATAAATAAATATTTTTTTTAATTTTTTTAAATAAATAAATAAATAAATAATAAAAAGGCTATGAAAGGGCTCAAAATGTTCATATTAAATTGGACCATAAGTTGCTGAGCCTAAAACTAACATGCAGAAACCTGTGCAAATCTCATTACCTGTCCTCAGCCATGGTCACCTAAGCTGCTTAAGTGATCCAGTCTTCCTCACTGTTTACTCCACATTTACCCTAGTAATTTGGATTAGTTCTCATCCAAACCCTGCCAGCTCAGCTTGAGAATTGCCAGCCTACATTATATCGTGTGGGATTGTCATAAACATGAGACTCCAAGAGTCACAAACCTTATAATATCTGAGACCGGAGTGACGGTGATAATAATCCTTTATACCTCTGGCGAACAGTTCACTCTAACAGCCCTGGTATAAACTGATTACACATGTAATTATCATTTTTAGTATTCATTGAGCTCAAACAATGAATCAGATACTGTAACAATGTGATGTATGATCATTTTACTCTTTAAATAAGATGCTTCCCTACCATGCTTCTTAATTACAGAACAAGAAAAGCATTCCAACTAAAATCACGGTCTTGGTATAATCTAAAATTATCTTCTCAAAAATATGAAAGACTTTGCTGTAGCAAGGGTCTTATTTTGAGCCCCTAGAAGGAGTGCAAGTAGTTTAGGATGACTCTGGAATACACACATACTGAGTTTAGAGGTAGCATACCAGGTGCTGACTCAACTGAGTACTATCTGCTTCGGAAATATCCTCAAACATATCTATTTATCTGCACACATATAATAATCTATTTCAGTTGTGTGTGTGTGTGTCTATCCCCCAAGAAATGTGTTTTGTTGTCAAGCAGTAGTAATTGTTATGGGACACACACTGCCTCTTGGCCAACGGGCCTTAAGCACCATATAGTATAATCACCCTCAACTAGTATCCGGAGGGAATATGTCAGCACAGTTGTTGGCTTCCCTTTTGTCCATTTATTTTGCATTCTGTCAACAATTTTGACTCATACTGTCCCAAAAAAATGTATGCAGGAAATAGTGCTGGACATGTGACCAAAAAAAAAAAAAATCTAGAAGGAGAATCAGCCTGGATATTGAAAGGCAAGTAAGTTTTATGTCTCTTGAGGGTCATCAAGGAAATGGTCAAGGACGGCGAGAGTGCAGATCAGCAGGCAAGTGGGATTGGTGAAGGATGCCCTTTGATATTCTGAGGGTGTCACAAACATAACTGCAGTTGAGGAAGACTAGTCCGTGACTAGGAGACTGAGAACTGGAGAGAACTAAGGCCAGAGGCAGTGACGACTTCAGGGGATTTGAAGGAAACAGAGAGCCTTTGCCAAAACTGCCATTTACACAACAGTGTGTTTCCTTCAAATGTTACTAACATCATTTTTAAAAAGGATGGGGAGCCTGGGTGGCTCAGTTGGTTAAGAGTCTGACTCTCGATTTCGGCTCAGGTCATGATTTCACAGTTCATGAGTTCGAGCCCTGGGTCGGGCTCTTCGATGACAGCACAGAGCCTGCTTGGGATTCTCTTTCTCCCTCCCTCTCTGCCCCTTTCTCTCTCCCTCTCTCCCTCTTTCCCTCTCTCTCTCTCTCTCTCTCAAAATGAATAAACTTAAAAAACTATTAAAAAAAAAAAAAGGAAAGGAAAAAGAGCAAAGGACTGGATTTCCCTGTTCTGGAGGCCATCAGATGGTCCACAGCTGAGGCTCCCTGTACCTGCTCCTCAATTGCCACTCCCCAGAGATTCTCCAATCACACCCACCTGCTCTTTCATTCCTTCTCACTGGGCCTCCTTCACCACCACCCCCGGGAATTTTGAGGTTGTTTCGGTGTTTGGGGGTAAGTTATAAAGAAGCAGAAACTGGAGGCAAGGACAAGCACCTCGCCAGCCGGCATTACCACTCTACAGAAAGGGAGAAGTGGAATTTCAAAATCCCACAAAGCCAGGACAGCAGCAGTCACAGTAAAATAAGTAGGTGCTATAAATCCGATACGTGGACGTACTAAGTTAGGGGATGTGTTAGCTCAGGCTGCCATAACAGAATACCACAGACCGGGCAGCTTGAACAACACAGATGTATTTTCTCATAGTTCTGGAGACTAGAAGTCCGAGATCAAGGTGCCAGCAGGTCTGGATTCTGATAAGACCTCTCTCTCCGGCTTCTCACTGTGTCTCCATGTGGCCTTTACTCTATGCACACATGGGAAGAGAGAGAGAGAGAGAGCGCTGCTCTCACTTCCTTTTATAAACTCACCAATCCTATTGGATTAGGGCTTCACCTTTTGACCTCACTTAACTTTAATTACCTTTGTTAAGGGCCTGTCTCCAAACATAATCACATTGGGGGTTAGAGCTTCAACATGACATTGGGGGGGCGGGATACAGTTTAGTTCATAATAGAAAGTGGGGTGTTTAAAAAATCATTATATTGTTAAATTATAGTCATTAAAAAATTGTGCTCTGTTCATTAGAAGAAAAATAAAAATTCATGATAAATATTCAGTATGTTAAAAATACCTAAGATGGGGGCGCCTGGGTGGCTCAGTCAGTGTTCAACTTCCACTCAGGTCATGACCTCATGGTTTGTGAGTTCAAGCCCCTTAATGGGCTCTGTGCTGACAGCTCAGAGCCTGGAGCCTGCTTTGGATTCTGTGTCTCCCTCTCTCTCTGCCCCTCCCCTGCTCATGCTCTATCACTCTCTCTCCCTCCCTCTCTCTCTCTGTCAAAAAAGAAACATTAAAAACATTTTTTTTTAAATAACTCAGATATAATCTCCCCCTCCTTTGAAATCTGTAGGGCTGTTCTGTGGTTTTTTCATTTTACACAAATTCAGTATTCACTGTGAGCCAGACACTGTGTTAGGCATTTCGGATCGAGCAGATGACTGAAAAATAATAACTCCTCTCCAGGATCTCATGGTTCAGTGGGAGAGCATCCAGGGCATAAACAACAGGAGTATTTGCTCCCTGTCACTGAGATTTCACTAACTAGACTTTATTTCACTTTTATTTTTAAGCTTATTTTTTTGAGAGAGAGAGAGCACGTGCAAGTGGGAGGGGGGGCAGAGAGAGAGGAGGGAGGAAAGGAAAAAGAGAGAGACAGAGAGAGAATCCTAAGCAGGCTCTGCACTGTCAGCACAGAGCCTGATGCAGGACTCAAACCCACAAACTGGGAGATCATGACCTGAGCCGAAATCAAGAGTCAGAAGCTTAGTCAACTGAGCCACCCAGGCACTCCTCATTTTTAAAAATCCTACACTCAGCACTTTAATGGTTTTCTCTAATAACTGAATTATAAAAGGCTTGCTTGGGAGATAATCAAGCAAATACTGACCTGACCGTTAAAGGAAGCTCAGACTCTCAGGATAAAGAGCATTTTAATAGTAAAAATCTAAAATAATGAAGAAAATATCCAAATTGAAATTCTGTCTTTCCTTTAAAAAAAAGGAACTTTTTATTCCAGCATCTATTTTTATCAAATATTAAAGATATATGAATTCATCAATCAATATCCCATGTATTACCCATTTTCTGCAGAGCACTGGGTGTTGGGAAATGCAGGCACCCTCAGAAACATTTCAGTTTAGTTGGAGAGAGGAGATCAGTGCATGAAATGTTAAAACACACAGAGATTAATACCATTTCAATACGAGAAAATCACAAGCCAGTGTGTGATTAACTGACAAATGGACAGAGCAGTGCTACTGCAACTTACAAAGGCAAAAATGTAAACACTTTGGACAAGGATGTATTTAAGCAAGATCTTCAGGAATGAGTAGAATCTGGACGCAAGGAGGGCAGGAGGGCAAAGGCACTCGTGTATAGAAATATGAAAGGAAAAGACCATACATAAGGTAAAAAGTAGAATATTTGGGAGAGTACAGAAGGAG
Organism: Panthera uncia; assembly: GCF_023721935.1. Taxonomy (NCBI): domain Eukaryota; kingdom Metazoa; phylum Chordata; class Mammalia; order Carnivora; family Felidae; genus Panthera; species Panthera uncia. The sequence goes on along the minus strand of NC_064812.1, from coordinate 62,592,347 downwards.
CAAATGTGGAGATCCTTCAATGTCACGCTAAGAAATTGGATTTTAGCCTTAACAATGAGGAAACTGAGGAGCCCCCTGAAGTGCCTGAGCAGAGGAATGATAATAAGAAGAGTGGAATTTGAAGATATTAGTCTGGCATCACTACGTAAGGATTAAAAGAAACCAATGGATGGGGTTTCATCTTAAACGACTGGATGACTCCATTGATTCAGCATCCAGCCCTTGATTTCAGCTCATGAGCTCACAGTTCATGAGTTCAAGCCCCAGGTTGGGCTTTGCACTGACAGCTCAGAGACTGCTTGGGATTCTCTCTCTTCCTCTCTCTCTCTCTCTGCCCCTCCCCCATTCACATGCATGCTCTCTTTCTCTCTCTCTCTTTCTCTCTCTCTCTCTCTCTCTCTCTCTCTCAAAATAAATAAATAAACTTAAAAAAGAAAAAAAGAAACCAATGGACAAGAATGCCCAATAGTCCAGGTATGAAGTTGTAAGGATCTGAACTAGGCTGGGGCAATGGACATTAGTGTGAGAAATTTAGGAGAAAGAATTGATAAGACTCGGTAAATTATAGAAGACTAAAAGATTCACTGGTCTCAACAACATGTGGCCAAGAGAAAGAAAGAATCATTAACAAAATTAAAAAGCCAAGGTGGAGGGACACCTGGGTGGTTCAGTCGGTTGAGAGTCCAACTCTTGATTTACAGGTCATGACCTCATAGTTCATGGGTTCAAGCCCCACATCAGGCTCCACACTGACAGCAGAGTCTGCTTGGGATTCTCTCTCTCCATCTCTCTCTCTCTGCCCCTCCCCTCTTCTCTCTTTCTCTCTCTCTCAAAATAAATAAGCATTAAAAAAAAATTTTTTAGGGGCGCCTGGGTGGCTCAGTCGGTTGAGCGGCCGACTTCGGCTCAGGTCACGATCTCGCGGTCCGTGAGTTCAAGCCCCGCATCAGGCTCTGGGCTGATGGCTCAGAGCCTGGAGCCTGCTTCCGATTCTGTGTCTCCCTCTCTCTCTGACCCTCCCCCGTTCATGCTCTGTCTCTCTCTGTCTCAAAAATAAATAAATGTTAAAAAAAAAATTTTTTTAATAAAAAAAAAAAATTTTTTTTAAAGGCAAGGTGGAAAGCTGGTTTCAGAGCAGAGGAAAATTCAGTAGAAACAGGATCACAAAATGATGAGGCAGAAACTGCAATCATAGGATGATATAGTGCGGATACTGCCAAATAGTCTCTTGGAAAATAATCATATAAATGCGTTATTTTTAAATGGCCTTTTTTCTCCAATTATAAAGCAATCAAGTTCAGTGCAAATAAATTCAGAACCAAAAAAAGAACCAAAAAAATAAAAAGCACTCAATCCTTCTGAGAGATGACTACTTTAACACTGTGTCAATCCTTCCAGTTTTTTTTTCTGTGTCAATAATAATAACAAAAGGGAGGAGGAAAGAGGAGAGGGGGAAGAATGACTAAGATTTACTGACTGCCTGGGAATGCAAGCTGGTGCAGCCACTCTGGAAAACAATATGGAGGTTCCTCAAAAAACTAAAAATAGAACTACCTTACGACCCAGCGATTGCACTACTAGGCATTTATCCAAGGGATATAGGTATGCTTTTTCGAAGGGGCACATACACCCCCATGTTTATAGTAGCACTAGCAACAATAGTCAAAGTATGGAAAGAGCCCAAATGTCCATCGATGGTTGAATGGATAAAGAAGATGTGGGATATATAGACAATGGAGTATTACTCGGCAATCAAAAAGAATGAAATCTTGCCACTTGCAACTACGTGGATGGAACTGGAGGGTATTATGCTAAGTGAAACTAGTCAGAGAAAGACAAATATCTTATGACTTCACTCATATGAGGACTTTAAGAGACAAAACAGATGAACACAAGGAAGGGAAGCAAAAATAATATAAAAACAGGGAGGGGGACAAAACAGAAGAGACTCATAAATATGGAGAACAAACTGAGGGTTACTAGAGGGGTTGTGGGAGGGGGGAATGGGCTAAATGGGTAAGGGGCACGAAGGAATCTACTCCTGAAATCAATGTTGCACTATATGCTAACTAATTTGGATGTAAATTTTAAAAAATAAAAAATTAAATTAAAAAAAAAGATTTATTGACTGCCTAGTACATTGTGGGCACTTAGTTTAAGCTCTTGGTATGCACTGGCAGTTGTATATACTTCACAACAGTATACATCCTTCACAACAATTCTATGAAATAGATACTATATTATCCCTCTTGCAGATGAAAAAACTGGAGACCAGAGAGCTTAAGAAATCTGCCCAAAGTGCACAGAGTTGGGCTCTGAATGGCTGGCAATGCAGCCTGCCCTGGATCTTAACCACCATGTATACTGCCCCTTGCACTATGTGCTTATATAATGTGTATCAATTTGAACGCATAATAGTAGAACCTAAACTCATTCATTCATTCTTTAGCCAAGTCTTGAAGCTTTGGTGTTCCTAAGAACACCAGAATTCCTCAGAAAAAAGTCCATTAGAGGAGTGGTTGCCAACTCTCATCTGCTCTTTAAAAATAATTATTCTCCCGGGGCGCCTGGGTGGCTCAGTCGGTTAAGTGTCCGACTTCGGCTCAGGTCATGATCTCACGGTCCGTGGGTTCGAGCCCCGCATTGGGCTCTGTGCTGACCGCTCAGAGCCTGGAGCCTGTTTCAGATTCTGTGTCTCCCTCTCTCTCTGCCCCTCCCCTGTTCATGCTCTGTCTCTCTCTGTCTCAAAAATAAATAAATGTTAAAAAAAATCAAAAAAAAATAATAATTATTATTATTATTCTCCCAGTCACTCACCCAGAGTGACTCCCGGGTCATTAGAAAGTAGATTTCTACCTTCATTTTAGCTGAGGCTATGAAGACCCACGGAGTTCAGTGGATGCCTCAAGTCCCCCATTTAACACGTTAGACCAAAGTCTCAGACCTAGTCCTTCACCTCCACGCTCTGTGTGCTTTCCACCTCCCCACATCACCTCAGGCTTCACTGTTTTGGACAAGTAATTTAATTTCTCTGGTCCTCCGTTTCCCTAGCTGGACATGAGGGAGAAAGGCTCCCTAGATCACGATTTCCCAAATGTGTTTCAAAGAACACCAGTCTTTGAGATGACTATGGAATTAAGTTTCATCTAAGTTTGAGAAAGACTAAATGCCTTCATCCTCTCCTGGAGATTTCTAATGGATATCAGCAGAGGCTTTAAGATATTCTGCAATAACGAAAACCATTTCATGTTGTTGAGACGAATGGTTCCCAGACTTGGTAACAGGAACATTTCTGTTCGTGATGCTCATCAGTGTCCTCCCCTGCTCTCCGATGGCTCTTCCCCCATTTGCTCCTCCTACTCCCAAAAGACCAGCTTCAAACATCCCAATCCCTTCCTACCTGCTGGGTAGGACCTGCTGTAGCCTCTACCTGGAGGCCTCATCTGCCGAAGAGATCTTCCCTGAGCACCACTCTCCCACAGGGTCCTACTTGGTGTTCTTTTCCTTCACAGACCTTACCCCTGCCCAAAGTGACACAATGTCCTGTCTGCCTCTTGCACTAGAATAGAGACTTCCAGAGACCAGGACTTGGTCTGTGCATCAATGTAACCCCCCAGCACCTGAAACACTGTCTGAGGAGAGTAGGCGGGCAGTACATAGTTCTTGAGTGGACAAACTGATGAACCAATGAGCAAAGCCTGTGAAACGAATGTTCTAATGAATACAGGAAATTGTTGCCAAACTAGTCACATCAGCATCGCCTGGAGACTTGATAGAAATGCAAATTCTCAGGCCCACCCTGGACTTACTGAACCAGACCCACTAGGGGGGGTGCCCAGAAACCGGGGTTTGAACAAGCCCTCCAGGTGATGCTGATGCTAGCTAAGGTTTGAGAACCACTGGTCTAGATTATCTTTAAGATAAAATCAACCCATGAAATTCTAGAATTCTATTATTTGTGAGCAATTCTCTTAAGGTGCTTTGAGCATTTTACAGAGGAATGAACTAAATTCTCATGTATCCTTAGTGTCTTAGAATTATCATATATGGCAACATCCTGCTTTTTTCTCCAATAGAACTAAAGCCCTAATTAACACAAAATGTCCCGCTAAGATTTAATCAGTTTAACAGCTTCCCCCAACACACTCAAGGGCCATTTTACTGTCTGTTATAACTTAGAAAAATCAGTTACCCTAGCACAATTAGAGCTCTCTCCAATAAATACAGGTTAAGTTCTTCCAAAATCACATACGCACACCCACACACTACAACACACACAGGCACCACACACACACTTTCTCATGATGAATTAATTCTTTGATTATATTCTCAATGATAATACAGAAGACCCAATTCATTTTAATATTGAGAAACACTCTAGAGGATAATTTAGGTGCTCTCATTTTCATCTATTCTCACTTTCTGTTAATTGAAAATGGACAACAGGGCAATTTTTAATAAAAGTTTTTCTAGAAGATACCAAATCAAGCAAGCATTATTGAATGCAAAAAGCCTGGGGTATAAATATCATTTACAAGTCACAACGCCTCTAGGCCATCCACAATCTGGCTCAAACACGCTGTCATGCTCATCTAGGAAGACGCTCTATTCCTGCCAAATTGATAGACTTGGAGCCCCCACATGGTGCTTTTCACACTTCCCTGTCTTCCTTGTTTGTATTCTACCATTCTCATCCTTCTGGCCCAGCCCAATCTTGCCTCTCAGTCAAGCTGGGCTCCTGTGCAAACCGTGCCTACCGCTCCAGGACAAAAAGCATCACCCTCTTAGGAGCCTGACAGCATCCAATGACAGGACTGGCCGCCAGTCCTGGAGCCACACTGAATTGCACTGCTGTCATCTGATGTGTGAGCGTCATCTCTTCTTATAATTAGTTTCCGTGAAATAAGAAGACTAGTACTTACACACTTCTGCACCCTCCCTCACCAGTTCTCCTTCTGAACCTGCCATCTTGAATCTTCGGCTCATCCCTCAGTTTCAGCCATACCAAAAGATCTAGCTAAAAGGCCATCCCTATGGCTTTCAAGAGATTCCACCGACAATATGGGCCCCACCCTCACCTCCTCACATCCCTGTTGGGGAAAGGGATAAGAGAGGGGGAAATCTAGGGGCATCTGGGTGGCTCAGTTGGTTAAGCATCTGACTTTGGCTCAGGACATGATCTCACGGTTCGTGAGTTTGAGCCCCACATGGGGCGCTGCACTGATGGTGTGGAGCCTGCCTGGGATTGCCTCTCTCTGCCCCTCACCCATTTGTGTTCTCTCTCTCTCTCTCAAAATAAACAAAGATACTTTTAAAAAGAGTTAGATAGAGGGAGAAATCTGAGTGAACAGCCAGGAAGGAATCCGGACATATAGGAATCTTGACCATAGGCAAAGGGGATAGCAGCTTCCTTGTGAAGCCAGAGACCAAGATAGATGTTACATCTGACCAGGTATATGTGAGTTTTTCAAGGTCCTCTGGAAGTAGGTCTTGGAATTCTCAAAAGAGGGTGTAGGATAAAACCAGGCCTGGAAGTAAAGCATTTTGTCAGAATCTAAAATCTATATCTTAAAACTCAACCAGATTTTAGGCTCCTTATACTTTCTGAGTTTACTTCCCTGTTGTTTTCAGTATTTATAGATGCCTTTTTTGAGCTTCAGCTTATTTCAGCATGCCAAAGAAAACCAAAAGAAGGAGGTCATCTATTCCATAGTTATTAGAACATCAAGCAGGAGGCTACCCACCCCACCCCTACCCCTGAGGGTGAGCGTGGAAATGATGTAGAAACCAAACTGAGACATCCCCAGGGGAAGATGAACAGGCATGTCAGAGTCCTACTCCATCTGAAGGTACTCCTACCAGAGAAACCTGGAAGTGGCTAGGCTCTCCTTCATTAAAGGAGAGGGTAAACTCTTGCAGTCCATACTGCTTTATCAAGATAAATCTGTTCAGAAACCACATGTTAACTCCTCCTCACCAGAGAACAACCATCATCATTCAGACCTTGGTGGTCCTAAAGGCCTCAATCAGTGGGCATGAAAGAAAACTCTCAGTTCATACCCTGAGACTACAGAGAATAACTATTCAGAATATTCTATATTTAAGGACGAGTTGTATTCTGAGAGATTATGTGTCACTAGCCACATCCTACCAGCCACTGACCTCTACTGATCTGCTAGCAATCAATCTTTTAAAAATACAGCCTGGAGCACAGAAGGATTTCTAGAGTAAACAAAGTTTGAAAAGCCTCTTATTGGTAAATCCTAGTAGCTACTTTACGCTCTCAAATATACTGCTCCTGGCTTCCCTGAAAGCCCCCAGGAAGGAGAGAGAAATGAGGAAGAGGCTCCTGTTTCCTTTGACCCAAACTCAAATTGAGTTGTGCCTGACCTTAGTATCCCAACATAAGAACAACCCCTACTTCTCTTTTTAAAACCACTCAGCTATATGAACTATACCTAAAAATATATTGAAGTTATATTAAAACTAGGCAGAGGGATAAAGTACGATGAATTCTGCTGTGAGGAATCTCCATGCTTACTTTCATAGAATTCCAAATATGTTCCCTATATGCATAAATTTACAAAAAACATTCAGATTTCCAAAACAACCCGCAGCAATCTACGTAACATACAATATTATGCACCAGAATTCCAATATAGGCGCTAGAAATAGACTTCCCCTCCCTCACTTAAATAGCACTAGCATCCAGAAGTTCTCCCCAGAAACACACCTGCTGAGAAATGGGGACCAGCCCAGCAGAATTAGAAAGCAGGATACAGGGGCGCCTGGGTGGCTCAGTCGGTTAAGTGTCTGACTTCAGCTCAGGTCATGGTCTCATGATCAGTGAGTTTGAGCCCCAGGTCGGGCTCTGTGCTGACAGCTCAGAGCCTGGAGCCTGCTTCACATTCTGTGTCTCCCTCTCTGCCCCTCCCCAGCTTGCTCGCTCGCTCGCTCTCTCTCTCTCTCTCTCTCTCTCATTCTCTCCCTCACACACTCTCTCAAAAATAAATTTAAAGATTTCTTAATTAAAACAAAAAAAAGAAAAAGAAAAAGAAAGCAAGATACAGAGGCACCTGGGTGGTTCAGCCAGTTAAGCATCTGACTCTTGATTTCGGTTCAGGTCATGATCCCACCGTGGGGAATGGAACCCTGCATCCATCTCCTTCTCCTTCTGCCCCTCCCCTACTCATTCTTTCTCTCTTTCTCTCTCAAAATTAAAAAGTAAAATAGATGTTTAAAAATAGAGAGAAAGACACAAGAAGACTTAGCCACAGTCATTCCTTTCAGAGGCCATTGTTGTTTCTGACTAGAATTTCTCTAGGACAAGTTTCCAAATCTGACAGATCAACAGAATCATCTGGGAAGCTTTTTAAAAGTACAGACTCCAGGGCCTGACCACAGTCCTACTAAATTAGGCACCCTTACAGGTGGATCCAGAGTCTACATTTTTAAGGATGCTCCTTGAGTAATTATGATGTTCAGACATGTTGAAGAATCCCATTCTAGGGGCACCTGGGTGGTCCAGTTGGTTGAGCATCCTCCAATTCTTCATCTCAGCTTAGGTCATGATTCCAGGGTCATAGGATCAAGCCCCATGTCGGCCTCCAAGCTGAGCGAGAAGCCTGTTTGGGATTCTATTTCCCTCTGCCCCTCTCCCCTACTCACACACTCTCTCTAGAATAGAATAGGATAGGATAGAATAGGATAGGATAGAATAGAATAGAATAGAATAGAATAGAATAGAATAGAAATCCCATTCTAGGGTTTTTGATATCCAAATTATGGACTGAGATTATATTTTACTTGTCACAGTTCTCAAATATCCTTTAAGCCCTAGCTTACATGTGGTTTCCTCTTAAAGATCTTACTATTTAAGTACCTCCTCCCCAAATGTAATGCCATGTGATTTCTTTTATTTATAACACTTATGATGATTTGTAATTACTCATCAGTTACCTTTTTACTGTCTCCCCCACTAAACTAAGTTCCATGAAAGCCGTCCTGTTCTGTGTCATACCCCAGCATCCAGCCCAGAGCGTGTGTCCATAAACCTCTGATGAATGAAAGGACATTGTACTACCTCATCTCGTTTCATTTTATTGCCACCTGTATGATATGGGTGGAGTAGAAGTTAATATTCCCAAGTTAATGAGATGAGCCAGAATAGCTGGGTGGCTAACGATCACATGGTGATTAAGTGGCAGGACCACATCTAACACCCAGGCACAGGCTTCAGGTTTCTCCTCCACTCTTTCCATTCTCCCACGCTGCCTCCCTTCAGGGAATATCAAAACGTGGTTCCAATTGATTAGTATCAAACTTACTAAAGAGATGGTGCCTATGTCTCAAAGTCTTTATTTCCTATATGACAGGCAATTAAAACCTTGAACACATTCTGTTCATTTATCAGAGAAACAATATACATGAGGTGGTGAGAAAATGGAAGTTCACTGGAAAATTCTGGCATAATAAATTCTAGTTGTAGCCAAAAGAAAAAGGCATGTTATGAAAGGAAAATTATTTAGCTATAAAAACGCTTTTCAAAAAAACTGATAGTAAAAGAATCTTTTACCAGAAAAAGGAAGGAAAACACAGTTCATGGAAACTTAGAATATAGAGGAGAGGTTAATGAATTAAATATAATGAGTTTGTTCTAACCTAAATAATTTATAGGAAACTAAAAGGAATAACTAGAAAGAGGAAACTCTGGAAATTAAATGGATAAAAACATAATAATAATGTTCAAATGACTAAACTGGTCATTAAAAATCTGATTTTACAATAATGAAATTAGAACCGGGTCCATTAGGGACTAGTAATACTCTGTTAACACAGACTGTAACATATTTGTACTATTCCTGGAGAACTGATATTTAATCACAGCAGGTTTAGATTGTACAAAGTCACAAGGGGAATCAGTTACTAAGCCCATTGTCATACTGGCAATTTGGAAGAAAGGAAAGAAAGGAAAGAAAGAGAAAGAAAGAAAGAAAGAAAGAAAGAAAGAAAGAAAGAGAAAAAGAAAGCAAGCCAGTGAATTTTTCAAATTATGTTGACACAAAGTCTACCTAACAAAAATCTCTAATGAAAGAATAATAAAAAAGAGAGAACGAATCATAACGAATTAGGTAATAAAATCAGCAATAAAATATCTAGCCATTTTAGGAAAAAAAAAAGAGTTTTTACTGAGTAAGTAAATGAGCATAGTAACCTTAGTAAGCATTTGACTATAGGCCTCCTAGGGTCTTCTCTGAAACATTAATTCAAATTGACTCACATTAAAGCAGTCATAAGACTTTAAATCAGTAGGAGTAAATTAAACCAAAGGATAATAACCAATAATGTTTTAAGAGTTAGGGAAGATCCCAGTAGGAACCCACAGGCTTGGTAGTAAGCTTGAATTGTGACATCAGTGAATGGATTAATAGCTCTCAAATTAAAATCCCAGATGATGCCAAATAAAAAGGGAGAAGAAAACCCAAAAGGGAGACAATGATTTATTAGTCAGATTCCGTGACAGTGAGAAATAAATATCTGGAATTAGAATATATATGTGGGGGATTTTCACAGATGAACATGCTCCTAAAAGCTATAAAATATATTTTTGATAATCATAGCTAAAGGAATTCATAAAAAAGCAAAACCCAGGGTGCCTGGGTGGCTCAGTTGGTTACACTTCCAACTCTTGATTTCAGCTCAGGTCAAGATCTCACCATTTGTGCAATCAAGCCCCAACTCAGGCTCTGAGCTGACAGTGTGGAACCTGCTTAGGATTCTCTCTCTGCCTCTCTCTCTCTCTGCTCCTCCCCCATGCTTGCATATGCATTCTCTCTCTCTCTCTCTCTCTCTCTCTCTCTCTCTGCCTCTCTCTCTCTGTCTCAAAAATAAATAAACATTTTAAAAAAGATTCTCTCTTCCTCTGCCACTCTCCCCCACTCATTCTCTCTCTCTCTCAAAAAAAAAAATAATAAAGCAAAAACCTTGTTATAATGTGAGAAATTCACCTTCCCACCTGGAAAAAAAATTATGTATTCTAAGTTTTTACTTTTGCATAGCACTTTTTCTTAAAGCAAGACAAACCTACAGGTTTAAAAATGAGCCAGCATAGTCTGAAATCAATTCCTTAAAGAAAGTGTGCAATAATCAACATGTACTTTTTAATCAAATAACTCAGATGGAGTATTTTTTTCTTGTTTTGGTTTTTTTAAATTTTTTAATGTTTATTTATTTTGAGAGAGAGAGAGAGACAAAGCATGAATGGGGGAGGGGTAAAGAGAGAGGGAGGCACAGAATCTGAAGCAGGCTCCAGGCTCCAGTCTCTGAGCTGTCAGCACAGAGCCCAACATGGGGCTCGAACCCATGAACTGTGAGATCATGACCTGAGCTGAAGTAGGACACTTAACCAACTGAGCCACCCAGGCGCCCTTGATGGGGTATTTTTTTAAGTGTTTGAAGGGATATCAACACCAAGAAGGAAAAGGAATATTTCTTTCTTTTTTAACCTAAATACGATTGCCAATGATATGTGTGAATATTTTGTTTGGCGTATAAATTTTCTTTAAAATTTTATCTATTAGAACATAATCAAATATGCCAAAAGAAAATTTGCAAAGACCTAGAATCATTTGAGTCACTGAAAACCAGCTTGGTCAGAACACTTAAACACCCTGCCTCCCAGGGCTACTTATAAGATGATGGTGTAATTACTATGTCAGCATTATTATGCTCAGTTAATTATGATCGTTATACATTTTCCATGTACTGAGATAGAGTACATGTGTTTTGTTTTTGTTTTTGTTCTTGCAATAAAGGTGGGTGAGCACTGTTCCTATTCTTTGTCCCCTGGAGGTCAGTCAGTAACCTCATCTGCAAGTTGACAGGACAAGGGGAGAGCAGTGCATTATGGAACAGAGCAATGGTGACTGACTCACAGTAACTCATGATCACCGTCCTCAATAATATTGGGCTCTGCCTAACCCAGTGAGTTCACCAGCTACACACAAAATAACCCCTACCAAGAAGTACAGCTGTATACAGCAAAGCACCTGTGTGTGGCTTCATTGTCAGGACTCCAGGCCAGAACAGGCCAGTGCCCCAGGCCCAAGTGGGTCTGAGAGCTTGAGTTGGCACTCTATATATAGTGAAATGGGCCAAACCCCAGGAAAGAGTCCAGAACGAGCAAAGCTCAGCATCATGGAAAAGTCACCATTAAGATCCAAACAGTCCACTAGAATCCAGAGGGACTGAAGGGAGAAGGTGCTAGGCAGTGAGCATGAAAGGGAGGTACTGGGGCAAAAGCAAGTTGGTTGAGAATTTAGGGTAGTTAGGTGCAGTCTGTGGAGATTTTCTGAGACACTTGACTGATTATTATTATAGGTAACCAAAGGCTTATAAGTGGTTAGGGAGCTGGTGCAGTAAAGACCAAAAAAAAAAAAAAAAGGCCAAATAATAACACTGATAACCCAACCATTATCTGTGATAGCATGGGCCAAATCACATGGTTCATTGATACGAATCCAAACTTTATTTTATTTTGAAGTTTATGTATTGATTTTGAGAGAGAAAGAGAGAGCACACATGCGAGTGCCAGCAGGGATGGGGCAGAGAGAGAGGAAGAGAGCGAGACAGAATCCCAAACAGTCTCTGAGCTGCCAGCACAGAACCCGACGCAGGGCTCGATCCATGAGACGACGACCTGAGCCGAAGAGTTAGACGCTCAACCGGCTGAAATCTCCCAGGAGCCCCCCAAACTTTATTTTCAACTTCACTTCCCACTTTTTAAGCAAAAATGTTTATGAGTAATTAAATATAGAAAAAAAAATCAATTACTTCAGACTTTAATCCTAAACTCTGAATGGAGCACCGATCAACAATAAACTCACTACAGTTAGAGAGAAGGAAAAACAAAAGGCTTTGATAATAATCTATAAACTATCAATTGACCCTGGAAAAATAAGAAGTAATACAGAAATTCCTACTCCAGTAGTAGCAATCCTACTCCAGTAGGTAAGGTCATATTTCTGAGGGACAGTATAAGCAACTTCTGAAAATGTACCCATTTCTTCCACTTGTTTTTTTTTTCTTCTATACTTCCAACTCTCTCCCCCTACTCACTCTCACTCTCTCTCTCTCTCTCTCTCTCTCTCTCTCTCTCTCTCACACACACACACACACACACACACACACACGCAAACATAGACTGTGTGTCCTCTATGAAAGAACTTAAGCAAGAAGACCCATTCCAGTATTTCTGGGACGTTGGCTTTCTGTTCCCTTATATAATCCACCCAAACTTCCTACCCATAATAAACCACATGAGCCAGGACATCAGTAAGTGGACCCATGAAGGTCACAGGCCCACTCCAAGAGCCACAAAAGCTCTGGGGTTCATACACCAGAATTTGCTGGTTGGAGAGCCGATCAGAGATGTTTAAGTCTAGAATAGGACAAAAAAAGCATAACGCATAGCCCATGAGCATATGTGTTTAGGGCTACCTCCCTGTGCTTCTCAGCAATTAAATTTGATTATAGCCAACAGCTGCCATCATAATTATCAAAGCCCATAGCAAGAGCATCTCATCAGGAAGCTATTTATAACCTGGAAGCTTTTCTTCTTTCTCCCCATGGTCACTCTTCACTTCATAGGGCAGATAACAGACACTCCAGACCCGAGGAAGCACAAAGTCCACATATCTTTGTGGAGGGTAGGGAGATGGGGTGGATACCTCCAGAAAAGGTGCTGGCCCGTCAAGAACACCAGTGATGTGGTGGAACCCACGTGTCTCATTCCACCTGCCTCAGGGACAGCTTAACACACAAAGACCCGAACAGGGGCAGTCAATGCAGACACATGGAACACAGCTTGTGAGGCAGGAAACCTGTTCGGAAAAGCCACATGATATCCATACACGGCCAGCAACGGTGAAAGCTAACACTACTCTCTTCCTGAACAGGATCAATTTTTTAAAAACTAATGACAGACAGCCCACTTTTTTTTCTTTTTTTTTTTGAATGTTTAACCATACGCTGGGCCAGGTCCTGTTTTAAGTGCATCACACACATTAATTCACAACTAGCCCACAATGACCCATGTTAACAGAGGTGGGTTGAGGCACATGAAGGCCATAGAACCTGCCCAGGTTCACCACCGGCCCTGGCAGAGATGGGATTCGAAGCCTGCTCTTAGCAGCACTCTCTCTCTCTTTTTAATTTTTTTAAATGTTTATTTATGTTTTTTTTTAACGTTTACTTTTGAAAGAGAGAGACAGAGCATGAGCATGAGCATGAGCATGAGCAAAGGAGGGACACAGAGAGAGGGAGACACAGAATCCAAAGCAGGCTTCAGGCTCTGAGCTGTCAGCACAGAGCCTGATGCAGGGCTCGAACTCATGAACTGCGAGATCATGACCTGAGCTAAAGTTAGACACTTAACTGACTGAGCCATCCAGGCACTCCTTTTTTAAAAATTTTTTTAATGTTTATTTATTTTTGAGTGAGACAGAGACAGAGACAGAGCATGGGGTGGGGGGGGAGGGGAAGAGTGGGAGGGGCCACTCACTTAACCATAGGATTCAATTGCCTCCAATATGCTAGCCTAATGGATCCAGGTCACAGCAGGTCCAGAAGAAATCAGAGAGTCTAGAGATTCTGTATCAGACATACATCTCTATGTGTCTCTAAGCAAAGAGTATTTGAGAGTCTCTAATTCCACCCCACCAACTTACAAATCTGAAAACTGAAAACCCTGAGATGTTGAGGAACTTGCCAGAGGTCACACACTCATAGATCATCTTAAGCCATCCTGAACACATGGTGCTAAATGCATAGTCAAACTAGATTGTAAGCTCCTGGGGGATCAGGACCCACTTCTTAGGCTTAGTCTTAGAAATACAGTACACAGTATATAGCCACTCCCCTCTCCCACTGTTCCAGTCCCTAATCAAGCCTGCAAAAATCACCACAGATTAGAAGTCTTTTGGTGTGATCACACTAGACCATTTTACAGAAAAGGAAACTGAGGTCCTGAAAGGTTACATGATTTGGTCAAAGTCATGCCAGTAATTACAGCGGAGTTTGTGTCAAATTACAAATTTGCCATCTGCGTATGATTTACCATCTCTACAAAACAGGATGACCAAGAAGGTTCAAGTCTTAAATTAGTCATTTCCAAAGTGGTATGAGAGGTCACATAAGTGAATAAATAAGTATCCCATGAGAAGCCACGTGAGGGTCTCTCCCTGACAACAATAACTCTGGAAACCAAAAGGAAAGAAAGTGTGATTAAAGGAGAACAATACACACCCCCAAAAAACTGAATCCAGAGATTAGAAGGTGCACTACCCATCACTCTTCCTTTCTTGCATTAGCCACCATTGCCTTCCATCGATCCTAAATAAGAAATTAAAACTGGGGCACCTGGGTGGCTCAGTTGGTTAAGCCGCCAACTTCAGCTCAGGTCATGATCTCACGGTCCATGAGTTCCGGCCCCGCAGCAAGCTCTATGGTGACAGCTCTGAGCCTGGAGCCTGCTTCCGATTCTGTCTCTCTCTCTCTCTCTCAAAAATAAATAAGCATTAAAAAAACCATTAAAACTAATTCTTTGAGAGTTTCACAAGAATGACATAACTAGAGATATTAAGACCAGCAAAACCAAAATTTAAACATAACTATTCTAAGATTTAGATTTGTATTTGTATTTGTATTTAGATTTGTATTTGTATTTGTATTTAGTTTTGTTTAAGTAAGTCTTTCCCATGGAAACTTTTTCAGATTTATCTCAGGAAAATTTTTGCATCTTGTTAAAAGTTGCTGCTGTCCTTCACCAAAAAGGAAAGGCGTCCGACTTTGGCTCAGGTCACGATCTCACAGTTCATGGGTTCAAGCCCCGCGTCGGGCTCTGTGCTGACAGCTTAGAGCCTGGAGCCTGCTTCGGATTCTGTGTCTCCCTCTCTCTCTGTCCCTCCCCTGCTTGTGCTCTCTCTCTCTCTCAAAAATAAATAAACGTTAAAAAAAATAAAAATAAATGTTTATTTTCATTTTTGAGAGAAAGAGCACGAGCAGGGGAAGGGCAAAGAGAAAGAAGAATAGAGGATCCGAAGTGGGCTCTGCGATGACAGCAGTGAGCCAGGTGCGGGGCTTGAGCTCACAAACTGTGAGATCATGACCTGAGCTGGAATCAAGAGTCAGATGCTTAACCAACTGAGCCACCCAGGCGCACCCCCACTTTTATTTTTAATGCTTATTTATTTACTTTGGAGAAAGAGAGAGAGAGAGTGCATATGCATGCACACACACAAGTTGGGGACGGGCAGAGAGAAAGGAAGAGAGAGAATCCCAAGCAGACTCCACACTGTCAGCACAGAACCCAATGCAGGGCTCAAATTCACTAACTGTGAAATCATGACCAGAGCTGAAACCAAGAGTCGGATGCTCAACCAACTGAGCCACCCAGGTGCCCCAATTTCTCCCCTTTTCTTACAAAAAAAAAGAAAAACAAACTTTAAAACTTCTATTTTCCTCCTAGGAATTAGAGGCCAAATAAATAAATAAATAAATAAATAAGAGAACACCTGAAAAAACCAAAACCCATTATTATTACTATTATTATTATTATTATTATTATTAAAGTATTACAGCTGAGAATTCCCACATGCTAGACAGGAATGGCACACTTCAGTTTCATACATTTGCCAATTATATAATTTCCTCCTGCTGAAAATATTAATTACCTAAATATGCTCTCTTCTGAGCAAGAGTAATCTGCACCTGCCTTTTCAGGTTATATTAGGTAACAGAGACTAGCATTTTTGCAGGGTGGCAGTTTCACAAGCAATCATAACTCCCAGGAAGGGAAGTAGGCTCTGAATTTACCACCAGGTAACACACAGCTGCCTGATAAGGAGCAACAGGAATGCCTGATTCTGGCTCAGAATCAGGAGCATGTGGCTCTTGATCTCAGGGCCATGAGTTTGAGTCCCACGTTAGGTGTAGAGTTTACTTTAAAAAAAAATTTTTTTTTAAAGGAATATTTGACTTCCCAAGGACAGATGTCACATGGTGATCATCAAGGCACCAGAGGTTGGAGGAAGGGCTCAAGACTAGCTTCTAATGGCTTAAGGGAAAACAGAACAGAGTATAACTTCTCTCAAGATCTGAGTACAAAGTTCCAGAACAAGACTATATCAAGCCACACAGAGAAGGCACAGAATTGGATAACTTAAGAGGTGATAAGAATCTAAGAAACCACTAGCCTTACCTCCTCATCTCCTTTATAGGTAAGAAAGACTAAGAAAATCAGCCAAGGGGTGCCTGGGTGTTCAGTTGGTTGAATGTCTGGCTCTTGGTTTCAGATCAGGTGATGATCTCACATTTTCATGAGTTCGAGCCTGGCATCAGGCTCTGTGCAGGCAGAGCAGAGCCTGCTTGAGATTCTCTCTCTCTCCCTCTCTCTCTGCTCCACCCCCACTCGTGTTGTCTCTTTCTCTCTCAAAATAAATAAATACAACTTTAAAAATTTTTAAAAAAAAGAAAAGAAAACTCAGCCAAAACCACACCAGAAATTTATAAACTTTTCCCTCCCATCCTCTTTCCATAATGCTGATCCTTAGAGTTCAGACTCTGGATGATGGCCTTGGGTGCTGGCTTTGCCACTTTTGAGATGGCCTTGAGTATATTAGTCAATCTCAATTTCCTCAACTATAATATGTATGGCATATTATCTCCTATATTCCAATAATAACATAAGATAGTATAAATACTATGATATTTACTGAGCAAGATGTAGCAATGAGTAATGCACAATGAATTTGCATTTCCTATCCCTTGCTTGCTAGAAACCCTTTCTATTTACAAAGACATGTTTTACCTGGATCTCCTCCATCCAAATGTTCAATGCTTTCTGATTCTATGACCTAGAGATTTCCACTTATAGTTCCAAGACATAAAAAAAAATACAAGATATAGAGTAATTTGGATCCTTAAGATTTTTTTTTAAGTTTATTTATTTAGGGGCACCTGTGTGTGTGTGTGTGTGTGTGTGTGTGTGTATATATATACATATACATATGTATATATATATAAAATAGTTGTACAATTTATATATACACATTTTATACCTACATATATATGTAATATAAAATATACATATAATATAAAAATAGAAAATAGAAAAAGAGCTGTCAATTTTTGACAAGGGAACCAAAACTACACAATAGGGAAAGGAGACCCTGTTCAACAAATGGTATTGGATGTCCACATTCAAAAGAAGGAAGGTAGACCCTGACTTTACACTATATGTAAAAATTAACCCAAATTAAAGACCTACACATAAGATATAAAACTATTAAAAACACCTAAAAGAAAACCTAGGGAGAAAGGTTTGGAACATTGGATTTGACAATGATTTCTTGGATATGACCTCAAGAGCATAGGCAATAAAATCAAAAATAGACTAATGAAACTATACCAAACATTAAAACTTCTACACATGAAAGGAAACAATCAACAGGGTGAAAAGCCAACCCACAGAATGGGACAAAATAATCGTAAATCATATATCTGATAAAGGGTTTATATCCAGAATATAGAAGAAAATTCTAGAAGTCAATGACGACAAAAAAATAATCCAATTAAAAAATGGCAAACAATTTAGACATTTCTCCAAAGAAAGTATGTAAATGGCCAATATGCATATAAGAAGATGTTTGGTGTCGCTAACTATCAAGGAAATGCAAATCAAAACTACAATAAGATATCAACTCACACTCATCAAAATGGCCACTAATCAAAGAACAGAAAATAAGTGATTGTGAAAGTATATAGAGAAGATGAAACCCTCATGCACTGTTGGTGGGAGTGTAAAATGGTGGAGTCATTATGGAAAATAGTATGGAGGACCCTCAAAAAATTAAAAATAGAGTTATCATATGATTTAGCAATCCCATTTCTGAGTATGTGTCCAAAAGAATTGAAAGCAAAATCTATCTCAAAGAGATATATTCACAGCAGCACTATTCACAATAGTCAAGAAGTGGAAGCAATCCCAGTATCCATGAAAAGATGAATGGATAAAGAAAATACGGTATATGTATACAATGGAATATTACTCAGCCATGAAAAAGAATGGGATCTTGCCATTTGCAACATGAATGGAACTCAAAGACGTTTTGCTAAGCCAAACAAGCCAGTCACAAAAGAACAAATACTGTGTGATTCCACTCATATGAAGTACCTACAGTAGTCAATACAGTTTACACAGAAAGTAGAAAGGGGGCTGCCAAGAACAAAGGGAGGGAGGATTAGTGTTTAATGGATATGGAATTTCAGTGTTACAAGATGAAAAAGATCTAGAGATCTACTGCACAACAGTGTGAATATCCTCAACACTACCAACCTATACTCTTAAATATTGTTGATGGTAAATTTAGTCTTAAGTATTTTTTGCCACAATAGAAAAGAAGAAAAGTAGCTACCATGTAGAGTTGTTCTGAGAATAAAATAAGATGATAAAGCATTTAGCACAATGGCTGGTATATATTAAACTCTCAAAAATATCTGCTGTTGGGGTACCTGGGTGGCTCAGTCGGTTAAGCATCCAACTCTTGATTTCAGCTCAGGTCATGATCTCATGGTTCATGAGATTGACCCCCACATTGAGCCTGCTTGGGATTCTGTCTCCCTCTCTCTCTATCTCTACCCCACTCACACTCTCTCTGTCTGTCTCTTTCTCTCTCTCTCTCTCTCTCTCTCTCTCAAAACAAGTAAATAAACATTAAAAAAATATATTTGCTGTTAAAAATAATCCTTGTTAGATCCCACAATGAAACTGTATCCAAGGTTGTTGGTTTTTTTTTTTTTTTTTTTTTTTAGTTAATTTAGCATTCATTTATTTTTAAGAAAAAATTTAGGTCTTATAACCCCTCATTAAATCTATCCTACATCTTCTCTTGAGGTCCAATTATTTGGTGAGCTGTGCTTTCAAATGCTGATTAATCACTTTACAGTTCTCCAGAATTCCTTGTCTCAATGTTTTCTTTACTAAAGCCACAACCACTAAAACAAAGTCAGATATCAGAAGCAAATGGCATTCCACTACCTTAGTACACACACACACACACACACACACACACACACACACACACACCATTCCCTTTTCAAGGGTTTCAGTATTCCCAACTCTAAAGATGGTCCAGAAAATCTCTATGATTAAAAACCTTTTTAAGCTGGGAAATGAAGTCACAATAAAAATCATGAAACCCTACATATTTTTATATCCACTGAAAATAATATACTATGGCATATTATCTCCTATATTCTAATAATAACATAAGATAGTATAAATACTATATTTACTGAGCAAGATGTAGCAATGAGTAATGCACAATGAATTTGCATTTCCTATCCCTTGCTTGCTAGAAACCCTTTCTATTTACAAAGACATGTTTTACCTGGATCTTCTCCATCCAAATGTTCAATGCTTTCTGATTCTATGACCTAGAGATTTCCACTTATAGTTCCAAGACATTAAAAAAATACAAGATATAGAGTAATTTGGATGCGTAAGTTTTGTTTTTTTTTAAGTTTATTTATTTAGGGGCGCTTGGGTGGCTTGGTCCAACTTCAGCTCAGGTCATGATCTCATGGTTTGTCAGTTCAAGCCCCATGTCAGGCTCTGTGCTAACAGCTGAGAGCCTGGAGCCTGCTTCACATTCTGCGTCTCCCTGTCTCTCTGCCCCTCCCCCGCTCATGCTCTGTCTCTCTCTGTCTCTCAAAAATGAATAAACATTGATCTCACGGTCCGTGAGTTCAAGCCCTGCATCGGGCTCTGTGCTGACAGCTCAGAGCCTGGAGCCTGTTTCAGATTCTGTGTCTCCCTCTCTCTCTGCCCCTCTCCTGTTCATGCTCTGTCTCTCTCTGTCTCAAAAATAAATAAACGTTAAAAAAATTTTTTTAATGAATAAACATTTAAAAAAATTAAAGTTGATTTATTTTGAGAGAGAGAGAGAGAAAGACAGGAAAAGCAGAGAGAGGGAGAGAGAGAATCCCAAGCACTGTTAGCGCAGAGCCCGATGTGGGGCTCGAACTCACAAACCGTGAGATCGTGACCTGAGCTGAAATTAAGAGCCAGATGCTTAACTGACTGAGCCATCTGGGCATTTCTGGATGCTTAAGTTTAGAGCATCACCATTGACAAATCTCTGGGGATGGGGGGAAGGGCGTCCTGTGCACTGTAGGATGCTTAGCAGCAACACTAGCCAAAATACCACTAAAATACCCATCCAAGCTGTGACAATTAAAAAAAGATTCCAGACATTACCCAGTTGGGTGGTTGCGGGGAGGGAAGCAATCACCCTGCTTGAGAACCACTGTTTCAGAATGACCTATAACCTACAAATTTTCCATAAAGGAACTGAGATTCAGAACATGGCACTCCTGACTACTGTGAATGGTTTTGGAGGAGGAGGACCAGGCAGCTATGAAACCCCCATCTCTTTTTCTCTAGAACAGGGAGATGGAAAACACAAGGTGAAAGCACTACTTCTTTCGGGAGCACCCAGCACAGCACAATATGTGGACATGGACCCATATTCTCCAATTTCAAATATTCCAGTCTCTTTCTCCAAAAAGACACAACAGAACAATCCAAATGCCCATGTATGTCTCTTCACCTTTTCTCACTGAAGACTTCCTCCCTAAAATGCTTACTGTAAAATCCATTTTTTACTCCATTTTTCTTGTACAAAATCCCTATTCCTTTTTTTTTCTTAATTACACCCATAAGAAATGACTTGAAACTCACACACACTTGAAAAAAATTCTCATAGCTGAAATATAGACACCCGAACCAACACATGCTAGAATGCTGCATGGGCTAGGAAAAAACAATTCTACCATCCAAGGACTTGAAATTCCCAGAATTTCCATTTTTGTAGTAGACTTTTTTAAATACAGATTGGTGGGGCGCCTGGGTGGCTCAGTCGGTTAAGTGGCCAACTTCGGCTCAGGTCATGATCTCGCGGTCGGTGAGTTCGAGCCCCGCATCGGGCTCTGTGCTGACAGCTCAGAGCCTGGAGCCTGTTTCGGATTCTGTGTCTCCCTCTCTCTGACCCTCCCCCGTTCATGCTCTGTCTCTCTCTGTCTCAAAACTAAATAAATGTTAAAAAAATTTTAAATAAATAAATAAATAAATAAATAAATACAGATTGGTTTATAATCTATAGATCAACTCAGACTCAAAACAAATTGGCTGTGTGACTTGGGGAAACCCTTTAATTTTTTTACCTCAATAACGATTTTCAAGCATACAGTTCAATACTGTTAAGTATATTGTTGTGCAATAGGTCTTCAGAAATTTTTATCAAGCAAAACTGAAAGTCTATACCCAATCCCCCTTCCCCCCACACCCTGGCAACCACAATTCTACTTTCTGTTTCTATGAATTTGACTATTTTAGATACCTTGTATAAGTGCAATCAAACAGTACTGTCTGTTTCTGACTGTCACATTTCACTTAGCACAATGTCTTCAAGATTCATCCATGTTGGGGTCCCTGAGTGGCTCAGTCGGTTAAGTGTCTGACTTGGGCTCAGGTCACAATTTCACAGTTCATGAGTTAGAGCCACACATGGGGCTCTCTGATGTCAGCACAGGGCCTGCTTAGGATCCTCTGTCTCCCTCTCTCTCTGCCCTTCCCCCATTCTCTCTCTCTTTCTCTCTCTCTCTCTCCCTCTCTCTCAAAAGAAAGAAACATTAAAAAAAGAGATTCATGGGAATGCAAGCTGGTGCAGCCACTCTGGAAAACAGTATGGAGGTTCCTCAAAAAACTAAAAATAGAACTACCCTATGACCCAGCAATCGCACTACTAGGCATTTACCCACGGGATACAGGGGTGCTGTTTCAAAGGGACACATGCACCCCCATGTCTATAGCAGCACTACCAACAATAGCCAAAGTATGGGAAGAGCCCAAATGTCCATTGATGGATGAATGGATAAAGAAGATGTGGTTTATATATATACAATGGAGTATTACTCGGCAATCAAAAAGAATGAAATCTTGCCATTTGCAACTACGTGGATGGAACTGGAGGGTATTGTGCTGTGTGAAATTAGTCAGAGAAAGACAAAAATCATATGACTTCACTCATATGAGGACTTTAAGAGGCAAAACAGGTGAACATAAGGGAAGGGAAACAAAAATAATATAAAAACGGGGAGGGGGACAAAGCATAAGAGACTCATTAATATGGAAAACAAACTGAGGGTTACAGGAGGGGTTGTGGGAGGGGGGATGGGCTAAATGGGTAAGGGGCACCAAAGAATCTACTCCTGAAATCACTGTTTCACTATATGCTAACTAATTTGGATGTAAAATTTAAAAAAATAAAAAATTAAATAAAAAAAAAGAGATTCATCCATGTTGTAGATGAATGTATCAGGATTTCCCTTCCTTTTAAAGCCAAATAATATCCCATTATATGCATATACATTTTGTTTATCCATTCATATGTTGATGGACACTTGGATTGCTTCCTCTCCTTGGCTATTATGAGTGATGCTGCTATCAACATGAGTGTTCAGATATGTCTTTAGACCCTGCTTTTACCTCTTCTGGATATATATACGCGGACGTTGGACTGCTGGGTCATGTGGGTCACATGCATTCTCTCTCTCAGAATAAGTAAATAAACCTTAAAAAAAGAAATAAACGAGATGATCTCCGGAACACACACTGACTTGACAATTACTATGGGAAAGAACTCAGTCAGCCAGTCCAGTCATGCCCTTCTCTGTCTGATCGCCCTTTGCAAAGGAAAAACTTCTGATCTTCATTCTTCAAAACCATTTCCAATATACCCAGATGTCACATTTATCTATTATCAAACTCCCAATTCACTATTAAATTTTCTAGATTGTTTAGAAAGAAAAAAGCAGAGCCAAGTACATGGCTCTGTATGCTTTTCCCCAACCAAGGGACCTCATAGGGCGAGCACACAAACGCACCTCTGACAGAGTTCCACCAACAGAGAGAAACCCGTCAGCGCGGAGCCTTCAGGGTGAAGAATGAGATAAACAAAGTGATGCTTCCTTTGGTGAATGTCAAGATGAACAACATTTGTTTAAGGTCACTTTCTCTTACTGAACTCAGCAGTGATCATGTCACACAACTGTGGAATTCAAAACAGGAGCCACAGCTTATGAAATACCCAAAACTGACATCTTGCTTTCACAAATGAGTAAGAGATGGGAGGGTTCTTGATGACACAGAACTTCAGTACAGGGGCTCCACCCCCAAGCCCAGACGGCAACTTCCCACGGGGGACGTGGGGGAAGCGAACCAAAGATCTGTGGACCCCTACTCCTCCAAATACGGTCCTCAGACCAGCAGCACTCCCCTCACCTGCGAGTCTGTTAGAAATGCAGAATCCCAGGCCTCACCGCGGACTTACAGAAGCAGAAATCTGCATTTTTTAAAAGACACCCAGGCGATTCACACGTTTTTAAAGTTTCAGAAGGGCTGTTTCAGACTGCGTACATAACAGAATTCATAGCACCGGGAGGGGAGAGATGGAATAAATCATGCTTGAAAAACGTAGCATAAATACTACTAAAAAGGCTGTTCTCTTTGCAGGTGGGCTGAATAAATCAAGGCGCACTCAACTGTCTTTTCCCCAGCGAGGAAGCAAACCCTTTTACTGATCAGTTAGAATATGAAGTGTTTCTCAACATCTTAGACTGACTAGTTTGTCTTAGAGGCCACAAGTGACCAGCACGCAGCTGATATAAATTCAGTAATCGCTAAGGGTAGAGAAGACATTTCTGACACAGACTAACTGTCCCAGGTATATGTAAAACTCACTGACATCCCAACAAGACGCCGCCACAGGCCACAGATGCCACGTCGTTCTCACTCTCTGCCCTGCATCCATCTGGGTTATTTCTCTAGGTGTCCTGGATCATCATTTCCTCAAATCCCTCAGCCGTCATTCTCCCTCATAGTAGTTTTCAGTGCAGATTATTTTTTTTTATGTATTCATGATTTATACAGAGTCTACTTCCCAAAAGGATTTTATGAGGCTTTCAAAGATGAACACATTGTAAACAAGACAAGCAAAATTAAAGCAGAATAAAAAATGAGTTAGAATTAAAAGAGAATATATATTCCACATGATCTTTCCTTTGTTGGCTCCCCCCTTGCCCCAGCACCATTCTTTCCTAGGAAAGCAGCAGCAGATTAATGTGATTGATGAATCTTAAAATAAACCAAGATGTTCAGCTCAACTCCTCCTTTTTGTCTCTTGGGAGTTAGCACGCAGGTAGGGAGTAAAAATTCTGCCCTGCTCCCTCTTGGCCTAAGTCTTAGCTATGTTGCCCCCAGCCAGGGCCCCACCCCACATGGGGAGACCCAAGGCTGCTACACTGTTAAGCCCCAGCATTGCCTGTGACTGGATAAGTCTGTTTAATGGTGGCATAATTACAAAGTCCATTTGCACAAAGATATGAGCTACATTCTTCAATCTCATTTCTATCCCTTTACAAAGGTGATATTTTGGTCTTTGACTTATTTCTCAACTACCTCAGAAGTCAAGTGAGGGAAAGGGTGCTATTTATTGGGTCCTTTCAAAATCCCATCCAAAAAGTCAGGAAAAACAATGCTATAAACTACTTAGGGTAGGTTATTAATACTGGCCAGTAAAAAAAAAAAAAAAAAAAAAAAAAAAAAATGTCCTAAATTTTCTGGCTACTGAGATAAAAAAGAAAAACATAGCCGGTGTGGAAGACTTCTACAACTAGAAGTCACTCCGTATTTGCTCCACCTTCATTTTACTTGCCTTCCTCTCCCATACAGACTGGGAACCTAAAACTTTGCCTTCCCCAAAATCATGTTAGCTGGAAGAGGCCAGGAGACTCCAACTGGCCAAGAAGACATCCTTGAGAGTAAACAGGTGCTTCCTCCTCCACTTTCTCCTTGTGAGGAACAGGCATGCAGTGCCTCAGGTGTAGCACCCATTGCCAGGAGCCGGTCAAGAAGAGAGGAAGCTGGGTTGTTGCTCAAGATAAATAAACCCCTAACTTGCCAAAGCCACATATACACTTTGGTTATACAGTTTTGGGAACACTGAACTGAAACATATGTCTTTGTACATTTCATTGTTTTTATTACTATAAATAAAATCCTTTACATTGAGACACAGATTGTTCTTTTTTTTTAATGTTTTATTTATTTTGAGAGAGAGAGAAAGAGAGCATGCAAGGGAGGGGCAGGGAGAGGGAGAGGAAGAGAGAGAGAGGGAGGGAGAGAGAATCCCAAGCAGGCCCGATGCATGGCTTGATCTCACGAACCATGAGATCATGACCTGAGACAAAACCAAGAGTAGGATGCTTAACCAACTGAGCCACCCAGGGCGCCCCAGATACAGATTGTTGTATACAACGTTGCTAAAAACTAATGAAGATTTT
Source organism: Panthera uncia (assembly GCF_023721935.1). NCBI lineage: Eukaryota > Metazoa > Chordata > Mammalia > Carnivora > Felidae > Panthera > Panthera uncia. Next base: position 62,566,886 of record NC_064812.1, on the reverse strand, counting down.
TCTATACAATGTTTCTAAGAAGTACCTTCTCTTTTCCAAATTTTAAAAAAAAAAAAAAAAAAAAAAAAAAAGATGAAGGGTTCTCATACTTGGAAAGAGCACTTTATCTCAGAAAAAAAGCAAAAATATATATACACACACATATACATACACATATATATAATGTTTATATTACTATAAAACCTTGATGAAGTAGAACTCAACTGATTTCAATCTCACTGTACTTTTAAAAGACTGAGGAAATGTGAAAAAAGGAAAAAAAGGAAGAAGCCACCAGCTATGTATTTTAAGATAATAATATTACTTCTGAGGGGCACCTGGGTCGCTCGACTGGTTAAGCGTTCCACTCTTGACTTTGGCTCAGGTCGTGATCCCAGGGCCATGGGATCAGGCCCCATGTTGGGCTCTGTGTTGAGCATGTACCTGCTTGGGATTCTCTCTCTCTCAACTTCTGCTCCCTCCCCACCCTGCGTGGGTGCCCGAACATGCGCCTGCACTCTCTCTCTCCCTCTATCTCAAAATAAATAAATAAATAAATAAATAAATAAATAAATAAAATATAATAATAATAATAATAATATTCCTTCTGAGTATGTGTATGTCCTCGGACCAGCTCATGTTCACCAAATGTCCTGCCAGTCTATGTGGGCAAATGAAGACCCACAATAGTAAAACCAGGACACCACAGAGCCCCCTCAAACTTCAGAAGAGCTTCTGTTACGTTACACGAGGCACAAATATCCACTGCATAAATGTTCACACACTCAAGAAAGATGGTCATCAAAGGATGACATACAGAAAGCTCTGGTAATAAAACCTTGGGTTCGCAAAAAACTCCTTTACTCCCGAGTATAACGAGCATAACGTTGCTGAAACGCTGATCAAAGGTACCGTACAATGTTTCCAAGGAGTGATTTCCTATACAATGTTTTAATTGCCTACACACTGTTTCTTTCCTTTTTTCTAACTGTAAAAAGATCTGGTGAAGGGTTTTCATACTCAGAAAGCGTAAAATATCTCTCACTCCTCACTCTGCCCACTCTGTAGGATGAGTTTGAATTCCACTTTAGCAGAGCGGAGTGCTGCCTCTTACAGTTGGCAGAATGCTTGCACACATGTAATCCCATTTGGTCCTCAAAATATTACAGTGAGGGAAACAAATGTACTAATCCTCGTGCGGAAACAGAGGCTGGGAGACATTAAAGGATTTGTCTAAAGTCTCACCACCAGTCACCGGTAGAGCCAGACTAAAATATAGACCTCCTGCCTCCTCATCTAGCGCTTTCTAAGGCACTGTGCCAACCCCGCCCCTTCTCTGTGGTGTGAAGTCAAGGCTCACACACCAAGGACGTGAATGCTGCACCACACCGCTTGGCCAACGGCCAACCCATACCTATTATTACTTATCCTGAATATCCCCCAATGAGACTTGTGGCTTTCGATTCTAGAAATGCATCCCCTTTTCCCTTTTCCTACCTGTTAGCCATTCTTTCTCATTTCACTGTTAGTTCACTAGTTTCTTGCCCCCAAAGGACCACATTTCCTCTCTCTTCGTGAGATACAATTTCAAATCATGGTCTAGTTACTAACCTCACTTCTTAATAGCCGCAAAGCTTTCTCTGCGCCCCAGGTCAACACTAAACCTCTCTCCCTGCAGGAGTTGGGGCACTTAGTGGGTATAAAGGCCACCGTAGCTCATCTACGACCACAACTGTTCTACGGTTAAAACTGCCAAAATGCTAACATCAAACATCCACAAGATTAAGACATACATTTACGTTCCGTTTCAATGGTTTTAATGTTAATTCAGTATCTGTTCGTGCCCACAATTACGAACTTGCTACCTGCATTTATTTTTCCTTCTATGGTTGTAATGAGAAGTCAAAAAGATGGACAGAAACACTAAGAAAGGAGTGGACAGTGAAAAAGGTAATATAGAACAGTTTTGCAAAAAATAACAAAGATTGAAAGAGTTATTTATTAGAAACAATCCCACATCATACTAGGTTAACACCTCTCATGTCTAGGAATATAGTGGCCTCTCTTATTTGAATTGACACAGAGGTTACCTACAAAACCTGCTTTAAAAGGTTTAAGACGGGGCGCCTGGGGGGCTCAGTCAGTCGAGCGTCCGACTTCAGCTCAGGTCATGATCTCTCGGTCTGTGGGTTCGAGCCCCACGTCAGGCTCTGTGCTGACAGCTCAGAGCCTGGAGCCTGCTTCAGATTCTGTGTCTCCCTCTCTCTCTGCCCCTCCCCTGCTCAGGCTCTCTCTCTGTCAAAAATAAATAAACATTTAAAAAAATTTTTTTAAAGATTTAAGACGGCTCTTGCTCTGAGGAACTGTGGGCCAATTCAGCTTCCTTCTGCACCATGTTCAGGGCTCTTATGGACACGGCACATCCTTTGCTTTCTTTCAGTTGACTTTCTTTCAGTTGGCTCTCAGAGCCTCTTGCCAGAAAACACGCAGTGAGGAGGGAAGCCCAAGGGCTCTCTGGTCAGAGAGGGGTGGGTTTGAAGCCCTTAAGCAAGTCATTCAAACTCTCTGAGCTTCAGTGTCCCCATCCATGAAAATAATCCCATCTCAGGAGGTCACTGAGAACATTAAGTAAAATAGTACATGTAAGATTCCTGGCACTCAAACCACTGTAGCTTTTGCTGAGATCCACTTAATACAACAGAATTCTCCAGAGTTTCCCAAAGAATGTGTCCTAAGGCCTTCATCAAGGTTTTTTCAAAAGAAGAGGAGGAGGAGGAAAGGGAGGAGGAAGTAGAGGGGGGGGGGAAGAGGAATAGAAGGAGGAATAAGCAAATACCATTTTTCCTCCCTTTGCACGGGTCACTTCACACCCCTATGTCAAATGGGCACTATTTATTTATTACCCTGAAAGCTCTTCAGGGGCTGGGACTCTGTCTCATTTTTGGTTTTCCCCAAAGTAGCACTTTGGGAAAAACTTGCTGTTTTTCTTCTCAGTGTATAACCACGACCAGAAAAGTTAAATCATAGGGCTCTTACTAGTGGATGTTCTCCCTTTGTGTAGGGCCCTGCCTGTGTTTTTGATGAAGCAAATTTGTGTGAACAGTATCCAAGAAGTGGGGTAGAAGGGAGTTCTAAGTAAACGGAGGCAACGATCGGCAAAAATAAGAATAACAATTGGGATATTTACAGAGTCAGGTTATCTTTCTAAAGATTACTTATTATTTTCCAAGGGAGAAGTACATGTTTACAGTGGAAAGACCTAGCAATCACCCACTCAACCAAGTGATTAAACGTAACATCACTAATGAATGGCCAGATCCATGTAACGTAAAACACACCGCATTGCCTTGAAGTAGTCTGACCAAGAGTGTTGTGTCTGAATCTATTTACATCTTTAGACTGAACTTCCAGCCTATGAGAAATATTCGGGACGGAAGACAAGGTAAGCAACCCCACAAGGAAATAATCAGATAAATCTAGAATGTAGAACATCCCGCAAATCAACTAGCCTTGTCCCTTCAAAAAGTCTATATGATGAAAAAAGAAAAAAACGTTGAGGCACTGTTCTAGATTATAAAACCACTAACAAGGTTAGTGGACAAATGCAATGCATGAGAATCTTGATTGGCTTCTGGTTTGCAAAATACAGTTATCAAAGACATTGAGGGGGCAATTGAAGAAATTTTAATATGGACTGGATATTTGATGATATTAGGGAATGATTATGAACTCGGCAGGTTAAAGTTCCTGCACAGATGTCAAAAAAAGTCTTTATTTTTATAAGATACACACTGAAACTTAGTGATGTCTACAATTACTTTAAAAGGGCTTATCTCCCCACCCTCACCCAGAAAATATATTACATAATACTTACACGCGCAGGTTGATAAAGCAAATCTGACACAATGAACAATTATTGAGTCTAAGTGGTGGAAATATTGGGGTCCATTGTACTGTTTCACCTGTTCTATATGTTTGAAAACTTGTCATAATAAATGTTAGAAGATAAGGAGACAAAGTAACAAGCAAGCTAGTCCTCTCTTCTCTGAATGAAAATTTCCTTCCTTTGCATTTAATAATACAAATAAATTATAAAACTCTTGTCCTAATGCATTTGAACCAGTTATTGGGGACTATACATTGCTCAGACACCCTCTACAACATATTCTGGGGATAGCAATTGTGTTGAGAAAAGATCATAGCCCTCTTAATGGGGTATCATTCTCACCGTCCTTTGAAACCTTGTTATTCCCACACCAAAGATCCTATCAACACATGGCTAATAAAATGGTAAATGTAGCTGGTATTTGCTTATCTACTGTTGTTGTTTTTTTTTAAATAAAGTACAATTCTTTATCTTCTTTTAGTTGGACCCCAGTATAGAAACATAGAAAAACAGAGATCCCATGTAGCATGACTGCTATTCACCCTTTTCAAGGGTTTAAATCCATCCCTTAAAAGTTCAATTTTGAAGGGGCAGCTGGTAGAGGGAGGTGCTGACAACCACACAGATTTCTAGGAACTACATTTTCCTACCTGCTGCAGTGGCTGCCTCGCCTCATATGAGCACCCTCTATTTAACCCCAGCATCCCTGTCACAGGAGCTGATTCTTGCAGGTCAAATGACCAAATCCAAGAGCCACCTGCTCCCAAGTTCATGTACTTAAGGGTCTTCAACCAGCAACAAAAATAGCAACGTGCGATCTTGCTTCTGCATAGAGATAACTTAGTCATTTGGTATCACTCGAGTTTTGTTTTTAGATAGTGATGCAGGTGATATACGTAAGGAATACAGGTACAGAGGCAGTAAAGCATCTTGTATGTAGTCTGGATGCTCCATTAGCCCTGCTGTGGAGGACAAGAATGAAAAGCAGCAGGGGATGAAAGGAGTAAATAATCCAAAGCTTCACTCCACACCAGGTGCTTCTATTCGTTCCTGACCTTTCTAGAAGAACAGCCATTAGAAAATAAACTTGATCAGTTCGGGCTTTTCCAAAGGAAGACAGCAAGAGAAAGAAGCACGACCCCAAAGTTAAAAGTTTGCATTACTTGGGGAAAGAGTGTGAAGTGTGAGTCTGACGATTAGCTCAAGGACTTCTCTATTTGATTCTCTTCCAAACTAAAACACATCACACTAAGGCTAACACACAAAAATATAAAATACACTGAAGCTTAATGCTGAAAATATGCATGTAATATATACAATGACATTATAGATACAGTATATGTATATATATATATATATAAATATATGTATAGTGAGGTATATATGATGAGATTCTATACATATATATTTTTTGTGTCGTGTGTATGTGTGTGTGTGTGTGTGTGTGTGTGTGTGTATAAAATCTCCTGGGGAAATGTGAAAAAGTGTTTCCTTTTGATTGTTGAGTTCAAGCTTATCTGAGAGGACAGGAAAGTCTTACCTAGGTACAAGGATGCGTTTTCTTTCTTGACATTGTCATCCAAGTAGGTTGGTCCCAAGGTATAAATAGGTGTGGAACCCATTCCGATGAGAATCTGTGCGCAAATGAATAAAGCCACATAGACCCAGTGATTATTTCCTCCTGAGTCCTTCAGGCAGGCGGGAGGCTCCGAGGTGGCCGTGGAGTTGCCATTCTGACACAGGCCGTCGTTGGAGGCCGAGGCATTCAACTCTTGGATCTGGTAGGGAGGCGAGATGAAGTGAGGTAAAGCAAAGAGGGCAGCCCCGATGGCAATGAAAAGTCCACCGACGGCCAGCCACAGGGGCCTCCGACCCCGGCCGCCAAAGTAGCTGACGAACACCACCACCACCAGGCTCCCAATGTCAAAGCAGCTGACCAGTAGCCCCGACTCAGAACTCTTCAGACTGTAGCGCCTTTCGATGGTGGTGATGACACTGCTCAAGTAGCCGGAGACCATCAACGCCTGGATGAAGGTCAGGAAACACATGCAAACCAGGAAGCAACGGGAATCAGTGAGGACCACATAGAGGCACCTTCTCCCCTGGAGCGTGGCCAGCGTGGAGGACACCGACACGGCTTTGCTGACTTCCACCCTGTGGTTACATTCCATGAGCCCTGCCATCTCTGCCGAAGTGGACGGAGCAGAGGGACTGGGGGCCAACCCGCTTGGGCCCTGTTTCGACTCCTGACGGCCCAAAGAATCTGTACAGCCAAAAGCTGCCTTTGCGCCTGTACTCGCAGGACTGAGGTCTGGCCGGCAGGAGGCGCTGTTCAGGACGGGTAAACTCTTGGACCTAAAGGTCTCTGGTTCGCACTTCTCTTGGACAGCTCCTACTGTGGCTTGCGCTTCCAACTGCTCTCCCGCCTGGGGCTGCAGCCCAGTGCCTTCGTCCATGGCTCTTAGAATTCAGATTCGATCGCTGGTCGCACTCAAGGACTCCGGCGCTTTTCATCCACCGGCACCAGGGGCCGAAGTCTGGCCCTCTCAGTCGTGCCTACCAGGGACCGGGGCCGGGGGTGCAGAGCCGCGCAGCAGGGCATCCTCACCAGCAGGGAGGCACCCAGGGCATCCTGACCGCAGATGCTGCCCCGAGGCTCCGCAGCCGCGTGCCCCGGGGGGCAGGGGTCCGCGCGGTCCTGCGTTGAGCCCTGCTGGGGGTCCACCTCGGGGCGGTAGCTGGCGGTAGGAGCCTTGCGCGTCCCGGGCGCATCCCCTCCGCCGCCGCCGCTCGGCCCGCCGCCTGGAGCGAGTACGCCCCGTGCCCAGCGTGGGGGCGCTTAGCGCTGTTGCCCGCGCCGCATACCGCCCGGCTGGCTGGGCCGGAGGCGCCCTGTCCTCGCCGCCTCCGCTTGCGACACCCTCGGGCGCAAAGATGCCAACCTGCAAAGCAGAGAGAGGGCGGTCAGCGAAGGGCGGCTGCGGCTGGGGCTGGCGTCCCGCCGCCCCGGGGGCCAGCGCTGGGTGACGCGGACGGTCCCAAATGGGACCGAGGCACGAGCGGGGAGCGAAGCCCTGGAGGAGGAAGCGGCTGCAGGCTGCAGCCTCTAGTGCCCGAACAATAAGCAGCAGGCGGTCGGCAGAGACCCTCCCTCATTGTCTACCATGGACCTGCCCCCGCCCCGCCCCTTTTGCCTTAAACAGAGCATCTGCTTTTATATGTTAATAATTATCAACCTGGCAGCCGTGACTCAGAGGCAGTGTCTTTTATTCGACTGAACTAATTGCAACCTTTTGGTACTCCTACTCCATTACTCAAAATAGAAAATGCCCAAAAGAACAAAGGAAAGTTTTTTTGGGGTGTGTGTGTGTGTGTGTGTTTCCTTACAAACAGTACATTCCCAGTACCGATTTTAAAAAAGAAAAGGGGAAAGCTGCGTGTGTAGAAATGTGTGTACACACTTGTGCGCAGGCACGTGTGCGCGACTGGATGCGAATCCGTCTGCTCCATCAGGGACACGTATGCAAAGCCCAAAGCAGCCGCAAAAAGGTCAACGCGCTAGCCTCTTTACTCCCGACACTAAAAATAACCCCCCGGACCGAAAGAACTATTCAATTTCAAATACCAGGGGCATTTGAGGCTGCGGCCCACACTAAGTCCCAGCGCGCAGTGTCACGCGAAACCGAAAATCAGTTTGCTTTGCGGAGGGGTGGGGAAGCAACAGCCAAACAAAGAGATGCCGGCACGCTCGCTGTCACAGAGCTCGCTGGGAGCCCACCGAGCAGTCTTGGCGCCAGGAGGCCGCGGGAGAGGTATGCTGTTTACATCGAGCGCACCCTGCGCGCGTGGGCCCGGGGTGCGTGCGCGAGCGCGCGCGCACACACACACCACACACACAGACACGCAGAGAGACCCCTCACACACGCGCGCACACACACACACACATACGCACACAGGCGTGGATATCGGAGCCCCTCGCGCGCTCCCGCATCCGGCTTGAATTCAGCGAGAGCCGAAAACAGGTGTGTCCCCGGGGTAAGCCCCCGCCCCTCATCTCGGGGACTCCCACTTCAGTGCTCCCGCCCGGGGTGATGTGCACCAGGTGGGAGAGGAGAGCCGGACTTCGCCGCGTTGGGTTTCATTTCGCGTTTGTGTGATGCTGCTGAGAGAAGAAAGGAGGACGGGTAAGGGAGAAAGGCGGGGAGGCTGGGCGGCCAGGGGCGGCCGCTCCGGCGGCTCCCTCGGCTCCGCCGTGCCGGACGGGCTCTCAGATTCCCGGCCTGCCGGCCGCTCGCAGCCCGGGCTTCCCCGCCGCCTCCTCGCCCGGGCGCCGTCCCGGGGAACCCCACCGGCGGCCGCGCGCCGACCCGGGGAATCCCGGCAAACTCCCTCGGCGCTCGGCGGCGGCCGAGCCCCTGCCCGCGCGGGCACCCACCCCGCAGCGCCGGCGCGGAGGGACGCACGCTCCCAAGCCGGGAGCTCTCGGGGCCGGCGTGGAATCCCTGGGACACCCCTGCGCGTGCACACACACACACACACACACACACACACACACGCACACACAGCCCGCGGGAGGACGGCTCGCCGCGCTGCCCGGGCGCACCAGCCGCCGCTACTCACTGGTGAGTGTCGGTCAGAATGTCTGGCTGAGAGCGGAGCGGCGGGAAGTGGGGGCTGTGGAGGCGCGGGAGTTGTGGGGAGACGCCTGGGGAGGCAGCTTCGGTCCAGCCGCGGAGAAATCAGTGAATGAGACTGTGAGTCGGGCTGAACTCTTACCCCCACCCCTCGCCTGTCACCCAAGCCTCCTTCTCCAGACACACGCGCACAGAGACGCGCCCGGAACGGAGCAGCAGAGGGCGCAGGCGCGCGGGCGGCCGCCCAGCCCGGGCCCGGAGGCAGCGGGCCACCCGCCGCCCTTCACCCGCCCGGCCAGGACGGGAGGCGGAGGAGCGCTGAAGCCCTGAGGGGGCAGGTCTCCAAAAAAGTGAGCTGCTGAGCCAGGGAGCCCATTCTGAATAAAGAAATTATTTCTGTCCGTTTGCTCCGTGTCGTGGGCACCCACAATGTCTAGGGACCAGAGTAGGTTGTGGGGACCAAAGATGAACAGGACAGGATCCCTGGACTGAGGAAACCTCTGTATTGTGGAAGAAATATCCCCTAAGTAGCCTAAAACAACGAGGCGAGCTCCTTACAGGATGCCACCGAAGAACCTAATATCCATTCACTTAACTCCATCATCATTTCCAGGCAGAAGGAAAGGCGTGTGCAACAGCACGGGGCATGGTGCTACAAGTTAATAGGTAGAGGAGTTGCAGGGAGATCGCAGGGATGGAGCCGAGGAAGGACCGCAAGGGTTGCAGCGTGGAGAAGGTCAGCAAGGGCTTCACGGCTTGTGAGCTGTCTGCTGTGAAGGGCCGGTGATGTTCTGAGTCGCTCATCAGAGAGGTGTTCTGGCAGTGGTGGGTGAATCGAGGCCACGTTGAGGGCACTGAGACAAGTTAGGAAGCAATCTCTCGACAAAATGGGATGAGGTGGTGACAAGGACATGGAGAGGAGGAACTGATTAACTATACAATGAGAAGGTGGAAGTGGCCATACCTGGAAGTCAATGTAATCTGGAAGATGAGAAAACGGTCCAATGTAAGATGTCTCTCAAGTTTCATACGGGACTGACTGGGTAGATGACATCCAACCAAAACACAGGAGGAGACGTGTGCTCTTGAGGGAAAGATGGTTCTCCTTTCAGACGCATTGATTTCGCCAGGAGGGTATACATGTCCCATAAGCCATTTTGATATATGATACACAGGGAGTTTGGACTGGAGATGTGAATTAACAGTCATCAGCCCAAAGGTGACAATCAGGTGAATAAGGAAGACCAGGCAGACTGCAGAGAGGAAGGCTAAGGACAGGGCCCTGTCTAAGACCACAGTCTAAGAGACGGAGAGGGAAAAAGCTCAGGAGGGAGATTAGAAGCAATGGAGGTGGGTGAGGAATCAGAGAAGTCACAGAAGCCATAGCAGCAGAAAATTCTTAAGAAGGGAGTTATTAGATGCATGGAGACCTGAAGAGAAGTCAGATAGGTTAACTGAGAAGAGTCCATTCACTGTAGCAAGTAGGAGGACACTTACTTCAAGCTGAGCTTCAAGAGAGGGAGATGGTGATCTAAAGAAGGAAGGGGATTGTCCTTCTACAACTGCCATGACTATGCTCGCCATTCCTGCCATGCCAGAGCCACTTCGTTGACCCTCGGCCGTTTCCAATGAGAATACTGTCTCCACTTTACAGACCTGATGAGTGAGGTGCAGAGAGATTAAGTAACTCGGTGAGGGCGCACAGCTGGTCTGTGGAACCCATGTGTTCCTAAAGCCCATCCTCTTAACCCTGACTGGAAGATCTCTCATAATTGTACAGCAGCTTGACTTTTCGGTGCACCTTGCATCTGTTAATTATCTTACTTTAATCCAATAACAACCATTCACAGTCAATCCTTGGAGAACAAAATAGGCCAGCTGACACCAAAGAGCGGTTAGTGTGTGCTTGATGCCCATGATGAGGCAACACTGATCTTCTGGTAGCTTCCAGACTGACCAAACAAATGGGGCAAAGATACTCCTTTCCTCATCCCCTGCCACTATGCCCTCCTCCTGAGATCTCCATCAAGCCCACTGTTTCTTTTCCACAAACAAGCAGTATGACTCCAGCTCCACCCCGGCCCAAATTGTAGTCTCTTACTGCTGGTAATGTAGGCAAAAGCGTGCATCACTTCTTGCACCTAAATACTCCTCGGAGCTTAGTCTGGATCCAAACAGAATCGATCTGCCTCCTATTACATCCTTCTAAGCTCTTTGGCCCATTCTCTCCTTTCAGCCCCAGCCCCAGACGTCAGTTTTTCTCCAGCAAATTCAATCTGTTGCATTAGGTGCCAACAGACGGCTTCCCTGCTGAAAGTCAAATAATCATGTCCCTGGAACATGCTGTGTTTATTCATGGTCCATTACTGTAGTTAAACTAGAAACAACTCTAAGAACCTATAGATTTTTTTATTGCCCCTCATAGAAAGATCATGATTTACAGACAGAATCTAAAAAGGCCCAATTAGCTACCCATATCAGAAACAAGAAGAAAACATTTAGCAAGAGACACTTCTTTTGCTTTCTCTTCCATAGTTAAGTGTGACCTTGGAAAAGGCCAGGCGTGTCTCCATCAGCCCTAATTGTCAGATTCATAGAAAGAAATGGATTCACATCATGGGATTCTACTACACCCGTGGCTTATTTCACACCATGTAAGTGAGTACAGCTGCCTTAACCAGAATGTGTACCTTGTTAGGTATATTGGGATAAACTCTCTTCAAATTTCCAGGTTGCTAATGCTTCTCCTAAGTCATTAATCAGTGTAACTTACACATAAATTGCTCCTTTCCCAGCCTTCATATAATAAGAAGATAGCCTTTGAAATTACCTACTGAATTCCATGGGCTTAAAATCTGGCTGCTCTGGAGAATGGAACAAGGAAAGTGAGAGGGAACTTGTTCTTCACTCTTTTCTCTCCTTCCTGAAAAAAGGCTCACTTCAGAAGTCTCCCAGACACGTGAAGAACTGGATTTTGGTGCAGAATATTTTCTGGGCTTAAAATATAATTCACAGTTGCTATAACTGAATTAGACACTGGTTGCTTCAGAGGGGACAAATTGTATGTTTAAGTTAACTTTTTTTTCAATATTGAAACACAGCTTTATTCACAGACCCTAAAGAGGTATCGAGAGTATTAGCCTCTGTGACATATTTAAATTACATCTCTATTCTTAGTTCAAAAAAGGAATTTGTTTTGTTTTTACTTGTTTTTGTGAGAAAGAGGGGGAGAGAGAGAGAGAAAGCACAAGTAGGGGAGTAGCAGGGAGAGACAGGGAGACACAGAATCCAAAGCAGGCTCCAGCCTCTGAGCTGTCAGCACAGAGCAGGACACAGGGCTCGAACTCACTAACTGTGAGATCATGACCTGAGGCAAAGTCAGACGCTTAACCCCCTGAGCCACCCAGGTGCCTCCAAAAAGTAATTTACTATATAACTGATTTCCTCAAATTGTTTTTATTTTTTTAACTTAGTTTTATTTTTATTGAGATATCCTTGACATGATGCTTTTTAGATGTACAACATAATGGTTTGATATATGTATCTATTGTGAACTAATTGCAACGATAAGTCTGGTTAATATCCATCACCACACATGGTCACAAATTTTTTTTCTCGTGATGAGAACTTTTCAGATCTACTCCCTTAGCAACTTTCAAACATACAATACAGTGTTGTTAACTATAAGATTAAAAAGTAAACTCTGAACAGGACTTGGCATTTACAGCCTCACTTAGAAGGAAATTTCAAGCTGGGTAAAACAAAAGAGAAACAGATTTGGCCCTGGGGTCCAGAGAATGCACCCAGTCACTCCAGCCCTGTGGTTTGCAAGTGCTGAAGGAGTATCTGACCAACTGCGTGAGCTTTAGCACTGCTAGTCCCATGGCCCAAGAGGCCACAGTCCCCTGAACACTTGGACGCATGGTCACCCTCTAAAGGAGCCAAGCAATTTGGCTGCACCTCTGGGACACAGCGAGGACAAGGAGACAAGACTCTATCAGTCAGGACCTTCTAGAACCTGCCACCTCCCTTAATAAAAGTAAGCCAGATAATCTAAGGCTAGTAATGAGGAGAAAATTCCCTGTGAACAGGAGACATCTATCTCCAAAGATTCACATTCCCTTGAAAGATATTCATATTTACCACCACTGGCTCCTGGGCCTGGAAAAGGAAGGAAGTTGGACAGGAAGGGGGAAGAAGGAGGTAAGAAGAGGTGATCTGCCATGGGCCCTAAGCATCTCTGCACATTTTTTGTGGGTAGGCCAAGAAGGCAAGGCCCAGGCCATTTCTCAGTGTGTGTCTGCAGCCAGCAACCTTGAGGGATGAGCTAACATCTTCCCCTGGACAAACCAGGCTTGCTTCTGCTTCAGTGCAGCCCCCAGGCTCAATGCTCCTCTCCTGTAAGGCAACCCACTGCAGGTACAGGACGCTGCTGCATCACCTGGGGGGATTTAGTGGGCATGGGGAAGCGAACAAACATCATACAGACACTGCCTGCTGCTTTTGCCATCAGTAACAATGTCCTTTGTCTGACTCTGGAGTCTCTTCTCCCTAGCACCCATGAAACAGTAGCAGGCTCTCTTGTTAGCTTGGAAGCAGGGTTACATCCTCAACCCTACACAGTTCCCAACAGGCACCACCCAATTTTAACATTCTGACTCAGATATTAGCTTTCCTTATAATCTATAGTACAAGTTGGGTCAAGGCCTGAACTAAAAAAGGAAAATAAATACAAAGCATAAAATGAAATGAAACTGTGTTAGATATGCTTGATTGACATTCAATGTGCAGCCCCTACATTTGTTTCTTCTTGAATGACCGTCTAGAAAACTTTAAAAACAAAACAACAAAAAAACACATCCCCCAGACTCCCTTGCTGATCAGGTGATTCTGGATGAGAACTGAAGCACTCCTGTGGGTTTGGGAAGGTGGGATGAGTCACAGGCCAGCTTTTTGGCTGTCTTATGCCAGCAAGCAGGTCAGGGAGACATGTTGTTTTTCTGCTTCAGTATTCATTTGTCCAAACTCCAGCTTCTGGGTGTTGAAAGGCAGTCGTAGCACTGGGTCTCCTGAAGCGAATACACCAGGGAAGATCTTTGATTTCTAACCCCACTGCTTCCTCCCCCAGATTGTGACAGATAAACCAGTTTCCCTAGCAGGAAAGATCTACAGTGTTCCAAGAGTCATTCCTGGTCATCCAATCTAGAGATCATTTGTCTGGCCCTTCCAGAGATTTTCTAAGCATGTATCTTTCTGTAGTGAGTCTCTTTCTGCCAAAAGCCCAGAGTGATTTCTCTGTCCTACACTAAGCTAAGATTAATACAGCAGATAGGTGGTTTTTTAAATTATGGCTCACTCATCCACAATTGGAGGCCCCTCTGCCTAGCTCTCAACTCGCCTTTCTAAAGCAGAAGTCTCTTTAGGACCTATGTTAGGGATGACCTTGAACAATCAGTAAACTTCTCAAAGTCGAGATCCAGAGAGCAATGCCAAGAGAAAGCTAGAATTCCTCTCTCCTTCCTCCTTTCTCGTTTCCATTCCCTATCTGAGGACATTTTTTTTCCCTAAAAGATTGTAAAGATCCATATTCCAGCGGTGACCTGAAGGAGGTGATCATATCCCAGAGCACAGAAGAATAATTAACACAAGATAATATAAAACAACACCCTCACTGCAGTGACACACTGTTGAAGCTCCCCTTCAAAGCAGGTAGAATGGCAGCACGTTCTCTCAGTTCTTTACACTTATCTAAAAGACCTGCAGGGGCGCCTGGGTGGCTCAGTTGGTTGAGTGTCCAACTTTGGCTCAGGTCACGATCTCACAGTTCGTGGGTTCGTGACCCGTGTTGGGCTCTGTGCTGACAGCTCGAAGCCTGGAGCCTGCTTCGGATTCTGTGTGTGTGTCTCTCTCTCTGCCCCTCCCCCACTCGTGCTCTGTCTCTCAAAAATAAATAAATGTTAAAAAAAATTTTTTTATAAAAGACCTGGAGATCTGCTGTATGACATGGTATCTATAGTCAGCAATAATATATTGTACGCTTAAAATTTTGTTGAGGGTTGGTCTCATTGTAAGGTGTTCTTACCAATAAAATAAAGTTATAAAAAATAGTAAGTGAGGGGTGCCTGGGTGGCTCAAGTCAGATAAGTGGCCGACTCTCAGTTTCCACTCAGGTCATGACCTCACGGTTTGTGGGATCGAGCCCTGCATCAGGCTCTGCACTGCCAACATGGAGCCTGCTTGGAATTCCCTCTCTCCCCCTCTCTCTCTGCCACTCCCCTGCTCTTGCTCTCTCTGTCTCTCTCAAAACAAATAAATGAACTTTAAAATAATGATAATAAATGAAAGACCTGAAGCACTGACGGTTATAAACAATCTGTGGTGTATGTAAGTCCTGCTGTTAGCAAAAGGGAGGCTAGCTTCTGGACAGCGGCATCCTCCCCCGTTTCCCCACCCCCTTCCGAAGGTCTGTTGTCATCTGTGGCAAATTAACACTATTTCATCTTTGTGGTGAGCACATGGGTGTCACTTATACATATGTCATCACAACATGACGCCCCAATTCTAGAAGGCACCATTGTTTTATGCACCACTCAGAAGGAAAAAATGCTTCCAATTAGACTATGACACATGCCTCAATGATGAAAGAGAGAAAAAGAGGGCTCTGTTGCCAAACTGCCTCAGTTTCATTCTGGCTCTGCCCTTTATGCCGGTATGGCCTTGGATAATTTACTAAACCTCTCTGCCTCAGTTTTCAGGCTGGGGTTAATCACAGAATCTATCTCACGGGGTTGTTGTAAGCAGTAAATGACAGAACATCGGCAAAATGCTTCCTTCCAAGTTCTTGGAACCTAACAAACGTCAGGCATTGTTACAGATCTGTATTGCTGTCTCCCGCATTCATCTTAACCGCCTTTTTTCCTCTCTGGTTGTCAGAGGGCAGGGAATCCGAATCTTTTCTTTCATGCAGTCCGCACACTTCTCTAGGATTTGTTCCTATCTGGGAAATTATGATCAGACTGATAAAATATCATATACCCTTTAGGATCCGGTATTTGGTTGTTTATGTTTGTTCTGCTTCATTTTTCATCTTTCAACTGTGGGTACCCTTTCCTCATCGGTACCACCACCCCTACTCACAAATTTAGGAAAAGCTCAACAATAATGATCCCTCTTATTTACCATATTAGGGCTGATTACCTATTTTATGTACATTATTTCATCTTCACTCCTCAGTTTAGATTATCAGTTCCATTTTAGAAGAGAGAGCTGAGGCTCAAAATGATCGTCAACTTACCCTAAATCTTTAGGCATAGAAAGTGTGGAGATCCAAAGCCAGATTAGCCACATTCCAAGACCTATGCTTCTGGCTACCTAGCTGTGTTTGCTTGGAAATGTGCTTTACATACATTTTAGGAAGTCATCGTTGATTAAGATGAGGCATGTCTCAGGGCGACTGGGTGGCTCAATCGATTAAGCGTTGGATTTTGGCTCAGGTCATGAACTCACGGTTGTGGAACTGAGCCCATTTTGGGCTCTGCACTGACAGAGCGGAGCCTGCTTGGGATTCTCTCTCTCTCTCTCTCTCTCTCTCTCTCTCTCTCTGCCTCTCCCTCCCTCTCAAAATAAATAAGTAACATTTAAAAAGGGCGGGGGGGTGCCTGGGTGGCTCAGTCAGTTAAGTGTCTGACTTCAGCTCAGGTGGTGATCTCGCAGTTCGTGAGTTCAAACCCCACATTGGGCTCTGTACTGACAGTGTGGAGCCTGCTTGGGATTCTCTCTCTGCCTCTGCCTCTGCCTCTGCCCCTCCCTCACTCATGCTCTCTCTCAAAATAAATAAAAATAAATTTAAATTAAAAAAAAAAAAGGATGAAGCATGCTATTGCTTTTGAGTAAAACTACAAAACAAACCACCCATCAAGGCCTAATCTCTATAATGAGTAGGCCTCATGGTTTTACAGGGCTGCCCAACTGTCCAGTCACTAGCTGTGGTTTCATTCCCAACTCATGACTCCTCCCAACCTTCCCCACATTCCTTCTGTGGAAGGCGGGAGCATGAGCATCACCGACAAGATACCAGAAAGCCCATCCCTCGGAAGACTGCTCCCCACCCCCACCTCCAGTGCATTCCATAGTAAAGCTAAGAAATACCTGGCCAGCCGCTTGTGGTGAGTCAACTGGCCTCCTCTCACAGCCAGTCTTGCAAAAGAGAGGCGAAATCGAACCTAGCTTCCTGAGATCCTGAGTCACAAACGCCCATGGTACACTTCTTTAACTAAAAACACAGAAATGGAAGGGGCTGTGTGGGGATGATCAGGAGCTCAGAGCTCAAACCTCCTTTCCTTACTGGAAAGACACTCTGAAAGCGCTTTCCACAGAGTTCACTCAAGTCCCCTTCTCTCTTCTCTGCCTTTTTTTGTTGTTGTCAATGATATTTTTGATAATTATCTGATTGCGAATAAACTCCAAAAGTCCAGGTTGAAGTGCTATATTATTTTTTTATTGGCTTTGGCATGTGTGCACAGGGGCTTGTTTTTGGCCGACTTCTAGGCTCCATTCCCTTTGGCTGTGATACTCTGACAACTGCTCCGTTTGTCTTATTGTAACTAATGAAGACAAAATGACCCAATACGAGTATAACGTACCACTCAGGCCATCAGGGAAGTGATTTTAAAGGCTTTAGTAATCCATTTGGGGGATCACAAAACCTGCCATCAAGGAATGGGATTTAAATGACAAATGAATTGTCTATCTTTCCCTTTGAAGAAATTAGAGCTATTCGAGGCTAAGTTTAGTTTGCCTAAACTGAGGAATGACCTGACAAATGCCCATGTATATGATAAGGGAGCGCGGGATAAGCTGAGGCCAAAATGCAGGCTAACAGCAACCCCCCCCCCCCCAAGTGGGACATGTATGATATTCCTTGGACACTCCAGGCTGTCCCAAAACAGGAAAGGA